>NW_024582073.1:25966814-26320763 GCF_017639235.1 Corvus kubaryi
GGAAGGAAGGAAGGAAGGAAGGAAGGAAGGAAGGAAGGAAGGAAGGACGGACGGATGGACATAAAATTGGAGTGAGTTGTCTGAAATTTTCTCACTTTAGGATGAGCTAAATTCAGTCTGTGGAGCTGCTCAGCTTCGTTTGCCTGCTGAGGGGGAAGAGGAAAAGGGGGACAAAATGTAAAGTGTCTGCTGAAAGCTCACCCAAAAATGTGTTGCCTGTAAGTACCAAAAGGGTGAGATATCACATCTGCTGAGGCATGTTTGACTTAAGAAATACTTCCCAGCATCTGGAGCAGTAATGGCTGTTTAAAGGAAGCTGTGTTGTCAGTTGTCTTTTCAGACACAAAGTAAATTCTCTTTGGTGATTGCTACTGGAGTTTAAACAGCACTTTCCTGAGTATTAGTGTAATTCTTGGGGAGATGGCTTTTTTTTATGAGCAGTTGCTTCAGGTTGCTTTCCATCACCTTGTCCTCTCTGCAAGATCAATCACAGAGATTTAACACCCAAATATCCAAGAAAGAACCAATGTGATTTTTTTTCTTAGAGATCCTGGGCAGTCACTACAGATCCTGCTGGTAAAACCACAGGCAGAGCTGGGGACCAAGCACATCAGTTCACTTTTTCTTGTCTTCTTTGCAGGACAATAGTTGTATCCATCTTTCTCAATGTGCAAGCGCTATTTTAGACATTACATCATCTAGAAACAGTTATTTCAAAGGAGGAAGAAATTAAACCAGGAGGTATCAGGTTATTCAAGAGGGACTTAGCTGTCATTAACCTGTGCTGGCTGGTGCCATCACTAACCTGATGCCCTGGTTGTCCTGTACGTGCTGTGGGATCACACTCCAGATGATCTGCTCCATGACCCTTCCTGGCATCGAGGTCACACTGACAGGCCTGTAGTTCCCCAGATCCCCCTTCAGGCCCTTCTGGTAGATGGGTGTCACATTTGCTGACCTCTGGTCACCTGGGACCTCCCCAGTGAGCCAGGACTGCTGGGAAATGATGGAGAGTGGCTCAGTGAGCCTGTCCATGAACTCCCTCAGTCCTCTTGGGTGGATCCCATCAGCCCCATAGACCTGTGTGTGCCTAAGGGATGTGGCAGATCTCTGACCATTTCCCCTTGGATTATGGGGGCTTAATTCTGCTTCCTGTTCCTGATTTCCAGCTCAGAGGGCTGAGTAGCCAGAGAACAACTGGTCTTGCTATTAAAGACTGTGGCAAAGAAGGCATTAAATACTTCAGCCTTTTCCTCATCCTGTGTCACTGTGATTCCCCCCCATCCAATAAAGGATGGAGATTCTTCTTAACTCTTCTTGCTGATGTATTTATAGAATTAGGGATTTTTTGATGTCTTACTGCACACAGGTAGTCTGCTTATTGAAAGAGTTTCTTCTCTCCTGAAACAGCCAGTGGTTGCTTAGATTGAACCTGTGAAACTTCAGAGCGTTTTATTTTTATATTTTTGCTAACAAAATGGTCTATCTTGTTCAGCAAACCACCCAACTTGTACAACTATTTACTTTATAACAGACTTTTGATGTACTTAAATCAATTATGATTCACACTAGTGACATGGGAGACATTTTAGAAGTGTAAAATTTAATGTATATATAAGGCTATCTGCATTCAGGCACTCTGTAGAAACACATGTCAGAATCTGTTCTGAAATATATTTCCCCCTGAATCTTATCAGGATCTCAGACATAAAATTCCTTCATTTCTGCTGGGACCTCTGTACTTCTCGGTGTTCTTCCACATTCCCTGGGATCATTTCCCAGCAGTTCAGAAACAAGGTACCATTTCCTGCAAAACTGACCTTGGTAAAAAAATATCTTTTGAGAAAAATTAATTGCTTATCCCTGATGAACCCCCTGGTCTGAACTTTTATTGCCTTTAGGAAGTGGGAGGATTGTGGAAGGAAAGTATCTGCTGTTGGTGTGTGGTTGCAGCTCAACATGCTGTGCCTGAAATAAAACACCGAGGGAAGATTTCTTTCTGCTTTCTCGTTGGGGAGGAAAAGTTTTTGAGAAAGCTAAAGACAATACTGAGATTAGGCTGCTGTTGTTTCAGCTCAGTGGCAGACGTTGAAGCTTTGGCTGAAAGCCCATCGACAGGACCAGATGTTTTAGTCTTGCACTTCCTTTGCAATGGGAAATAATGAAAGCTGAGCCTTGTAAATGAAACGGGACTTTGCTGATTTAATTCGTTTGTCATGTCATTGTGATTCATATCATTAGAAAATCTTCCTGCCAGGGGTTCAGACCAGCAAAACAGGAGCTCATAAGGGAGCTGCTAATGGGGTTTCACAGGTGCCCTCTCATCGGTTTCAGTTCTCAGGTGTCATCTTTAGTAGCTCTCACCCTGAGAAACCTACAGAAATCTATCAATTTCCCAAAGGTAATTGCTTTCTGGGAGTTCAATTGGTGTGGTGTGTGAGACACAACCCTTCCCATTTTATAAACCAGTTTATAAGAGCTCACAGAGGACTGGAATTCAAAGCACAATGCTCAGAGAAGTTGATGACCTCCCCAGCGCTCTGCCCTGGGTGTGATGTGGAGCATCACTGCGCTACCTGGGTGACCTGGGTCACTCTTCACATATTTCAGCTCTGATTTGTCCTGCCTGACCTAGCAGAGCATCCTCTGTGCTCAGTGCAAAGAAAGATGGCCCCAGGTGTGATTTAGACTTTTTTTTGTGGGGAAATCCTCTTTTGGAAGTGTCTGTCTCTGTGTTGGCTATGTAAAGAGTATGGGCAGCTTAGAGCATAATCACAGAGTGGGACAAGCTCAGGGCCAACTGTTCTCAGCAAAACACAAGCATTCGTTTTTCCCCTGTTCTTCCCTGCACCTGACTCTAAGTAGCTTGCTTCCTCTGGCAGACTTTCACACTGTGGATTTTTTCATGAAGTGACCTCAAGTATGAGAAGCTGTGCAGTGGGTTTAAGCACCTTTCTTTTCAAACACATCCAAACAAAGGAGGTGCCTAAAGTGACTGGAAACAGAGTTGGCAGTACAAAAATCCCTGCATTTTCCCCTCAGAGCAATGTTTGTAATTTGTCATGCCTTACTGAGCTTTATTGAATCTACAACTAGAAGGCGCCATCACGACCACCTGGTTGGATATCTCTGCTCTCAGTTTAGCCCAGAGGCTTCGGCTCTGAAACATTTCCCTGCTGGGAGCATCAGCAATGCTGCTTCCAGAACCTTGGTCCCACCAGCCTGAGGCTGTCTGTGATCGCTGGTGCTGATGATCACCACAAAACCATAAATTCAGCACAAAAATCTTGTGTATCCTGGAGCAATAGCAGCAAAAGCAACAGAGATAGGGCCATTGTGAATAACTGAAAGGTAACGTAAAAAAAAGAGATGACAGAAACTCCATACTTTGCAGCAGGCAAAGAAATTTCCTTTAAAAAAATCAATATTGGAAACAGGATGAAATTATATCTATTGCTTTGTCTCTGAGAAAGACAACTTGTTTTTTGTTTGTTTTTTGTTTGTTTGGTTGGTTGGTTGGTTTATTTGGTGTTTCAATACATTCCTTAGAAAGCCAGACTTTTGCAGGTTGTGCTATCGTAACAGAATAAAAAATTGCAGCCTTTCACCCCTATTAAACATAGAAACATGATTATTTGACTTCATAAAGTCAAATAATATGCTAAAAATATGCCTCAGAATACCCAAATGGCTAAAATCTTGAAATAGAAGCAATGAAGTGTAAGAGATTTGAAAGAGGGAAAAGGCTGTAAATGAAAACCAGAGAAGAAGGCCTGCACTTACAGTATATGAGCACCCCCAAAGCCAATGCTAGCCAGTTCAGTCTAACAGGCTGTCTCTTGTGATCCTAAGCTCAGTCGCTTAGATGAGTTATTGGAGGGTATGCTCTGATTAGAGTCTGTTTTGTGGCAGATATGAAGAATGGGATTTCTAGCAGCCCTTTATCTCTCTTTCCTGAAAACCTTCAGCTGGTTTCAGTAGCTGCAGCATTCAGTGGAGGCTGAGGCTTTTGCTGTCTGCACATATTTGGTCACAACTGATATTTTTAGGGAGAGAATGCTAAGGACAATCACAGTTATTGAGGCTTTGGAATTCCCCCATTCTAACAGGGAGGCAGGTTCACATTAAATACAGCAAATAGTCCTTAGGGTAAAAGGAGGGTGGGATGCAAATTCTGCCATTAGCTGTGAATGTGTGTGATGGTTATTTCACTCATTATATTTGCCTGTTTTCCTAAACACTTATTTCTGCTTGGAATTTACTTGTGGGACACTCGTATCCTTTGTGACATCCCATGAGGTCCAGTGAAAAGTAAGACAGTTGAAGAGGATGTGAACAAAGGGGCCCGTAGACAGAGGCAATTTGGTTGTGTAAAGGTTATCATGATGTGCCCTGCACTTTAGGCACCATCATAACAAAAATTAAATAATAATAAACAGCAGCATAGGGTTTGGTAATCAGCATTGCCCATTTCCCAGGGTATTTTGGGGAAGGAGTGTGGAGAGCAGAGACTGATCAGCCTTGCAGTTACATATTCTAGGGGAAAAAGGAGACATATTTGTTTCTCCTCTGCTCTTTGTCGTGACAGAGCCATTATATTTCACTGAGTAACTTCTACATGCATCCAAGTGCCTTGTTTCCATGAAGATTGCGATGTCTGGGGGATTCTTCAGGAGTTGGGAACCCACCATTTCCTTTGGTAATTTGTTTCCTCAGACTCAACCACTCTGTTAGATAATTGTCACACATTTCTTTTTGGGATGTCTTTGTCTTTAACTTTCAGCCATTCTGTGCTATGTTAAAAAGCCTTTTGATACCTGATATATGCTATCTTTAAAGAAAAAGTGTAATCTTTTTGACACTGAAATCACATCCCCCCCTTGATCTCTTTGAGGACTTCAGGAGAGTGAGCGCCTGACATTTCTCCGCAAGGCACATTTTCCCAGCTCTCCAACCATCAAGACTTGTGCGTACATCTATGCTCTGAATTTTTGTGAGTGTGGTATTGAAAACATGTGTCCAAGATTTGGTATTACATTTTTTACAGTAATTGTGTTTCTGCATGTGCATATATAGAAAAATAGTAAGCTGAGACACAGTATGTCTTAAGGACATGAAGAAGGAAGGAACATCTTCATACCTATTGTACATTCACTTTTTAGTCTTAGAAGACTTTTTTTTCATCTAAATCTTGTAGTGCTGGATAAAAAGGTAACAGGCACTGTTCATTGTTGAAGAAATAAGGAAAAAAATACTTTCGTCACATTCTTTTACCACAAAAGTTTTGATGTTTTATGACTTGCATCTTTCCACTCTTCTTTTTCCCCCCAGGCAATTTGCTTAAATGATGTTTTGGCAGCTTGTGGTATAATCAAATGTTTTATTCGAATGGCTGACAAACAGTTGGGAGAAAATGGGCCATTGTTAAATATTTTACATGGTAATGTTTTCCTGAAGAGCTGGGCACCTGCCTGCTGGAGTCCTCTGTGATTCCCAGGAGAAGGCCACAGAAACAGGAGTCAGACTGCTGATTGAGCAACATTTCAATAACAGAAATAAAATCCTCACATTTTCACATTGCATTTCAAAGAAATAAAGGAGGCCATAAAACTGTCCTCATTGCAGTGAGCTAACCCCATGTGTGGGAACATTACACTGTTTCTTACACACAATTCGGGTTAGAACATTATTGAAAATTGCAAAGCCATTTACATCCTGTCTGGCAAAAAAAAAAAAAAAAAAAAAAAAAAGCTGCATTTTTCTCCTTAGTGTAATCCAAAACATTCCAAACCACAGACAAATATAATGGCAACACTGACAGTGTCACTGGGACATCACTGATGATTTAACTGCAGCTAGAAGTGATTAAATATGCCACTTCCAACAATTTCTCAGGGTATGGTGGCTCTATAATATTGCACATAGGGACGTAGTGGCATGTGTACAATCCTGTCTGTACTAAGGGCGTATCAAGGTGCCAGTGATTTCTTCTGTACAGTGCTATAAGAAACGTGATTCTTCTTGGCAAATAGGAGCAGCAAGACTGAGTGGGGGATGTGACTTTACTTCCATTAAATGCTTTAATTAGACAGACCCTGGAATACTGTGTCTGTACTATCCATGTCTTAATAGAGATATTATGAGATGGAAGAGAGGTCAAGGGAAAAAAAAAATAAGAAAGGTTTTATTGCAGTGAAACGTTCTTCACAGCCAAAGAAAATAATTTGTAATGAGAGATTTATGAAGCAAGTTCTTAGGTTATCAGAAGAAGACTGAAAATAAAGGTCAAGAGATGAAGTAATTTCAGTCTTTATGTTCTTTCACACAGAAAAGTACTGAGACCAATCATACTTCCACTCTTATGGACAGAGACATGGCCAAGTTGAAGCCAGACATATTTTTACAGAAGGACAATTAACCTTTGTGAAAATTTCCCATGTGAAATGACTGATTTCTCCACCTCCTGCCATTCTTGGGAAGTGACTTCAGCCAGTGCCTGCTGGAAGACCTTCAGTGAGCAAAGACGTCACTGGACCCACTTGTGGGCCAAGAGAGCAAGTGTCTGTGTCATATGGACACACTGATACAACGATGTTCTGCTTTCAAAGCCCACAAATAAAACATGAACTGCAAACTTACTGCCTCTCCATGGATGCAACACTTTCAAGTCATGAGGGTGACTCCAATGTGGTGGTCAAATCCAGCTTAGGTCTAGGTTCCTTCCCTTTTGGGGGGAACTGCATGTGTCTCTCATCATTGCAATGGAATCTAATGTTTTGATATGGAGACGAAATCAATCTCAAGAGAATTTCTCTGAATTTCTCTGAAAACTTACACATGTACCTCACTCCTTCATGCATTTATGGATTAACTTCGACATGGGGCAAAGGTGCTACATTTCATTTGTCACCTCTTTACTGATCAAGAGCAACCCCCACACCCAAAGAATATGACTTAATTCTTGACCTAAGGACTTCTGTAGTGGCTGAGGCAATGGAAGAGAGAAATCCACAATGACCTGTTTATTCAGTAGAAGAACAGTAGTTTCTTTCTGTCAGCAACAGAAACAGAAAATCTTTGTAAGTATACACGTATACAAGGCAACTGCTTCCAACCAAACAGTTTGAGTGCCAATATTTAGAGATGGGACACAGGGCTGCCTTTTATTAGTCTGTTAAAACACCAATGCAGCTCCTAAATACGACTGTTATTTTGGCTGTGAGATCTAACCGGAGAAATTGCCTGTGCAATGAATACTCATCCAGTTTCTACATATGAGTAGGGAGTAACTGTACCTCAGAAGAAAAACATCCATGTAAGTGTCTGAACTTTGCAAGAGCCTATTTTATTTAAATATTTATAGTATTTTGAAAAGTGTTGGACCAGTGTCACACAAGCAGTCTTCCATGTGTCTGCCTGGGATGTTTCTAGACTTCACAATTTCACGCAAACAAAGAATGCTGAAAACTGGATCCTTATTCACTTTCCCCTCTGCTGGAAAAAATATTAAATATTCCTTAGCAAACTTCTAAATGACAAATGAGATCTTCTCAAGGGGACTGTAATATCTCTTTTTCCATATTCTAATCTAAGATCAACAGAAGCTTCTCGTCTCTGGAGGAAAGTATGGCTTGTGCCACAAGCACAGCAGCAAGACACTAAAATGTGCAGCTGCTAAGTTGGATTTTCAAATTAAAAGGTAAGACTGTTCAGAGAGGAGGGATAACTTTGTGTCTTATAGGTGAGAACTGAGGCAGCCAAAATTATTTGTCCCAGGTGATCACAAAAGGCTATGACCCATCTGGGATGCAAATACAAACCAGAGCTGGCTGCCTGCAGTGTGGGCCTTGTGGGCTTCTAGCCTGGTCTCCCTGCAGGCTCTATCTTCAGTGTGAAAGCACTGTTCAGGTTTGTTGAGTAGTGTGGAAGGTGAGGGAGATGCCTCCAGAGGGTCTGTCATCCTTCTCCCCTCCTCTCATCCTACCCCACTACTGGAGCTGGGCAGCTCACCCAGCACCTCATGTGCAAGTGAGGTGGACCCCATCCAGCGCCTTCTCTTAAGGTTATATTTGGCATTTGCTGGTTCCCAAATCAGTGGGTGTCCATGCTGTAATACTGTACACTGAGAAGCTCCAGGGTGGAAGAAGGTTTACATGGATCCATGTAGAGTTAACACTGGCTGTCCCTTGTACAGCTGTGCTGCTATGACACTGAGAAATGGTTGGGACAAGTCATGCTATCACTATGGAGAGATGTCCTGGAGCAGGGGTAGCTTGGAGGTGTTGCCCTGTGGTCTAGATTCAGCCTGCATTTGCTCTGACGTTGTGTGGAGGAGGGAAAGCACCCAGTTAAATTGCATTAAAACCTCATGAATCCTTAAAAGTCCTGTCATTTTAATTTGAAATACTTTGTGAAATTAGGACTTGAGCTTTTGATGCTAGCAATCAAACACTGTGCACATCAGTGTTATTCATGCACAATGATTCTGAGTTTGGGGTGGAAAGTTGCACAAACATATTCTTATTACAAATTTGATATGCACTGCAGCCTACAGCAAAAAATACACGGCTTGAGAGACTCTTTGAAAACGTGGGCACGTGTGTGTAACTTGGCTGAGAGATCACGAAGGTGTTGGTACAATAACTACTATAAATATTTGAAAGGTGTCAACATCAAGGTCTTGATTTTACACACAGATGTCAGCACAATGTTTCCATTGATTAGCTGTTCTGTAATATAAGCCTGTGTATGGAAAATACATGCTAAAAAGAGTCTTATACAGATCATTCCAGGATTTCACTTGCCCTGCTTTTGTTGTATCAGTCTGAGCTGACTAAACCCACTGGAAGTTTACATATATTTTTATTGCAAGTTAAAATCAGGAGCTTATTTTAAAAATAATAAAAGAAAATAAAAATTTCTGGACTGATTGAGGCTCAGAACATGATCATTATTTGGAGCCATTATTTCCTGGATAATACTCACTTTTGATTAACAAGTCAGCAAGCAGCTTTAACTAACCCAACACTATTCAGGGTGTTAATATGCCTCGTATGTGGATCCTGAACTGGAGTCTGTTTGGTCTAGAGAGCTCCTTGCACTGTGTAGGTGTGCTCAAACTCTTAGGAACACTTAGGAATTTCAAGTCTTTGTTATTTTTCATGAGTTTAAGCTTCATTTGATGCTGTCCCTCTTTGTAAAACGAGTAGGTACAAAAAGCCACCTGTCACATTTATGGCCAGGGCAGGAGCACAGATCAGATCTTCCGAGATTATGTTCTTATGTTCCAACTCAATAAAGCAGTTCACATGTGCTGCCTCATTTTGTGTTGGAAAAGGACCCTGTTAGTCCCATTAACTTTGGGAAGTTCTCTGTTTGAAGTGAGCCAAGTGCCATATCTAATGCTGTCGCTAATGGAATAGGTCTTCAATGGTGCTGTTAATTTTTTTCAGCCTGTGATGCTGAGAATACATATCCTCACCATCAAAAAAAAGCATTTTTAATGGAAAACCCTTTCCACATACATGTAACTAGTGTTCCTTTTATTATAAAAGGATTGGTCAGAGAAATTTTGAAGGACATAATTAGATTGAAAAAGATGCCAAAATTAATACATTTCATAAAGGGTGGTCAATTACTTGCCTATTGGAAAAAAGAAACATTAAAAATGTTACCAAAGAATTAAAACTTTCCATTTGTACATTTAGAAATTGAGCCCACTCTCCTTCCATTTTGAACCATCTTCTGATTTTTGGTTTTTTAAATTTGTGTTCAAGTACCCTTTAAAAGTTCAATTAAAGGATGTTTTCTAAAAAATATTTTGGACAAATAAGAAGGTAATTTTTCAGATAATTTTTCACTCATGTAAAATCTTGCAATATTTGAGGGTTTGCTCTGATTTGGCAGAAGCATGTCTGGAATTTCCAAACTTCTTCACAAAGTGGAAGTTTGGAGCTTCTGTTTCCATGCAGCTTTATTACAAAATTACTTAGTAAAGCCCAGAGAGAGGAACCAATGAATTTTTCAGTTCAGTTTCCACTTGAATTGAGCTATGACTGAAGCTGTTCCAGGACAAATTGAAGAGAACTTCATAATAATGGTTTTGGTTAAGGAAAAAAAAAAGAATTAGAGATTCAAACTTTTCTTTTAAGTCCCATCCCTAAAAGATAAAAAAAACCTTACTAGTAATTTTAGTGCTATCAGCCAACAGTGATCTCCATCTAGTGTTATGAAACTGTAGATGAGGTTGGACTAAGCTCAGTCAGACACTTTATTCTATTCAGCACTGAAATTATGTCCTTAAAATAAAAACATTAAGAACTCATTATTTTGGGCTGTTGGGGTTTTTTTTCTTTATTTTATCTAACAGTAGCTAATACATCCAGAGATTTGTACTGGACAGAAATAGCATCCAGATTTTACACATGAAGAGGAAATATTCCATAAAAGTGTTTAATTAGGTTGCAAATAGTCCAAGGGTTGTTAATATTTACCCTGTAGATGACAGGCTTCCTTTGTTTGCAGACCTTGATGTGAAAATTGTTTTGACCTCTTTGGGAATAATGGGGGTGATATTTGGTTAATGGTGTTGGCACAGGGACATAACACAGGTGCCCTTTTACTGAGCTAGTGCCTGGCAGGGTGACATGCCATGGGTGACAGAGTCTGACTTGTCCTGGAGAGCCTCAAGCTCTGTAGGAGGGATTAGGAATCCAGGGAGAGCCACAGGCAGATGCTTTGCAGCTGCAGACTGCAAACCTGCTTGGATCACAGTAGCAGGCTCTAATTTAATGGGCTCTTTAGAGGAATGTTATTTGTCTGTTAGCAAGAACACACTCAGCTGGTCTCCAGGTGAGACCATGTTGAGCCACAGCAGAGAAAAACTCAGGTAGGCCCCCAGTGGCCTCTGTATTTTGAGGTGCAGAAGAAAAACTGAATTTGGCATTTTTATGTGTGCTGTGTGTTCTTTCAGGTTGTTTTATTACTCTTGGAAGTGCCTCACCTTCCCATAAAAAGCAGAACTCCCCGGGCTTTGTCCAGGTGTTGGAGGAGAGCAAGAGTATCACCATCAGGCACTTCTGCAGCCTCTGTGCCCAGCAAGGGGTTCTTCCCAAACTGCAAGCTCTCACAGCAGTGGGGACCGTGGTCCTGGTCCCACCACACCACCACACCCTGGGGGTCTGTCCTACCACACATCTGGGCTGCCACACTCCCGGGGCTGTTTGTTCAGTGGGACCTACTGCAATGTCACAGTGCTGTGGATGATATCTGTACTCCGAGACATGTAAAGAGATGGTACCAACCTCTTCTGTTCAGTCCAAAAGGAGTTGAAGACCTTTCCTCATCACTAGAGCAATGAGAATACCCTTCTAGTCAGGGTAAAATAGGTAAAACAGTCTGCAAACGAGGCACAAGAGTCAGTGGAAGATACTGTGCATGGCTTGGAGCTGTGTCCAGAGATGAGTGGACAAATTATCTTGCACATACTCATGTGCAAGATGAGGATGACCAGGTGGATGTCTCTGATATGGCTGGCTGAAGGGACAGAAATCTCTGATGGATGATGCCAATAAAGCTGAGATGATGCCACATCTAACCACAACTGACTGGAAACCCAAGTGTGGAACTAGCATTTGCTTGTTGTTTTTTGGGTTGGGGTTTTTTTAAGCAGTTGAATGCAGTAATTCTGGTTTTCTTTCTAAATCTTCAAGCTTCCTTTCTAAATCTCTGCAAACTACAGCAGGTACCTGAAAATGGTGCCAGTCACCATATAATGCATGTAGCATTCATTCCGTCAGAATCTGCCCAGAACTTAGCTGTTAGGCAACCCAGATCTTAGAAATGCTTTCAGAGAAGAATATTAGCCTCTTTCCAAGATTAAATGTGCACTTAAAATGCTGTTTTCAGATGGTATTTTGTTCTGGGGTTGAACTCCTCAGTTAAATGTGGTGTATTCTCTAAATAAGAGTAATGACTGAACAAACTTGTTCCGAGGAGTGATAAATCCTGACAATAAATACCATTCCTGAGGAGAAACCGAGACCTTGCTGTACTCCAAAGGAACAGAAATACCAGGTCACTGGAAAGTGTAGTAGGAGAAAATACATGGACTGCCTTGGGGGAGAGGGGAAGGTGGCCCCTTAAATCCCTTCCTACTCTTTATTTCTGTGACTCATCCAGACCTGCCTGTAATGGGCTGTTGCATCGCCACATTGTTAGTTTAACTTCTTTGTATCCTGAACAGCCAGTGGGTCGGTAAAAGAAGCTCTTTGTGCCTTTGGTAGAGAGAATGGCACGAGGGTTGTTCTTGGAACAGGCCCAGGGAAAGTGTGGGGTGAGGAGGGAGAAGGGAGTAAAAGAAACTCCCCAGTAAAGGGAAAAGAAGGGAAAAAAAAAAAGCTGTCTGTTTCACAAACCCTGACCTTCGGCAGAACTGCCATTTCCTGAGACTGCACTAAACGTTCTGTTCTCAGGCCTGGCACGGAGGGATGGAGCCAGACACTGACACTGCCCCAGAGCTGGCTTCCCCAGGTCCCAGGGAAAAACTGAGGGGCAGCCAGGTCAGTGAGGACCTGATCCTACCAGAGCAGTGCAAGCTGAGCAGTAGTGCCTGGCGTGGTTAGGAGTGGAAGGAGAAGCTGTGTGCAGCATCCATTGCCTTTCACATGGCAGCTGGAAAGAGCAGCAATTCCAGAAGCTGTGTTGTCATTGCACCATGTTGGAAACAGGCATGACCAACGATAGGACCCGAGGGATGGTGTGAAGCTGTGTCAGGGGAAGGTTTATGTTCGATATTAGGAAAAGGTTCTTTACTCAGAGGGTGTTTGGGGACTAGAACAGGATCCCCAGGGCAGTGGTCACAGCCTGAGAGAGCTCAGGGAGTGTTTGAACAATACTTTCAGGCACATGGTGGGATTTTTGGGGTTTTCCTGTGCAGGGCCAGGCGTTGGACTCAATGATCCTTTTGTCCTTTCCAACTTGGGATGTTCTGTGATTCTGTGATTCTTTGGTGCTCCAGGGGTAATCTGCTGCACAGAGAAGAAAAAAGCTTAAACTACTTGGAGTATAGAGAAGATCTGGGGCTATTCCAAGAGGAGCAGCCAAGTCAGATGGGGACCATCTTTCTGGTAACAGAGTCCAAGCAGTGAATAGTCAGGGAGGAGCCTTATCAGTTCAGAATAACTTCATTCTCCCTGCTTCAGGGAACAATGCATTTATCTGGGTCAGAAACGATAGTGCTAACACTGGGAAGGAAAGGTGGGAGGGAGTGGCTACATGCCATGGTCCAACAGCCTTCCTTCAGTGCCAACAACAGACAATAGCGGATTTTTATCACCAACACTTTTCCCAGAAAACTTCAAGGGATGTATTTCATCCTAGATAGAAATGAGTCTTGAAGTGTTATAGAAATTGAAAGCTTCATGGCTGAGAGGGAACTGGGGTTATAATTATGGAACAAACATTATCACCAGAAGGACAATGGGGCCAGAAGCCGCTGCACCTTGAGCACAGTTGGGTCTGTCTTTTCTCCTTCAACCCGGGGCAAAATAATGTGCTGGAACAAGAGAATGAGTGGAATATCATCAGAAAGATCTCTTCTTTCTTTCTCTGACTGTTTCACAGAAAAGTGATTCTTTTCTACAGAAAAGCAGGACGTTTCTTTGAGGGAGAGACACAGGCCTCGTCTTTCATAGAGCCTGGAGTTTCTGGATAGTGAGATCTCTCCAGAACATGAGGTGTCTCTGTTCCAGTTCCAGCTCTGACTCAGAAAAAACAAATTCCTCATTGCTTGCAAGACAAAGCAAACAGAGAATAGTTCAGATGTCTTCCACGTTCCATATTTTTTCTTTTAGTGTGAATCTTGCATTTTTCCATGGCTCAAAATAATGGTGAACATCTGCTTGGCTAAGTTATCTGGGACATTGCAGGAGAGAGGGAAACATCTTGAGAGGTGTCATAATCTACATTCATCATGTATGTAGTGTTGCTATGTTGTAGTTTTTGCCAAGCTTTTCACCAAAACCCAGAAACTGAACGAATACACCCAAACGGTGGGATCCTTTCCCAGCTTCTGGATCTTAGGCTTCACTTACCACATCCTCATTATGCACTAAAAAGAGACATGTCTGATGGTCTGCCCTGGTTTCTGGATGAGGGTAATATGGATAACTAGGCAACTCAGAATGGCAAAATGCTGTGGAGCTCACCCTCGCTGCAGCTGAGACACATCCAAAGTCAGCACAGACAGAGACTTGCAAATCGTCATTGGCACAGATATGCTAATTGTTATGAGCAGCAAAAAGTGGACGTCTGTAAATGCCAGATGACAAGTTGCCTGATCCTTCCTCTATTTCTCTCCTCAAATAAGAGAGACTTTTCTCCTCATTTAAAGCCTTAATAAGCTGTTTCTTGAGGTGAAAGGCTCTGCGTGTGTGGATCTTTTTTTTCATTACTCCAAGGCATCTGGACAAAGGAAGTTTGGTGAAAGCCAAGCTTATTTTGCTGTTTGTTTTCCAAGTGTGTTGAGTCAGTACCGTGTTAGCAGCACGTTGGTTCAGTCAATCTGTCTGGGTGTCTTGACTTTAGTCTGTCTGAAGAATTCTGCAGCTAGTAAATCATGTCTCAAGTGAATGGTTTGACCAAAGCCATTAGTGGGTTGACATATGTCTGGGAGGATGACTAAGGAAGGTGGGCAGTAGCCTACAGCAGGGAACCCACATGGGATAGGGAAGACCTGGGCTCCAGACCTTATTCTCTCTTTTGGCCATATAACTCTTGCCTGACAGGCTTTATTGCAGCACAAGTTCAATAGGACAGATGGAGCATGATCTCTTGTCTCGTATCAGCCAGGATATTCTGTGTCTTGACAGCTCCTGCCAAGAGGAAAATAATGATTTGAGTTAATATGCTTAGTGAGAAAACTAAATTTCATACAATAAAGCACACATGGGCTGGGTGCTGGCTTTTTAATTAGAGATGTTCAGGTTAGTGCTCACCTGGAGTTGTGCAGATAAATTTGACTCCTAAGACTGCAGAGATCACCCAGACCTTCAGCAAGCACAGAGAGGTAGTTCAAACCTGTGAGTGTATTCAATACCTCCTGTTAGCTCTAGTTTTCTTCCTGCTCTGAATGTCATCCTTTTGGAGTCCTAAGTCCAAAGGCACCAATGATTTTGCTCTGAATTGACTGGTGCACCTCACTGTTCAATGTCAGGGTTTTCATTATCCAAGTTTGAGTTTCAATACCCCTGGTCTGCCGTGCAAGCTCATGTCACAATGCCTGTTCTCCTCAGGTACCCATGCAGGTGCTCTGAGCCGTGTTTTTGTCACTGCTGTCTGTCCTTCCTTTGCTCAAACATTGCATTTAGCTGGCATTGATGCAAGTTAAACCAGAAGAGAAGCATTCAGATCAGTATCCTGGCTCTTGGTTTGGGTCCTTGGCACTCTTCTGCCATTGTACACTAAGAAGACCCAGAGGCTGGGCAGAGCTGATCAGTCCTCATGCCTGACTGCAGCTCAGTCTGCTCCCACCAGTTTGCCCTGCTGGCTCAACAGCCATATCAGATATCACATTTTTGCACCTCTTTCATCTCCAAAACACATGGACATTAATCTTGACATCCCTGTTAAGTACCAGTAGGTTCAATGGTCAAAATGTAATAACTTGCAGACATTCTGTTATCCACGACAGCAATTTCCCACTGTGAAGAGCTGAAAATAACCTGGTACATAGTGATAATATGTGTTATACCACTGTTGCCTTATGAGACAGATCCTGACCAATATCTTAGTGCATGCATCAGTTTGGTGTCAGCATCCAGAATCATGTTTCATGTCCAGAGTATTAAAACCAGGTGCTTGAGTAAGTGAAAGCTGAATTGGTGAGAAGATAATAATAATAAAAAAATATATTTTTAAAAACTATCCAGGTGGACTAGATATTGCTTATAATTTTGGCCACATAAGTCAATAACACACTGAGTACATGAGTTCATGCAATCTTACATGTGGAAAGTTGTTGCTCAGGACTAAAAGGAAAGCTGTAACACCAGAAGGGTGAGTGTAGCTGAATGCCAGTGCTCAGCCTGGTCCTCTTGCAAGGCTGAAGACTGATCTAAGACAGCTTGCTGTAGCATCATGTGCAGCAATATTCTTCAGTGAGGGAGAGACCAGGGGCTCCTCTGAAACTAAAACAGACTTTCAATGCAACATGTCGAAACCCATCCCGAACAAAACTCCACAAAAGAAGGGGCTTCAACACTCGCTGAATTGCAGAATGTTCGCCAGCTGGAGTTGGCTCACTTTGGGCTGGCTGCTTTGAAAACCACGGCTTCTTTGATCCCAGTCCTAGCAATACTGTTGGACCTCTGCTGTACAATGAGCTCGAGGTCAGTAAAACATTTTTCAGTTGTGGTGGAAGCATTTAAGTTGGAATTTGTTAAATCAGGGGCACAATTCCATGGGTAGAAATTGAACTCTACGTGTGACATTTCTCTTCTTATTACACTTTAAAGTATTAAATCGTGCAGGTTTTTGCTTCCATTAAAAACAAGTTGCCAGATTTAGCATTTTGCTACTTTGAAGTCCCTCTTTTATTCTCCCCCAAAGGGCTTTAACTTTCAGACATGGTTATCCTTAAAAATATATTTTAAATGTTGGTTTTGAAACCTTACAAAGGATATGGCATTGGAGAAATTCAGGATGGAATGACTTTCCAGGGGCAACAGTCAGGCAACAGCAAAATATCTCCATTTTTCTTCCACCCCCACATTTTCCTTCAGTTTCCAGTATATTTAATTGGCTGTCAGCTCTTTCTAACTCCTGTACAGGATTTAATGCTGAAGTTTTAGATAAGCTTTTCTTAGGATTAGTTTCTACTGAAACTGGTTCCAGAGGATTTGCCCATTTCCGGCAGCAATCTGAGTTGGTGCTCCTTCACAAACATAACCATAATTCACATGTTAGAGCAATGTTCCTTAAATACTGAAAAGCAAACCAAACTCTTATAGATCAAAGTGTGATTTGTGATGGATAAGAGCAATGTAGGCTCACTGTGAGTGCACAGAAATGTGAAGGACACTGCTACACCTGATCTAATACTACTCTCCTCCTCTGCCCCAACCACACAGTGCATTTGAATCTTACTCCAGCTTCTTCTATATGTTAAGAGGACACACGACCAGGGATGATCCTCACCTTGCTTGCATTACCCTCTCTCTTCAGAGAAGAGAGAAATCCTTCACTCTGGTTTTTTTAAAGATTGTCCTGGCTTAGCCCCAACCTTCTTGCTTCTACTGGAAGTGTGAATGTAACTTTTGTGGAAATGACTACCCCAAAATCAACTGGAATATGTGTGTTTGTGAGCCAAGGCATGTCCTTCTACACAGTCTGAAAAGTCTCAAGTGCCTTCAATGACATGACCATGAAGCCAGTGAGAGAAGGCAGGAAGTGCCATGCACCTCTGGAGTGTTTCACAGTGATCAGCTCCAAGCAGAGATTTCCTTTGCAGAGACCTCAGTGCCTGTGCCCATTGGAAGACGACCTGGTAGAAAACTTAACTGGAAAATTCTTACTGTCGCCTTTCTCCCCATTTCCTTTTTCCCAACAGCCCTTAAATCTTTGGGGGAAGTAGAAAACTTTGTTTGGAATGATCTACTCAGTGACAGGTAAAACTCTGTCTTTTTGCAGTTACCACTATCATTTTCTGTGCAGTATTTATGAAAAAAAACTCCACAAATTGTTTCTGATTACACCAAAATAGGAGAACATTTATAGAATCATAGAATGGTTTGGAGATATAGGCGTTATAGATAGAGTTAATTTATTTCTCTTTTAAGATTAAATAAGGTCCTAGAGGTATATAATTGTAATTATTTTAAACTCCCCCAGGTAACATATATAGAGGAATCACTCTGCTTGTTGCCAATTCTCACTTGTGAAATGTCTTTACAGACTTACAGTGTATTAATGTATTCTCATTCTTTCAAAACTGACATTTTCCACTAGTTGAAACTAAACCCCCAATTCAGAGAGCAACATCTCTGCTGCTCCGATTTGCCAAATCAAATTCCTTTTGCAAACTCAAAAGAATTATGTAATCTCCTTCTACATCCAATTTTCCTTTCTCTTGCTAACCTCCTCAGTGAGGCTCTAACAACAAGCCTTTCAGAGTTAACATTGTTTGACATACACAATGTGGCACATGCAGAACTGTCCCTTTTGCCTTGGCGCTCGTCCAAAGCCTGCATTGTTCCTGGACTTCATGTAAAGTTTAAGTCAAAAGTAAATATGCCACTAAGTGTGCCTCACCTGATGGGCTAATGGTTTCAGGGGATGGAATGGCCTTTCTCATGGTGTTTTCTCTTGCTTGATCTCTGGTTCTGAGATGTCACAGATCTTAGGAGTCCCACTAAAATCTGAGTTTGGCAAGCTCACTCTGATACTAAATATGGCAAGAAGTGCTAAAGGAAGATTCAGCTTAAAACTGTGCAGAAGTAGTTCAGCAAACAAGGTAGCATTAATCAGATTGTGCTTTTTACGAAGGTCCTTTACAGTTTTCATAGAGGGGATGTGATTATTAACAATACTTTTCCTTACTTGAATATCTGCAATGCATCTCTTCTGCTCAAAACAGCTTTTTACATAAGCAGGAAGTGGAGAGATTGCTGAGCTCCTGGTTTGCTCACATCTCTGTCTGTTCTGCTGACAAAGGTCTTGGTTTGTCCTTGGTCTTTTTGAACTGATCTGCCACAACTGTGCAATGCCTGAAATGAGATTTTCATGCTTAAGCAAGGATTTGAGTTAATGAGTTATGTGGAAAATGAGAAGAGCAAAAGAACTGACTACCATGTACAAAAGTATGTGTACAGAAGTATGAGGAAGAGGAAGAATGTGAAATGTGGGTTTTTCAGAGGTGGGACAGAAAACAGAGAGCCTGACGAAGAGTACCAAACATCAGAATTTTGCACTTGGAAGAGAAGATAAAGAAACCCCATGGGAAACAGTAAAGGAAGGGTCCAGATTTAGGGGAAGGTTAATTGTGCTTGAAGATTTGGAAGAGTTGTTCTAGAAGCAGATAGAGCCTTGGCCAAGCCAAAGGTTCTTGTACCAAATCCAAAGAGAAGGCCTCCTATTATATACTAGTGACAGCCCTTGCTCCTTCAGGGACAGCATGATGCCATCCCATAGCAGAACTGAAGGAGATGTGCTGTTCCCACTCTGAGGACATCTCCTGCATATGAGCATATATGAACAGTGTTCTTCAGCAAAACTGATCTTTGCCAGGGGACCTCACAGAAATACCAAATGAATGTTCCTGACAGCAATGGTAAATGCAGTTATTGTTATGAAGAATTACACCAAGATCCAACTGCAATTGTTCAGCCTCAAGGAAACAAGTTTGAATGAGGTTAGTGTTTTGCAGAATGACATGCTGGTCCTTATCATTCAGGATATTATCATCAGCCAAGGAAATAACAAGCTCTTTTATCTTCTTCTTATAGACTCTGAAGTTATGATTGTGTTGTTTGGATGGTTATCTAAGGAGCAACAGTCAAAATTTCTTCTGCTCCCTAAGAGTCAGCACAGAATTACTCCTGGTAAATTGATAAGATGGCTGTGAAAAAAAACCATTAAAAATTCAGCCATAACTTAATTTGTGTCCATTCTAGAGTCTCTTCATGCTTCAAGATACACTCAGAACAACGGAGTTAAAATGAAACTGCTCATCCCAAGCCTTTGACCCTGTAACTCTGCTGCTGGCTGGAAGCATGGAAATGGCAATGCAAACCATTTTCTTCCCTGTGTCCTCAACTACCATAATCTGCCATGCAGGGGGAATTCCATTTGCAACTGCTGAGAACAGTCCCCATGAGATAGCAAGAACTGGATAATGAGCTATTTCATAATCTCCTCATTCACAGACACCATCTCAGAGAGTGTGAGGAAATGCTTCTGATAAATTATCATCCTCAAATGCCTTGTGGGTAAACACCTAATGGTACCTTGACCCGAGACAGTTGATAAATGACAGTGGGTACATTCAGATGATGTTTCCATTTTTTAACATGGTACTTTTGCACTTTTTCAAAGGAGGAACCAGGGACTTCCTAACCTTTGAAATGAAAAATACGGATACAGCAAAGTGGTGGATTTAACCTCTGAGCAAGTATGTGTTAATTTCAGTTCCTGAGAGTGTGTTGCATTTAACTGTTCTTGACAGATTTTAATAGGAATTTTGGACATTGTACATTAATAAATAAGTATTACCTTTGTTATTTTAATTGCAGTGGTTTTCCTTAGTTGAGAAAGCCTGGAGCTTTCATTTGATTTATATGATGCTATGTTTAAAAAAGGTAGTAATGATACGTGTGTTATTCATGTACTTGGAAGTCTCAAAGGATTTTAAATATATCTTGACATGTATGCTCATAAATTCTATCTAAGGTAGACATTTTGGCAAACTGGATTTGGAATTAATGTTCCTGAGACTTCCAAACACCATTGATCAAAAATACTTTCAAAATTCTCCAGAATGCCAAACTGCTTTCTTTTGAACCCGTCTGTGTGGTCAGTGCACCATCTATCAAATTGTCTTCAGCTTGGAGTCATAGTCTGTGGGCCCAGACTGCATTTCACTGCAAATTCTTCACACCACAAAGGCTTGATTCCATCAGTTTGAGACAGAGCAGTTGAGTGTGAGTGTCTAATGAAGAAGTGAAACGTGAGTACAGAGCTCAGTGTTCCAAATGTGCATCTGCTTATGAGTTTCTCAGTGCTGAGTTTTTACACTCAATCCAAAGCGCGAAATGGAAAAGCTTTTGCAAACAATGTGTTAACTTTGAGGAGTGAGCCACGCAGTCTTTGTGGGGTGGATTTGGAGGGGTGCTTTTGAGACTGTTTGGGAAAGGCAGAATGAAACACAGCAGTGGGCTCAGAGCACGATTCTGGGTTTTCTTCTCCCTCTGTATGTGGACTTAACTCCTCTGGGACTTTTGCTACAAATCTTCTGTAACTGTTAATACTATAGACTGTTTTGGGCACCAAGATTAATTTTTCTTAGCTATCTATATGTGCTGACAGCTACAAACATAGCCTTCAGGTGAGAGTGTAATTCCAATAAACATTGCTGCATTCTGGTCTACACAGCTGGCCCAAGTGGGGGCCATGAAGGTTATTTACCTCAGGAAAAACAGATGACAACCTAGTATTTCTTTGGCAGAAAGCATTATTCTGGATGCAGCAGTAACAAAACAGAAGTCAGTGGCTTGCAGTTCCAAGTCCTTGCCAGGCCCTTCTCCCTCCCAAAATGTGCCCTTGATATCTCTCCAGGTGTGCTGCAAGGTCTTCCTCACCTACTGCCTTTTTGATGCTCTCTGCAGCTTTTGGACACCAGTCTGTTACTGGCCCTGTCTGGTCATGTCCGTACCACAGCATGTGTCCTCTGTAATTTAGGAAAGATAGAGATTTAAATATTCATTATAGGGTTTATTCAGACACACTCCCCCCAATATAATTCTAGCTCCCACTCATCTTGCCAAATATCATTCAAACCTTCTTTTTGCCTGATTACCTTTTCAACATGTGGAATGGATCTTTCTGTCTCTGGTGGATCTCCTTTGTTTCTCCAAAATCTACTCATTTTGGTTCCTGGAGATAATTTCTTTCCGGTAAAACTGTTTCAGTGTCTGAAATGATACTCTTCGCTCTTGTGGCAGAAACCTGAAATAGTGCTGTGACACTTTTTTGGGTGACCCCACAGCATTTGGAGCCATCTTCCAAACTTTATTCAGCCTGTTCTTCCTCATAACTGCCCACACCAAGCAAAATACCTCTTCTAAAAGTTCAGTGTTTGAATGTGTGAGAAACCTTTTATGAACTGAAAATTTCTTCTTCAGCAGAAACAAGCATTTTTTTCAGTTTTGCCATGTAGAAGGCTTGTTCAAGATCCACACTTCTGTGTTTCTTTTCAGAAACCACATATGAGAAGTTATGAAGGACCTGAGTTTACCCAGCACTTTGGAAAGTGTTGTGATATATTTTACTGTCTTTTTAGAGCGTTGTTTTGGTTTTTTCTATTTGAAGGAACGGAATATGCTGTTCCCAGTCTTTTTTGGGAGGCTTGATGCACGTAACCAGATGAACTGCTATTGAACCTTACTATTACATGATCAGATTGCTGGTACAGAGGCAAGTGTGGAATTTCTAACTACACAGAATTTAATAAACTAGACAAAACGCTTAGAATTCAAAGTTTAAAAGGCTCAGGGGGCATCTCCAATATTAGTGTATCTGTGTTTGCTTATTTCTTTCAGGAAGCATACATGCTAGTGCTTACAGTGAGAGGACAGTGCTAACATATGAACAGAAAGGACTGGGAGCAGAATTTGAATTTTTTCAGGGAGTAGATTTCCCAAGAAGAGCTCATTACTCTACCAGGCAGTGCCAAAGTCGGTATCACATTTTCTCTATGATTTGTATGTAAAGTCAAAACCCTGTGTAAGCAAAAAACTCCACAGAAAACTGTGTGTTAAAAAACATTTGTAGAGCTGAATCTTCCAGAGAACCTTTGTTTTCTTTCTGCAAGAGGAGACTTCTCCTCCCCATTGGGTTTCTCAGCAAATACCTTTTTAATCTAACGCATGTTTCTTTGCTCTCACTTTCCTATTGACAGCCCACTTGCCTGGCCATCAGAGAGCAGCAATCAAATTACATGTTGTTCTCAAAGACTTTAGAAAGCTCTGGCGTGTTACCTGGGTTTCAAAAAAAATCCTTATGCTGGTAGGCTTAGCCAGCCGAACCTGGTCCATGGGTCTCACAGATGGGACACGCTCCTTCCCCCAGGGTTAAAAGTTGTCACTTCACTACAGGTCTTGTTCTGGTGTATTTTCCCCTTGTTTGGGGCATTTTCTATTTTTAAGACCAACATGATACAACAGACAGGGTGCCCCTGTTCCTAAACGTGGAGTCCTGTACCATTCCCTTAGGTGGACAATCTGTGCTTCAGGCTGAGTTGGACTCTGATACCTTTTCAAGCCAGCTCCTTCCTGAAATTTTGTTTTCCTCTGTCCAGCTCCCTGGGTAGAAGAGGAGCTTCTGCTGAAGACACATGATGCCTTGTCTGGCCAGCCAGAGATATATAATGGTCTTGGCCATGAAACAAAGAAATTTCATAACAATAACTTCTATCTGGTCCGTTCTCTGAATTTTCTGCACTTGCCAGTTTTTCCTCCTTCTCTCTCTCACTCAAAAAAAGCAAAAAAAAATAACAGAACTGAGTTTCATTGTTTCCCTGTTAGCTCAGAAGAGCTGTGAGCCAAGTTAGAGTCCCTTTGCTGTAGACATTCCAGGGATGGAGCATCAGGGCTCACATCTACCATCTTCCAGCCTCTTTGCTCTCTCCTCCAGCTAAGGGACTTTTAACTGGAAACCATGAGCACCACAGCAACTTCTTCCATGTCCCAAGGTATCCTGGGCCTTTTTTATGATTTAAGAGATGTGTTTGAGTTCAGGCAAGCATCCCTATGTCAGTCTTTTGTGTCTTGTAAGTCTTTGTCTGAATCCAAGCCCATGTAAACTGAGAGTGCACAAGACTCCTTGGAGATCCTTCCTGTTACTTAAGGTGCTCTCCTGTGCTCCCCATGCAGCTGTAACCTGTTATCTGTCTATCTCATATCTCTAAGAGATTCAGATGAACTTACAGGTCCATACACAGTCACTGGGCACAACTTTTGAGTGGGATGCTCAGGGTGAGTCTGTTCAGACATAAACCCCAACCAGTCTTTAGGGATGTGAGGTTGGCTGAGGTATGTGTGCCTCCAGAAAAGCCTGACCCTGAGCTGACACATCCCTTCTGTCCCATTTGTTCTTCCCAAATAGAAGCTGGAGTAGGAAGAGTCATCAGTTCCCTTTGAGTGAAAGTCCTTTAGATAATCTGAGTTCATCTCTAATTTATTTAGAAAGCTGATTTTTTTATTTTTTTGTTGTTTCTTTTCAGTTCCTTCAGCCCATGTGTCAGCTGAAGTGCATTAATAAATTCCAGTGGAAAAAGGTGTCCCATTTCTAATGACAAGCTTTGTGATCCATCATCCCTCGTTGCTCAGTGTTATGTCAACTATGTCAACCCATTACCAAGTGCAACTCACAAGTCCCTCAACAGGTGAGTGCCAGAATCTATGGCAGCAGAGCAGAGGTACAAGAATCACCTTACAGGGTTTTTTTCCACACTTCTGCCTTAAACTTCTGATACTGGCTGTTGTTAAAGAAAGGAAACAATTTTATAATAATTATTATTTTGTCAGTGCAGTTTTCTGAAGTTCTTTTTCATGTGCTGATCAAAATTTTACTTATGTTAGCAGGGTTTTTCAATCTGCTCAGACACACTTCATTCTGCCCCCAAAGACATGGTCATATTTCTGCCTTTTCTGGGAAGCTACAGAATTTTGACTCCAATTCTTTATAGAGGGCTCCAGCAATTGTTTAGATCTTGTTTTAATTATTTTCTGGCCATTGTTGAGCTTTGTGAGTACCTCCATTGTTTGTTCCAGTTTGATTGCAGATATCAGCTTATCCTTTCTCTTCTGGGAAGCTTGATTCCTCTAGTGATATTTGCCTGCCTCATAGCCAATATTTCTGGTGTGCAAGATTGTTTTCACTGGAAGGAGAGATTGGTGACCTGTATTTCTTCAATAAAATCATGTTTGCTTGTGTAAATGTTCACAGAGACCTTCAGCAATGCTTTAGGAGTCACTGTCTTTGCTCATAAAACCATGCTCCTTCTCGAGTAATTCCACCCATTTTTGATGATTTTATTTCACAGGTGTTCTTTGTGCTGTTTTATGCCTGCCACTGGTTGTTTCTGTTGCTTCTGCAAACACATCCAGGTCTGCCATGCCATTAGCAAAATTGAAAGTGTTAATTCAGGTCTCAGCCAAACCACCAAAGACAGATCTGTATGATGTGTGGATTAGTTAAATAAACAGTAACTTCTGTTGTTAAACAACAGAGCTTTTTTCCTTCCATTTATCTTGAATAAAATGTTGCTACCAAACACATCATCTTCAGAGAGGTTTGGAAATATCCATATATCAAAAATAGGATGCTTTGAGACTGAATCTTTCAGCTGAATAATGAGAGATTTTGACTCCATCATGAGCCTTCATACAGACCAATTGGGTGGTTGATAGTGCCTTAGGCTTAATATGCCTGATTTTTCCCAACCGGAGGTACTGAAATAGCAGTAATTAATTATTCAACAGTCATAAAACTACAGATATTAGTGTCTGTGAAGTGTATTTGGGTCTTTCACTGTAATGAATCTAAACCGCAAAACTAAATTAATTAATCAGAATTGTCACAGGCACACTCTGCAGATTATAAGCAGATATAGGCTTTTTTTTTTCATTTTATTTGAACTGGAGGAAACACTGTAGACCTCAGTGGTGGCCTCTTCTTTTTGAGCCTTCAAATCTTTCCTCGTTGAGATTGTGGGAAATCCATTCTGCCATTCATCTAGAAGAGAAGTATTCAAGGAAGTCAGATTTTGGGGACTGACCTTTGCATGTCTTTCCCCACTCCATATTGAAAAGTTTTTCTTTGTTCACAATGTGTAGGATAATTATGCAGCTATCAAAGAGGAATGAGTTAAAACAGTTTAGCTAGGCAACAGGTGAACAGCAGTGTCATTAAATGCGCAACTGGGGAAGTTTAGAAGTTTGAAGTAACACCTTTCCTTTAATGAAAATATGTCTGTTTGTGAAGTAGGGAAACCAGGAGTGCTCCCTTATTAGTGTTTTCTTCTTTGCCAACAAGAATAAAAAGAATTAATATATGGTTTATTTTTTAATGGCAACAGGAATTACATAAAGCTTTGCATCTCTGTGCTGACCTGAAGGTTTGAACCAGTCTGCTGATCCTTGGCAGATCCTTGATTTTGCAGAAAAGCTGTGAGGTCACTTCCCACCAGGTGGGTGGGGTGTCTCTGCTGACAGTACTCACTGGGGTCAGCATGACCTGGGCTGTGTCTGCAACAGCAGCTGCTGCCCATCCCTGCCCATTGGCCCCAAACAGGCCCTTTGTCACTACAACTGAAGGGGTTTGTGCTTTTTACCTGACAGGTCCTTCTCATGATGAATCTCTCTAATCTTGACCCTTGTTTTCTGTCTAATCTGAACAGACTTTTTTGCTCAGCTAGAGAAATATGGAGAATGCCATTTTGCCTCCAATACATTGATAGCTCTGGTTCCGCCCTTAATGCTCTGCTTGAGGCTCTCAACTTCTCTAACCCCTCTCCTCTCTCATGTGAATATTTTAGATATCCTTCCACTTATTTTTGTCCCATATCTTCAGCTTTATGTCTTTTCCCTTTTCTAGGATGCTCTTTTCACTGATCTGAAAACCTCTTCTTTGCCTCTACTGTTGTCTTTTGCTTCTTCAAGCCCACAATGACTCACTCACTTATCTGTTACAGGGATGCCTCTAAAAAACCTTTCATTCTTCAGAATTATCTTTGAAGGAAACCAGCTCAGAACTAACACTGAGTTTTCTCAAGGGGCCTGGACACATGCTTGAATTTCAGTGCATTTATTTCTCTTTCCTTCAGTGACATTTTTTGTGGCAACATCTCCCAAAACACAGATAAGTTTTCTAAACTGCCTTCCCTAATTGTTTTCAGATATAAATTATGCATCTTAAAACTCGCAAGTCATTAGTAATTGAAGGAACTTTTGGCATGTAAAATATGATGTTTAAATGCTGAGAGGAATCTGGCAGAACATTACTGCCCTACCTTTCCAAATGTTGCAAGATATTCTTGGCTTATAGCATATTATATAACAGAGCCTTTAAACACAGATTATCTTTAGAAAGAAAGTCAGTGAATATTGTCAAACCACAATGATGAATTAGCTGAAGCTGATGAGATGCATTTGCAAAAGGAACTGACCAAGAGTAGTGAGAAGTAGCCAGCCTGTTTGGGGAATAACAATATTCCTAAAGATAAGTAAATAATGCATGTGGTCCCACATTTATTGTTCTCTTGGAATGAATTTTCTGACTTCAGAGTAAACAGAAACTCTATTTACATTATGGCTGTCTGCTTGTCATAGGGCTAACTAAGGACTTCTTCCTGTCAGTGTAGCAAAGCAGTTGGCCAAAACTGGGGTCATGGCAAGATAAAATCAGTTTTCTATTGGAAGTCCTGCCATACAAGCAATTTCTGACTGGTGGAATGAGTGTTACTCCTGTTTTTCTAGGACTCTTACTGGCATCAGAAGACCTGTACTGGGAGCGAAGTTAAAGGAACAGACTTTTTATGCCTTGGTTTTCTCATGTATTTTAAATAGATGCTATCTCTGGGCACAAAGATTTTAGACTTCAAAACCATAAAAGAATGTGTCTTGGATGAACATTCTCATGCTCCTTGTAGGGATATTTGTGTACCTTAATCAGACTTTAAAAAATTGTTTCAAACCTGTTTATACTTTCCCCAATTTCTTATTTTATTTATCATTACAGACTCATGATTTCTGGAAGGAGTAAATTGCGACCCACTTCTCTTGTGAATATTTAATAATTTGAAGTTTTGTGAATATTTAATCTGCAGATTAAATATGAGTCCAGACAAAACTCCCATTCCTATTGGTGAGATTTTGCCCTGTTTGTAACTAGCAGCTTGCCAAAGAATGTGGTGGATTCTCAGTTCTTATAGTCTTTAAATCAGACTAAATATCTTTCCAAGAAAGATGTCCTGAGTCAACCACAATTTATTGGAAATAATTTAGGAATTGCTGGGCAGCCTCCTCTGGGCTATGCTCTGCAGATGTCAGAGAAGGTGACTGCAAAGTTTCCATGTGATCTTAAAATCTACAAATACATGGCTGGTCTTTGAAATACCACGGTCTTAAATAAGTTTTTCTTTTTTTCATCTGGGGTGTTTTAAGAACTTTGATGTGCTAATGATTCAAGTTGTCTGGCTAGATGATAAATCTCAGATGAAAGAAGTAGATGGTGAGTTAAGACTTCTTTCTCACCTCTACCTGGGAGCTATGGCACATCTTAGTAACTTCCTTAATAAACAGTATGTGTTTTCAAGGGATTGGGCATGATTTTAGTTGCAGCTCTGTAGGAAACTGTTTTTCTATTTCATGAAAGCTCTCTTGATTTTTCAAAATGTTCTCATCTCTACACAGCTAAATCATACCCGCCTCACACTCTCTCCCAAAATAAAGCTGAAGGTTTAAGGCTCTGGGATTATAATGTTGTGTCCTTGTTCTGGATCAACAGAGCAGGAGACTTATATTTTGTCTTCCAAATAATTCTGAAATAGTTGGGCTGGGGACTATGGAGCCTTCCCTGGAAAAAGTCCATCTCCTTGTTTTGAACAGAGGTTCAATCCTGGGTCCTGAAATACTCCCTCGAAAAACTGGCCAGTGCTTTCTGGTGAAAATGTCATGTCTGACAGCTTGATATTTCTTGGCAAACACCTTCCTTCCCAAATATGAAAGTATATCGTCAGAAAATTCATGCCAAATCTACTAGCAATGATTAAAAATAAAGCTATGATGGGATATAGAGATCACTGAAAGCCATGGTGCTTTAAGAATCTCAAAAGCTTTCTGGACCACCAGAGATAATAAATCATAGCAACTCTGAAGGCCAAGATGTAAACACTATCAAATAGAATACAAATTGTGTCTTCTCCTTTAAGTGTTCAGCAGTTTTTAAATTAGTATGTTTATAGAACTTGAAATCAGGATTTTCTGTCAATGCTAGTGTATACCCAGGAGAAAAAAAGAGAAAAAAGAACAAAACTTTTTCTTCTCAAAATCAGATTTATTAAGTGTAAACAAATTTCCTTCCCGGTCTGTCTGAAGCCGGCAGTGCTAAATTTTACCTTTGCAGAAAGTATTTAATATAATATGTGTAAATATTATGCTAAAGGATTCATGTCCTGTTTTAAACAGTGGCAAAAAAGTTTCCTTTCAGCCTTTAGGTTTTCCACTAATTTATTTCATATTAAATCAGAGCAGGCTAAAAAACTGCTGATCAGATCTTTACTGAGCTTTATTGTAATGTAGTTTAAGTGGATGCAGACGGTTGGTTTCTATTTTTCTTTATTTCTTCATTTTTTTCCCCTCCATGTCTGAAATATTATACAGGAGACTGAAGTTCTTGTGGCATTAACGTGAGAGTCTCAAAATGGGCCCAAAAATAAATATTACAAAAATATGTCATCCAAATCAAATACTGTGTGAATAAGGGAAACTGGAGAGGTTACAATTGTGGTTCAAGGTTTAACATGCAAGGTACCTCAAAAGTTAGCTAAATACGTTTCAGATGGATGTAAAATGCAGAGGAAATGTGTTAAGTATCTTCCCTTGGTGAGATCTCAGGCCTGGCTCAAATAACTATCTCGGAGGTCAAGTTCCCATGTGGTAACCTGTGGGGTGAAGGGAATAGGCTCAGATCCCCCTCTCCCTTCTACAACAGCAACCCCCTGGTAAAGAGGCCTGACAGTGCACCATGATAATCCTCATGCTCCTCAGCAATCAAAACCTCAAGCGTGCACAGGAACAATATAAGGAGCCTTTAGGTTTCCTTACACTGGGGTAAAAACTTTGTCTACTGACTGCTCATGGTGCTTAACTGTATAATTGTCTTAATTATGCTAAATTGCACTGTGTAGTCCCTTAACAATTATGTGGGTTAGCAACAGTATTAAATGACAAAAATGACATTACTGTAGTCATAGGATTGCCTTGCAGAAGCATGAAAGTCAGAAAATACCAGAGTCTGCACAGGTTTCCCTTGAGGAACCATCCTCGTCACTGCATGCTCCGGCAGCTGCAGGAGACTTTAGGACAGGGGGTGATCATAGTATCACTGATTTTGTAAAAAATCTTTGCTTATGGGACAGCTCTGGCAAAACACTTTGAAATGTTCACTAAATAGCAAAGGTTTGGGCAAAAAGTTCTCAGCCCGTGGTTCACCTAAGAGGGCTGATGTTGGCTATCAGAACTTGACTGAAGGAGCTTCAGCTGGTTTGGAGTATAACAGTGAAATCTTACCATGACCACCACCGTCCAATCCAATATTCCTGGACAGTTTCCATGAGCAGGTTACTTTCAGGGTGCAGTTCTGGTCATCCATTTGTCCACATTTCTTTGCCTGGAGGCCAGACCCCTGAAACAAGTCTCAACTGTAAAAATGGAGGAAGAACATCCTCAGGAATCAGGGGACTAAAATCCCAACATTTTTGGCAAGTGTCTAATTTGTGACTCTTCTAAGACCTTCGTATTCACTCACATGCTGGAGAGCAGTTTCCTTCCTCTGCTACCTGTGTCAACAGGGCTGTCCATGGCAGCCCTTCCATACAGGTGGACTCTTGCTCTCAGGAAAGGTGCAATTCCTCTTCCTTTTTCAGAAACGTCAGCCTGCTGCAATACCTCCAATGTGGTAAAGAGTTTCCTTGCCTCTTGCACTTTTTGCAATATTATCTATTTTAATAGAAATATAGCAATCCTATTTAATAATTTAAAAACCTTAAATCTACTGGTTTTACTGTTTTATATTATATATTAATAATAATAATAATATATATCACCTTTGGGCAGCAAGATGTGAACTACAAATGTGGCTTCTCTGCCACCCACAACTTTCCATAGGACTTATCAGAGACCTGCATTGTTTCAGTCCCTGTGACTGGCAACAATAAAGACAGCAGCTCAGTTGAGCAACCAGACATGAGTATGAGCTTCAGGGAGCCCTAGGAAGTTACAGAACCGAGTGCCATCTTTTGTGCTGAACTGTTTGAAGGCAAAAATAAAAAAGTCTGTACATGGATTATTTAAATATTTGACCAGCTTCACTGTAAAATAATAGCAGGAATGCACAGAAAGGAGCTTGTTCTGGTGGAGTTTTCATGTTCTGACTCTTTAGGGGGTTATGCAGAATCCTCTGCAGCTAGAAAGCTCATTAAATGCCTATTTTTAAAAAGATGGCCGTAAGTTATGGGTATGAAATAGCATGGCCACATCAATGGATCCCATCTTAAATATTAGTGAAGCATTTATGCTTGTTGTCCTAAATTTCTGCTAAAATCCAGAGCAAGGCCCTACCTGATTGACTGCCTCTGCCAGAGAACCCATTTGTAGAAGCCAGGAGTAATTTATTTTATCTCAAAGTAATAACAACTGGTGGAGAAATATTTTTTCACATAACCATCTGTGGAAAAACCAGTGTATTCCTCTTTTTGTACTCTGGGCTAACCTATAAATTAATTCCTTAGGTATTTATACGGATAGCTCAGTGTGTGGAATTTGCTAATAAACCCTCCTAAGTTCTAGTTTGGGTTTCCTCTGGTGAGGTGAGCACGCATATCCCAACTAAGCCATCTGGACAGACCCTGCTCAGTCTGAAGAATTTGACACTGCTGTAAGGTTTAAACGTTCCTAGAAAATTTTGGATTCCCTTACAAATTGTATTTACATTTTTTAATAGTGTAAGTGTAGCCAAGATGGACTCTATCTGGAAGAGGTCTCCCATTTATCAACTGAATACTTACTCTTTGAGCAGTGAAGAGGGCAAACCTTAGAAAAGCAAAGAAAATCTGTTTGAAAGGAGGAAAGAGAGGTATTTTCTTAAGCTGGCATGACTTCTTGCATTTGAAGTCATATCTTATAAAATATATGGCCAAAGTTCAACATGATGTGGTTTGAGCTTGGCTTCCTTTGGTAAATAAGAGTATGTATTCAGTGCATGAACCTTCCTTTAATTTCAAATTCAGACCCAAATTCCCTCAAGATTTTGGGGAATTGTGCTCCCAGGGTTATGACCAATAAAATGAAAAAGGGGAGACCTGTATGCAAAGATCCAGGACCTGAGATTTTGGCTTAAGAAACTCTCTATCCTGGACAAATCATTCCATGTACATTCTCCCCCAGAACCAACTAATAATCTACAAAGACTTACAAAAAATGTATTGCAAAAATGATAGCTCTGGTTTTATCTAGGAGTTAGCATTCTAAATATAACCCCAGTCTGTCCTCCTGGGCTCATGCTTAGTAGTGCTTCTGAAAGCACTCAAATAAAACTTTGCAGTTAAAGAAATGCTTTGTCAGCCAAAATTATCTATAAGAAACTAGAGGAATTTTCTGGTGAATAAAATATTGCACTGCAAATATTTGCTGTGCTTTAACCTGGCACTGTTCCTGCTCTGAATCTACTGACAACCTGGGGGAAAAGACACATTATCATTTTGAGCTGTGTCTCAGTATTCCTGATCTAGTTTCTTCACAGAATATGTTACAGCAGCAATTATCTATAAAATTGCATTTGATACTTTGATAGAAGTGTAACAGTGTGTCAGCTCTATTTCTTTGCAAAATACCTTTGATGTGGACATAGAACTCAGTAAGCGCAGCTCATTTAAAGTCAGAAACCTTTCCCTGGTCCCAGCATTACTCAGCTTCCACATTTAATGTGTCCATCAGTTGCACTCTCAACAATTACTCCTGTCCAAAAAGAAATTGTAATTAAAAAGTTAAGTTACTTGTTGAAAAAATGGTTTACATCAAAGAGCACATTCCTGCAGTGCTTTGTAGGTATGGCTGGGAAGGGAGTGTATGTAGGGAGCCTTGCCAGAATCCCAAGCGAAGCAGCTCCATGCCTCCTCTCACCTGCAGTTTTACCTGTTTGTTTTCCTCTTTTTGGGTGTCTCCTGCAGGCTGTGGTTCCCTCTGGTCTCATGGCAGCATCAGAAGGATCAGTCATGGTCAGCCTCAATACCTGGGGCAGGGGGTAGTGAGGCGCACTTTGCTTTTTCCCTCTGGAAGGCACAACCTTCAGCCTGAGGGAGAGAAGAGCTTTACAGTCTGTGCTCTCTCTTGCCCTACCACTCTCAAAACTTAATTTCAAAGGGCTCAAAGGTTAATTTTTTTGTTTATAAGAGACGTTCCCTTAAGAGAATGGACTGGGTTCATATCTCACTCCCATGCAAATGTAGAGTAATGGCTTTTGTCTTGGAAATCAGTTTATGCTGCTGCAATAAACCAGGAGTTGGTTACTGTGTTCCTTCCTATCATCATCACCAGTACACACTCCTATGTGCTCTGCAGTAAAATTAGAGAAAGAAACATCTGGCAAACAAAACCATTACCAAATAAGTGTTGCCCATTGGCCCTGATTTCACACTCAGGATATTGAAAACAAATGTTCTGGTGCCATTGAGATCTTGACATGTTTGTGTTTAGCTCATTGGGTCAGCTGAAATTGCTCATGTTCACAGTGATCCCTGATGAGAGATGCTTTGAGTCACAGATTATTTAGACTATTCTCAGTATGGGGTACGACTCAAAGCTCCTTAGCAGCGTGACTCTCATAACAATGATATAACCCAACAGCAGGTCCTCTGACCTGACAACACGCCCCCCACTTCTAGGGAATCTGTGTAGCTAAACAAAATATTTGTGAACTAGTGGGAAAACAGGAGTCACCTGCTATGAGTCTGTCTTTATTTTAGGACAGACACCACTCTGTGGCCTGTTTTGATTTCCTGGCCTATTGTATTCGGGTTTTCACAGAGTTGTTCACAATTACAGAATAACCTGAGCTGAAAGGGACCCAAAAGGATTAATGAGTCCTACTCACTTGTCCTGCACAGCACCATCCCCAAGAGTCACACCATGTGCCTGAGAGTATTGTTCAAATACTCCTTGAGCTCTCTCAGCCTTGGTGCTGTGACCACTGACCTGGGGAGCCTTTTCAGTGCCCAGCCACCCTCTGGGGGAAGAACCTTTTTTCCTGATATCCAACCTAAACCTCCCCTGACACAGCTTCAGGCCATTCCCTCCGGTCCTGTCACTGTCACCACAGAGCAGAGATCAGTGTCTGCCCCTCCTCTTCCCATCACAAGAAGTTGTAACTGCAATGAGATTTCCCCTCAGTCTCCTCCTGATTGAACAGACCAAGTGCCCTCAGCCACTCCTCACACGGCTTCTCCTCAAGGCCCTTCACCATCCTTGTGGCCTCTGGACACTCTCTAATGGTTCCATGTCTTTCTTATATTGTGGGGCCCAAAGCTGCCCCCAGCACTCGAGGTGAGGCCGCCCAGCCCAGAGTAGAGCAGGACAATCCCTCCCTTGCCGGGCTGGCAATTCCTGATGTCCCCCAGGACAGGGATGTCCCTCCTGGCTGCCAGGGCGCTGCTGACTCAGATCCAACTTTCCATCGACCAGGACCCCCAGGTCTCTTTCCATGGCCCTGCTCTCCACCCTCTCATTCCCCAGTCTCTCCGTACATCCAGGGTTGCCCCATGCCAGGTGCAGAATCCGGCACTTTCCCCTGTTGAACTTCACATGGTTGGTGATCACCCAGCCCTCCCATTTGTGGAGGTCTCTCTGCAGGGCCTCCCTGCCTTTGAGGGAGTCAACAGCTTCTTCCAGTTCTGTATCATCTGTGAACTTGCTCAGTGTCCCTTCCAGGTCATTTATGAAGGTGTTGAAGAGCACAGGGCTGAGGATGGAGCCCTGTGGAATCCCACCAGTGACAGGTCACCAGTCTGATGTCACCCCACTCACTACAACCCTCTGTGCCCGACCCCAGCCTGTGAGCCAGTTGCTCACCCATCCCACGATGGGTTTATCCAGCTCTGACTTGGATATTTTTTCCAGACACTATGGAAGACAGTATTAAAAGCTTTACTGAAATTCAAAAATTTTTCATCAGCTGGCTTCTCTTGATCAACCAGGTGGGTTACATTGTGATAAAAGGAAATGAAGTTTGATAAGCAAAACTTCCCTCTCATGCAGCCATGCTGGCTGTGACCAATGACTGCGTTGTCCTTCAGGTGTTTTTTCAGTACCTCCCAGAATAATTTTCTCCATAACTTTACCAGGCACTGAAGTGAGATAAACAGGCCTGTAGTTTGTGAGGTTCCCTTCTTGCCTTTCTTTCACCAGCTTCCAATCAGCCTCCAGCCAGAAATCTCATTATTCATGGGTAGTATGCATCTTTGTCTCCAGACAATCCACCTTTTCCTTCATCTCTATCCTTTATATGGTGCTTTGGAATGCCAAACACACTGCCTAGAGTAGTCTGTACCCATTATCTTCTGGCTCTGTATTGTGTTTTTACCAGACACTTCTCACCTTTCTGGATGAGAGTCACAACAATTCTGGGTGTTGTTTGGTTTGGAGTTTCTGTATTTTCTAGAATAATTTCTCTATTCAGGAAAGACTAAGTCGGTCTTGGTAGACTCGTAGGGGCCTTAACCCAAAAAGAAAAACATGCAGCCTCAGCCACTCATAATCAGTTTAGTGGATCCATTATTCTAACAGTACATGCAAATTTGGTCAAAATGAAACACTTCAGAAAATGTATTGATTTTGTCAGCACTTTAGTTAAAGAAAATAAGAAGGGGAAAGAATTTCAGTACTGTTGAAATGTGCTGGTTTTAAAATACTGCTATTTTGGGCTTGGTTTTGTTTCAGAGAAACTTTTCGTTGGCATTTTAGCATTGTGTTGTTGGGTGGTTTTTTAGCAAAATCGATGTAAACATCAGAAAATAAATGGTTTTGTTGGATCCTGAAACCTGCAAGTTTAATTTTATAATAAAATAGAATGCATATCAAGATCAGCAGCAATCAGAACTTGTTTCAGCAGAGATCTACTCTAAGCCAAAATGCTTAAGTAATGTCCTTACATTCTCCCATCATCTGTTTGGGGAAAGTGGGACTGCAGGGGATTCAAATAACAAATTAACATGGAATAATTACGAGTAATTTAACTTTTGAAATGAGATATTTCTGCATGAACAATAGATCCATCTTGAGCTCCCTTGTTTCCCACAACTGTCAAACATGCTTGTTTTTATGAGGCCTGGGATAAAACTCAGTTTGACTTCTTGATAACATCTTCTTTGTATCAAAGCAAGTGAATGTGGCATAGATTCTGAAAAATTACTATGTATATGCAAAATCCAAACTGACTGTTATGTCAGCTTTTTGCATTCTCTCTGAATTTCTCTTCCTCTCCCCTTTTATATCAAGATTTGAAGACTTTCAGTATAAAAGATTTTATCTAGAAAAAATCTATGGAAGAAAACATGGGGATTTTTTAAATGAAAATCTGCTGATGTTGACAACATTTGATGGCTTCTGACTGATCATTCCTAGGTGATCAGTTTTGAGTAAAGCATTTGATCATTTTTTCAGACTCCACATGGGGAAAGTAGGCAGTCATATCAGCAATAATGGAAAGCACTTATCTAATTTTTTTTATGTCAACACAGTAAAATCAATCACTAATTATAATGTTAGAGCAAGATGGTTTTATTATTCTTTGTAACATGGCAGAGTATGGGAGGGTAAAGGACAGAAAAAATTAGCATATGAGATGAGTTTGGTGTCCTCAGGGTTCAAAAATGTCATAATTGGGAAAGTCCAGAAAGAACAAGGTGGTTGTGTGTCATCCCATTAATGAGCAATTAAAGTGTAGTCACATGGATGTGAGTGAGTATGATTAGGAGTGAAAACTCGCTATGCCCCAGAAGGAGTTTTGTTTCAATTCATAAAAGGAGCTGGTTGTTTAACTATGAACACATAGAGGATCAGAGTTACAATCAGATTCACTATGTATTTTAATTCGTGAATCAAGCTTTTGTGTAACTGGAAGAAAAAAAGAAGTTGTGATTTAATTAGTGGCATGAGAGTTGGACAAGCCAATCTCATTAGGACTAATAACTTTCCAGGAAGCGCCAGGCACCGTCTCACACAGCATCTCCCAGAAATGATCACTATTCTGCAGGACTGAGATCAGTGTTTAATGCCACTGTTGCAGGAAGCTGTCATTAGCTGTGTTAGGGAGGACAAAACAGGGACAGAAGGTTGCTATTCCTGAAGCGAGTGTGGCAATCCAGGCTCTCACAGTTTATGCTTGCTCATTGATCCCACAGTTTGCCATCTCCCCCAGTGCAGGCTCAAAGAACAAACTGGATTTTATTAAGAAGGGAAATAACAGAGGATAACTCCAAACAAACAAGGAAGTTGGGCAGGAAGGGGTCAGACTGGGAGAAGATGGTGCACAGATGTTTTCAGGAGTTAATACATCCACGTGAGAGCAGCCACCAAAGGAATCATGCAGGGCAACAGAGGGTGCCATTGTGCCACTGTGCTAATGGTGTAAGCCTTGGTGGGGATGGTTTCCCTCCCAGATCTAGTAGATAAAACACAATCTCATATATATTTATTTATATATATATATATATAATATTAATATAATATATTTATTTATAAATATTTGAAGTTTTGTTTTCATGGCAATGCAGGCAGGAGGGCATCACACGTTTTCATGTATATACATGTGTATATATATGTATATATGTATAAATAAATAAATACATTTTTGAGAGAGTGAACAAATATTAAGAAAAGCTCAAGTCCTAGGTAGGCTATGATGAATGTCTTCAGAACACATTCCTTCCTAGCTTCATCTGCAATCCACCCTCTAATTTCTTGATCTGGTAACATATAGGCTCTCAGTTAAGCCCTGTCCCTTCCCCTCTCACCAGTGCTTTGTCATTGGAATATTTCCCTACAAATCTACTCTGGCTCGTGGTCTAGCAGATCAAAGTACTCAGTCATTGACAGCATTTGTTTATAGTAAAAAATGCCATAGCTTCATATCCAGATTTAGCCCTTGTCTCTCAGTGCTGTCGAAAAGGGACATTTTTAGATATCAGTGCTCATTCCTGGTTCTCAAGTTATCAGAATTTACAGTTGTAATGTTCTTATGAACAGAGTAGGCTATTTTTGGTCAGGATGGAGGCACGTGATAGACCAAAGTGATAAGGCCCCTTACTTTATTAAAAGATGGTAAAAAGTAGTCCTAATTAAATATTTTTCAGCTCTCCTAAACATTCCTAAAATAGCCCTTTCTGCAAGGGAAGGGGCATAAGCAGAGGGTGTGACGGAGTGGCACGGCTTTCATGGCACTCCTCTGGCTGCCTGCGTAATTCATAGCACTTGTTACATGCCCAGCCCAACATTCATCTGATAAACCCCCCTTCCCCCCTGCCATGTGCTCCTTACCCGTGTCCCAGACAGCACTTGCACACTCCATGTGGGATTTGCTTCGCGCGGCAGGAGACACTTGGGGAGTAAAATCACCAATGCCCTTTAAATCGCTGCAAAGTGGGTCAAGGTCTTAAAAGCTTAAGAGGAGAAGATGAGCCGTGCAAATGTTGGTGTAAAAGCTCCGTTGTACAAACAAGAGTCGCATTCCAAGGATGCTGCCACCTTGGATTTCACTAAAAACAACACCCCCTCCTCCTTTACAACTACTGAGCTATTTAGACTGTAAATCCTCGGGACAGGCAACCTTTATTTTGAACCTGGTGATCCTCCAGGCTCTCAATCCCTTCTTCCACTAGAGCACAGACTTAGGTACATGTTGTGTTGTTGCAATGAAGATTTCAACACAATTTTTGGGCTTTCTCTGTGTTTGAAAGACAGCAAAGACCCAGAAAATGACAGGTCCCACTTGTTGTCTGTGGAATATATATCTATATTCCATATAGTTTTTTGAGCTTTCAGAGGGAACAGCAATGAGATAAGCTAAGCTCCTAAGTACTTTAGGAGCACTGAAGTTTTGACCCTGGAAGATTTTTTTTTAATAGAATTGCATGTTTTAGGAACAAAACCATGTGCCATGCAAGTTAATCCTTCTCTGAACAGGGTATCTTATCACAGTGCCATAAATTACAGTGGACTGCAAACTATGCACAACATCTCAGTGAAAACCAACATGAAAAACCTTATGTCAGAAACATAACATGGCTCTTTTTGTATTCCATTTGGAATTACTGCTTTCCCTTGAGTTTTGCTTTGAAGGTGAAGAGGATCAGGTCTGTAATAACAATGTCTCGAGGAAGGAGAAGTAGAATTTTTCAGTGTGAAAAGGTCTAAAATATAAGCAAGCAGGACTCCAAACTTCCAGTGGTTTGGAGGTAGAGGGGAACACTTCTGCTCCTATGGTGAATGTCCTAAAGAGGACTGAAAATCTTTCAAACTTGAAAAATACAGGGTTTTTTGAACACAAATTAGAGTGATTAACCTCTAAACGGCAACAACTCCATGTGACTAGGGAAGCCAGAAGAAAAAGAGCTAGGTTTCCATGCCCATCATATGCCAAATACCAGTATGTGGAAGATGAACTATAAACCCAAACCCTAGGCTCCTGTGGGACAGTCTCTAATGGGCAGAACAAAAAAGAAAGCAGTATTTGGCTACAATGCCATCCCTGGAAGTATTCAAAGCCAGGTTGGACAGGGCTTTGAGCAAACTGATCTGGTACAAGGTGTCCCTCTCTGTGGCTGGGGGTGTGGAACTAGATGGTCTTTAAGGTCCCTTCCAACAAAAACTATTCTGTGATTCTGTGAAGTTGGTTGTGGAGGATGTTCACCTACATTGATTTCTTTGCTGGCAAGCAGTGGTGTGTGGGGCCAATCAACAAACTGACCACTGCCACAGCACCACTGGGCTACCAACATAACCCACAGTGTGAAGGAGTAACCATGGATTTTTTTCTGCAGATCATCTTGAATAAAACCTGTGTTGGTAGAGGGGACCCATGAACCTCCACCTACTGTAAATGCATAGGAGCTGTCATGATCAGCCAGATTTTCCTTTGGAGCAAAGGAAACTCCCCCATTCAGACCTTTATAACTTACCCTGGTGCCTAATGTTGCCAACCTCACCCTTCCTGTCCCCTCCTTACCTACCTTTGGTGGTGAGCCAGGTATTGTTTGGCCAACTTATACACCAAGGTCTGTTGATTCCCCATTGAAATCAGCCACAACAGATCAGCTCTTTCTTTACCTGAGCACATTGTGTGCATGAGAATTGATAATCTTGGTCATTTTCCATAAACTCCATGGCACTTATGTTCACAGGTGCTCTCTGAAAATTATGCTGTAGCAAAGAGTCCCCATGGTCCCTCTGAACCAGCAGCAGGGACAGTCAGTACAAGAGGGACAAGTGGCATCTTCTTGGACATGCACCCTTGAAAGAGACCTGAACACATCTAAGGTTTCCTCTTGCACCTAAAAATTACTTGAGGTCTGAAGTGCCTGGATTTATCCTTTACGAGTGTTTAAATTCTGTGTTGCTGTAACTTTTCATCTTCATTTCTGTCTTAGCGCTGTCAAAACTGGAGTTTCTATCCTATGGAAAATTCTGCCATTTCAGATTCTTTTTCCATTCTCAATCAGAATTAAAAGAATGTGTTTAGAAATTCCAGCTTGAAAAAAAAAGCCCCACCCATGTTGCCCATCACCTGAGCTAACCACATTTAAGTATAGCTGAAATGTTTCTGCCAAACTGCTTTTATTTCCTCTTTCTATAATAAAGTAGTTCAAAAATTTCTATAATCTTCTTAAACAAGTTAAATTTGTCAGAAGAATTTTTTTGACAGAACAGTATTATTCTAACAAAAGAAAAGTTACTAGTTATATAAATTATAAGCTATATAAATATAAGTCATAATCGAAGTCTAGTCTTTTCCTTCCTTCTGCCAAGTTCATGAGAACACAGAGACATGGAGGAGACCCACACTCTTCTTTCCAAAGATCTTTTGCTTCAGCAAAATCTTTTGCCACAAAAATCTTTTGCTGTGAATGAGGCCACTCATTGATTTGATCTTAACTGTCTGCCCCAGCAAAAACAGAGTCCACAGGGAGTTGTTCCCGATCGTAGGGGTTTCTATAGTTTGGAAAACAGCTGGCTGTGGCCAAGATGCTCAGACTTCTTTACCTAGACGATTGCACCTTAACTTGAAACCCTAGCAGTTAACACTGCACTTAGTCTGCCATGCTACATCCATCCTATGATCTGGAGTACCACAAAAACCCAGACAAAATGGTGAGTTGCCTCTTCTGTAAGAAATGCTGCGCAATCAGTTCCCAGAAAGGGCTGCTGTCATTCTGAGCAAAAGCACAGTCAGGGTTGTTTTCTTAATCCCAGCGGTACTCTTGGCCCTGCCCTCACAAGAACATTTGGAGGAGAAGAGTGGTCAAGAAAAACAGAGGCTATGGCATGATACAAACGCTCAGCACTGCACTTACCATAATTTTCAGACGGGATAACAGTAAATGACATGAACAACATGCTAAAATTGCAAAACTGCAGTCACCACTTATTTTTTTACTTCACCCCTTAACATACATCTGAAATATACCCAGATCACAACACTACTTCCTACTAGCACAGTGATTAGGCCCTTTTCCTTTTCGAATTGAGAGAGAAGGATTTATCCTAACTAAAAGGGAGGAGAAGATCAAGATAATTTTTCTAAAGGAAAAAATATTTAAGAAATCATCTATTAGCCATAATAATGACCTTTTTTCCAGGATATTCAGGCTAAATATTAGACAGCTGCCATCAGTATTGAATAGGTAAGGAAAAGTGTACTTGACCTTGATGCCTCTGTGTATGTGCTCCTCCCACTGATAATCCTGGAGTTTAGAGGGTGCTGAAGTGATACCTCCGTGCTGTGCTGTGTGTTCCCCCGGCAGATGGGCCTCTCGTTGGTGAGCCTTGCAGGCCAACCCCTATCACACACTTAGCCAAAGGGTCAAACATTTATGTGACCAGAGCATGGGGTCACTGAAACACCTCCATGAGTCTGACAGTCCTTTAGATAATCATCTGTTAGATCTTGAAACTCTCAAATCCTCTGGGGGTGACATGCAAAAGGTGGGTGGTACCTTTCCCATCCCATCTTTCAGCAGGGGATCCACGTACTTTCTCTGGAAGATTATCCACGTGCTGTTGTCCATCCGTGCATTAATCACATGCCATTATCTAGCTGCCATTGGCTGGGGTCCTGTCTCCAGGGTCTTTGGTGGGAAAGGCCCCAAATGACCTAGGTCAGGATCCAATCTTACTGTGTAAGAAAGGGCCTTCTCTCAACTTGTCTTGTTTCAGGCATAGTTCCTCACTGGACACACATGGAAGATATTTTAATAGTAATTACCATCTCCTGATGCCAAAGTTTGCTCTATAAATTTCTCTAAACCAGCTTTTTAGCACACTATCTCTTCAGCCCCCTATGTATAATTGTATTCACACACACAATTACATGCAGCACAGGATCACACACTGTCTAAACAAGGCCCTGTTGTGTTTTTGTCACGTAATACACTAAGAGTTAATCTCATCATTCAAAACTCAGCACTTCATCCAACTTTCTGTCCTACACAATTGCTAAGTGACCTCCTGAGCCATGGGATCAGCCACAGTGTTACACCACGATGCTTCCAGGTATGGTTTCCAGGCCTGGGGCAGGGAGAAATCACTGCTTGCTCTGTGGCATCTGTCAGCATATTGCCACAAGCTTTCATTCTATATTTATGAAAAGGTGCTGAGGCACAGCAGGCATTATGCACGATCTTCAGCATAAAAAGGGATCATGCCCTTATCAGTTTTCTGCAGTAATTTGCTAAATGTCATTGGTGTTACCCAGGTCTCATTCTGCAGAGCCCTGGCACGCCGTGGTGCTGCTGAAATGCAGTGCTGTCCTCGCACTCCGTGTGAGTGTTCGCTCTGTCATGAGATCTTCCAAATGCCGGATGTTTGATAGGCCAGTTAGCTGCCTGAATAAATATTTTCACTTTCTTTTAGTCAACGCTAGAGCCAAACTTTCAACTGAAAATAGCTTCGGGTAAGTATTGTTGGTTTTAAATTAATTCTGTAATAGATTCTGTTTGTGGAATCATCGATTAGTGTTCCTGTGCTGGCTTTTAAAACGCAGCTTAGCATATTGCACAGAAAAAATATTAGGTTTTATAGAGTTTATAGAGTATAGAAGTATTATGTTTTAGTTGTGCCTATTTTTGGAAGGCTATCCTAAACTGTTCATGGAAAAGTAAAGCAAAACATTCTAGCTCAAACCCAGAGATATATACTTCTAACAGGGATTTGATAGTTTTACCTTAATGGCTCGTTGCAGTTGCTACCTACATTTTCTGAAGCCTAAAGACATTGTAAATTTAAAAAAAAAATAAAAAAGGAATAAACTTCACCAGCTACAGATTTAAGGAGAATATTTAAAACCTCAGTAAGAGTTTAAAAAATGAATAACAAAAAGGTAAGATCCTAGTTTGGACAGTGAGTTATTTTTGACATTATTAGATTCAAGAACTCAACATGGATATTTTTGAAGTATGGTTGTTATTAACATTTGGATAGAGTACATTTCCTTCTCTTGATTCAATCATGAAAAAATTCCACTTACAGATAGTCCATACAATAGTGCAACCTCTTTCACACATTACTACATCATAATCCATTTGGCTGCACTTGCTTCAAACAGGTCCACTCTACCCATATGGCCTGGCTTTAGTATTTCTTGCTCCCATCTGTTTTAAGTTATCTTCTTTGGGCTGTGTTTTACCAAGAGATGCTCTTCAGCCACATGCAGAAAGGCTGTCTCTGAGAGAAAATGTGAACAACTGGGAACTTTTATGCTCTCACATCTGTGGGAGTTCATTGGAGTCGACTGAGCCTACTGCTGTAGATTTTGGCTCTGCAGAGTCAGTTAAAGCCCATTTTGTCTGCACAGTCTAAGTTTTCATTACAAAACCCTAGAGGCCTGGTTTGGAAATCGTTGATTCATGTGAATATTCCTGCTGGAGAGCAGTCCTGCAAAAAGATATCTTTTATTTTCATTTTCCCATTCACCTCTTTCCCTCCTCCCTTCTCCCATCGGGTCAGCAAGTACTGATCACGTCCTACACCCTGGAGAAGCAGAACAATACTCCTTGCTCCAAGGCTTTTTCATCTTCAGCAGACAAGTTAAGTCAAAATCTAGAAGAGATTTCGACAGTCTTCCCCAGCCTTTTGATGAATCTCAGGTTGGGCTGGGAAGCCAGGAGGAGCAAACCCAGCTCGCAAGACCTTCCCCTACCCTCCCACCTCACTCCATGCTCATGGACTGATGGGACCATGGAAGTCACTGCCTTGTTAGGAAGCCCACAATCTTCTCCTTTCTTGTTCTCTCCTGAAACTTGATGTTCCTGACATAGTGATGCCACTTGACATTACTGATCCCTCCTAAACACCTGCTATCAAATGCATCAAATCTTTTCTTGTCAGCTTGCGTAATGCCCCAGGTCTTTGCAGCATCGAGCAAAACTGATACCACACAGCTGTTGTAGAGTCTTATTTTTTGTTTTGCGAACATGTCACTGCCCCATGCTTTTGCCCTTGAATTTATTTGCATTGATATTCACCTTATACCAGTCAAGCTTAAAAGGACGCTGGATAAAATCCAGGCAGAGTGGTCCAGAGTACTGGAAATGGGAATAAAATATGAACGCTGCTATGATTGCAACTGACCTCAGAAAAGAAGGACAAAGCCACTATTTCTTTTCCTCAGTAGACCCAAATCCATTATTTAATCAAAAGCTTTGATGTTTATTTCTAGTGAAAGCTCCAGTTTTTAGGATTTTTCTTTTAAGGTGATCACTGGCCTTTAGGCTCACCAAAGACAAGCCAGGGGATTTTCAATTCTTGTTAATAGCTGGTCATACTGTATTTATGAATGCCCTTAGAAAAGAGGGACAGAAGGCAGTGGATTTTAAATAATGCATTAAGAATGAGGGATGGATTTTCTTTTTCAGAAGGGAAAATTTGTGAAATTACTGAATTTAGCGATGAAATTCTGCACCAAAATTTAAAAAGAAAATAACACAGGGAAAAAAAGAGAAGTAAGAGCTCTGTGCATAATCATTTTCATTTTTCCAGAGGTAGTAACATCATTTATCACAATTTTAAAAATAATTTCTGGCTACTTTTAAAGTTATATAAAGAATGTAAAAGAAAACAGAAGTAGCTCGATCCTTTAGATTTTTAGATGAACCTTTCCTGATTTGTTTTGTCTTCTGTTAAATCTTTCTTTGTCTGAGTCAGCGTGAAAGAATAGAAAGGCACGTGTGCATTCTTACATAATACTGAAATAATTTGTAACAAAGTGTAAGAAAAAAAAATCTGAAAAAGGCTAGAGCTGTGTTGAGCATATTTTCCTTATATACAAATTCTGGAAACCTCCACGTGGCATAAAATCAGACTATGCCGGCCCCTGTAGGGCACTACATATATTCAGTAAAGCTAACATTATGTCACAAAATAAAGAAATGTTCCTTCCTAAAATTATAGACTTTTATGGGAAAAAATATTAATGTTATATAACCTAGACAGAGAAGCTTATAGTAAGCCCAGACAACTACAAAAAATAACTTATTCCTCAAAATTGAAGAGGATAATAACAACATGAAAATATAAGTTGAAATAATATTTAAAATATAGTTATTAAATAGAAAAATATTGAAACATAATAAGCAATTTAAACACAATTATGTGGCTACACTTTATATATCTAACATATTGTTATGATAATATATACTTAATAACATTTTTCTTCTGTTATAATATAATAATATAATAATTATTTTTACTCTTATATAATAATATAGTAATTATAATCATAGATCAATAATATACTCTCAAAAATATTGGAACAAATATATAAAAATAATTTTCTGTGAGTAGTTCTATATTGCTAATTTTAAATTATAATATTTTTACATGGTATAATATTGCATGCATTATATATAATATTGGTAGCTATTACATGTAGGAATAAATTCTACATTTGGCACTGCCACATTTCTGGTGATTATCATAAGATTGTGTAAAACTTGGGTGTAGTTTAATTTTTTTCCTGCTTATTAAATGTCATGTGAACATAAAACTATCCTGTATCAGATTATAATTTTGTAATTTTCACCTAACTTTTACTAACTTAGACCAGGTTCAACGTCTATGAGAATTCTGAAATATTTTTATCTTCCACAGGAATAACCTTTGCACGAAAGTAAGGCACAAAATAATTAATACATTCAACAGTTCAACATTTGAACCTTTACTGTGACCATTTTTCACATCACTTGTTCCAAAGTCTGCCTTTATATTTTATATATCTAAAAATATATAAATATAATTAAATATAAAAAGCACATTTGAGAAGCTATTCCTTAATTGCTAGATAGTTAAATAAATTTAAGTTGAAAACTATTCCAGTCTGATCTACAAAACCTCTGTAGAGCAAAGATTTCCATTTCACAGGGGCAGATATTGTAACTCTTATGGTTGTTTCTAGATTTTGGTCCCAATGAAGACAGAAGAAATAGATTCACTATGACTGTAGGAATAAAATCTGGCCATAAACAGATATCAATTCTAGTATTTTTTTTTCTGGAAAACTCTCTTATCTAAAGATTCGAAAGCTTTACTTTTTTAAAATTAATAGCTTAAAATAATTCTTGATCAGTATTAAAAAAAATGTTCAGACACTTGAGTTGCAATTTTAAGTAGCATTTGTTCAGGGGGAAAATATTAATTTCACTGCAAGTAATAATATGAGTTACCAGTACTGCAACTATGACTTGCAAATAAGTACACATTCTTTCTCTATGAATAGTGTGCTTTGTGACATTAATTTTTTACCTCTATCATGTTTTCTTTACAAAATGGGGCTCTTGTTAATTAGATTCTTAAATCCCACCTCAGCTGAATTTTCTTTGAACCCAACAGTAGCACTGTAATCACAAAGAGCAGTTTAAAAACTTTAAAACATGGGCTGGACATTGTACAGAACATGTCCCTTAATAGCAATAGTGATAGGAGATAGAGGTGCCTTTCAACTGTCTTTTTATTTTGCCAAGACTATGTCAAATGAATTAAAAGGGGACAAAGTGACAATGGGCCAGTATGTGTATGAGGCCACCATTTCTGGGCAATGAGCAAACAAATTCTGAGCAGAGTTACCTGTGTAAGGAGCAATAACCCAGGTGGTTTTAACTACAGCTCCAATAACATGCAATATGAGATTTCTTCACTGTAAATCATGAGGATTTTTTTCATATGGATTTTTTTCCCCTCTGCTTTATTTTTTTTTAAATCTGAGGACTGTTTGGATGTGGCCAGAAAGAGCAGCACATCTCTGGCCCAGTCCAGATGCCATGACTGGTTGCAAACCACCTTTGAAAGGAGGTCCTTTTATGCAACAGAGCTGGGGACTAACTCAGCCTAGAGAAGGCAACAGATAGAGAAGATAAATCCCACTCCAAAATGAGGGAGCATCACATTGAAAATGATACAGTGATCAATTAAAAGACTCCTCAGCCTCCTGCTCTGGAGGATGACTGAGCTGAAGTAACTGCTCCACCAGTGAGATGAAGGTGTTGGACTTGGGAACATGAAGCTCCACGAGCCCAAGAGTGGTCAAACCTTGCTGTCATCAGAAAAAACTTCTAATTTCTTGCAGATATGAGTTTGGAAACACATAGACTTATGGACAGTGCCCAGAGTGAAAGATTTCATCTAGAATAACACTAAAAGAATATCTCTGGGTGGGGAATGCAATGTTGTCCAGCTGAATTGTTTCCCAGAGCACAGGCAGTATGAACAGGGGTCCTCTGTAGGGGCTGCTGACCATAAGGGTGGTTGGCTGAATCACTGCCCTCCTCCTCATGGGATGCCCTGCCAGCTTTGATCTCCGGATCTGATGCCCCCATGGTTGAGCAGCTGCTCACAGGGAATTTTCCAAGAGGTCTCTTGTCTCTGAGCTCGTTAGCCCTTCCTCTTGGCCTGAAGCAGCCAAGCCCCACTGACATTTGCTCTGCATGAAAAACCCCACCCATTACTTGGCTCTTCTAGTGGAGGATGAGATTAAGAAACACATGGCATAACACAGCCTTGTGGTGACTTTGGATACATGGCTGGAGTAACTTGGGGAATAATGCCATGTGTATCAATTTTGACTATCAAATTTGACTTGACTGCACAAGAAGCCTGGTGAGCTAGAGGCAGATAAATGGGGTTATCAGCTATAACAGAAAAATGTGGTCTTAAACTTGTTTTATTTCCATGTGAATAATGCCAGAACACGTATAAGGCGAGTATCACCCACTAAAGCAAAATACAAAGCTTCCCCATCCTTCAAACTGCTCAGACATTGTCTTCTCTTTATCTCAAATACAAATGTAGTTCTTCTTATGTATTTACCTGTGAGTCCCTTAGGGAACTACTATGAGACATCCCCCACAGGTGAACATTACTGATGGATTGCAAAGAAATGCCATAACAATAGGTCCTAAGCTACTGTAGCAGAGGAAAAGCCAATGAAAATTTAACTAGAGCAAATGGAACAGAAATTGTCAATGCAGAAAAAAAATTGCCATCAGGATAAAGCAGCTCAGCATACCTTTACTCACAGCCATACCATGGATTAGACTACATAGAAATATGGAGCTCCAGCTCCATATCCCAACTCTTCTTTCCCTATTTAGTATCCCATAGCCTAGTACCCACCAGCATCCTCTCCCTGTGCCAAAGATGTCGGCAAGAGCCGAACCTTGGCTTTACTTCATTCCAAAAATCCCATGGGACTGAAAGAGGAACAGAAACTGGCTACTGTCCTGGACTGAGGAGAAAGCTCTGAGGTCTGAAGGAGCAGATTTGGTGCCGTTGCTCTTAAATGCTAGAGACAGCAGGGTCAGCAGGGCAGAGTCTGGAGACGTCATGGAGGAATTATGGTCTGTGAGTTCTGCCCTGCAGAGGTTACTCAGGTGGACAGACCCATTAACAAAAATTAACATCCCATTTCCAGGCAAGGCTTGTAAAAGTACCAGGGTAATCGCTGACTCAAAGCTGAAGTAATATTTAAAAGTCAGTTTTCCTGCACATCCAAGCCAAATAAACCAGATGTGAGTTTCTGCAGACATTCAGTAGTCTCCTGTGCTGTTTCTGGGCAACAGGGAGGCTGTTACACAAACAGCCTCACTACAGCTTCCAGTCAGCTGGAAACAGGCTTTTTCAAGCCATTGCTGAATGCTGCCCAATTGCATTCTGCCTCCCTGCTTATTTATTGCTTTGCATTAGGTTGCTAGTGGTGTGGCATCGCATGGAGAACATAAAAAGGAGGGTCAAAAGTTATCACAGCAGTCTTATCTCATGGCCAACATCATTTCCCAATCACTGCACATCTGCCTTGCATTTTGTGAAACTGCTGGTTTCATGTCCTGCTCTACAAGAGCTCGAGTACCTGAATTTGCACATCTGAGCAGTGCCAGTGACACAGGGGAAATGTCTGAGTGTGAAGTGTCTGCAAGCCCCAGACCCTAAAGCTGAAGAGAGGCTGAAAAGCACATGCAGAAAGGGGTCAGAAAGAAGGAAGGACATGATAAAACACAGTAAGTAGTAAACAAGTTCAGGCTGTGAGATCAGGTGTTACCATTTAACTTCTTATAATAAAACAATAAGGAACGTTTTGCAGAACAGGTAAGAGAAATGACAGAAGGAAATACTACCTTTGAATCAAGTCACATAGCTCTCTCTCTCCTGATCACAATGACAGTGTCATGCTGGAAATTAATAAAAAATGTAACAAGGGAACCAAGCAAGGAAAAAAATATAGTCATGATAATGGGACAATTCTGCAGCATTTACTGGAAGATGTTGCTAAACTGATTGACACTGATTTTAGACACTCGCTACCACCTACATCAGGTTAAAAATAAAATATCACAAATTTTGGGTTTTGAAGAGAGAACAGCAGCAGCTGAGACACAGAAGTTTGTACACACAAGGCTGGAAAGTAGTTTGGGGCAAGGAATTGTGTTGTGATATATTTCTACATCTGAACCCTATTACCAAGAAACATTATTAAGCCATAAAAGGCTGGTTTAAAAAATAAAATCAATTTTTTGTAAATAATACTGTTGAAGACCTGCATGCCCAGGAGTACTGTTGCTCATTCAGAGTTATATCTGAGTTTCCAGGATTAGAGACAGCAAAATAAGCCCTTCCATTATCCTGGGCACCCCGCAGCGAGATGCAAGGGTGACTTGCTCTTGACCTGCTGGTCTTGATTTTGGCGTCATGCCCTGATTTGAGTAAATGTGACTCACTTGCATTCTACAAAAACACAGTTTCAGGTTGTTGGGTGATTAACTATTTGTCCCATTGCAGTCCTTCCTATTCACTCTCAGTCCCACACTCCAGTGTGGCAGGAGGGATGAATTGTAAATTTGCTGGAGCAACACCACCAGCAAACCCAGTACCCTGTGACTTGCATGTCCTAAAACCAGAGCGTACTTTAGTTTACATTAAAAACCCACACTTTCCCCCTCAATCTGAATGATTGCCATAATAGAGACACTGAGGAGTTAATGCTGAATATCACTCTGGATGGTGTCAGAGCCTTTGATCCACCCTGTGTCAGTTCCCGGCTGTTTCTGAGTCCCGCATCTGAGAGCCTGTGAGGCTGGAGCTGATGAGCACAGCCAGAGCCTCAGCTCCTGGCATCAGCAACTGCCAGAGAAACACAGTGAAATGGGAATAGGGAGAGCAGCAGCCTTTCAGTGGGAAAAATGCCTGTTTGTCCCAGCTGAAATGCTTTGCAGCAGCTTTCAGACTTTGACAGCAGCCTGGGGAAGTGTGGGGGGAGTTTGGGGGGGATCCAACCACTTCACTTCTCTTCTGACCCCAGAGAGTTACTGATGCGTTTGTGCATAACGGCCAGAACAAGCCCACTGCAAGTTTGCAAGTTTTTTTCCAAGAGGAGCAGTAATCTTGGTGTCTCCATGCTGTGGGGATCACACCTGGATGCCCCAAGGGACTGAACATCAAATTTTGAGTAATCGGGGCTCAGCAGAGCCAAGCCAATTCAAATCGTTTCACTTGTTTGTTTGGAGGATTCCCCATTAACACAGATCCGTGACACTGCCCAGTTTAGGTGAGAAACTGCCAGTTTCTGTGCATGGACATAGATCTTCAAGACCTCATCAGCACCCTCAAAATTAGATACTCTCTTTCTATCTTTTCTTTCCACTCTGTGGGGTTTTTTTTAATGCCATAATTTTGTTTATGAAGATCATACTGTTATTTAACTATTTAAGATTGACATGTATCCATTAATACAATTTTCTCGTATCTATTTCCACGTTGCCTGAGGTATTTCATAATTTTGTAAACTTAAATTATAGATTACATTGTCAACACACCATCTCAGACATGACTGAGTAGCTGAAATACAGCATTTTAAACTTAGGACACTTCAGGGCTTTTCCCTTCCTGTCTGTAGCTCTCCTCCTCCTTTAGGTAAGGTGCCAGGCCAGTCACTATAAGTTTTTGCATCTCAATTTTTTAAAATTTGTTTTGCAGAACTTCAATAATTTATTTCTCAAAATGGTAGTGTGTTAAATTCATTAACTTCCTTTTGGGTGATGGAACACAAACTGTGATCACTTACTGAGCCTGGTAATCAAATATAATTTGAATATAATGTGGCCTCAAAATTAATAGTCCTGAAACAAATAAGAATAACAGACTCTAAAAAAATTACCAGAATAGGAGCCCAGCAGGCTCTCTTTAAATGTGTCTTTAAAAATAAATTGCATACTAATAATCCTATTATTCAGTGGAAAAAAAGAGTATCTTTCTATGTTTATTACATGCTCTGGAAAAGCCACAGCCTTTTGCAATACTGCTTCTCACAAATCACTTCAGTTTAATGATGTTACTGTACATTTCATCTCACATTTAAGTAAATATGTTTATTTCATCCTGGAGAGAGATTTTATTTTAACTTCAAGATTATAATTTCTTAGAAGTCTGTCACAGAACAACATGAGCTCTGCCAAATGGAAATACATACCCACCCCCCGCCCTCCCATATGTTTAAAAATTAAGGATTTTTTCCTCCAGCACAGAAAAATACTTATTTATTCTGACAAAGAAGCGAAGGACAGTGATCAGAGACACTAAAGTTAACTGCTGCCTGAAGTCATAAACATCTGGTGGCTATTTTAATTTCATTGTGAACTAACCACAAAATCCTTCACTAAAGAATAAAAATATTTCCCCTGTGCAATATTGTATTTTAGAATTCTTCTCCTCTGAATCAATGTCAGACGTGATTACAGCACAATGAAGTCTGTGTTTCATGCCTGCATCTTCTTGAAAACACCCCACACTCTTATTACAATTGCAGGTTTAGTCAAAGATTCTCATACAGACAAACTTTTCAGGTTATTTCTGTAAACACTGACTCTTAGAGATAAAACATAATGCTTACATCATTGTCGTATCTTTGCAATTAAGTTGATAGATCAGTATGTCTGCATACAAATACTGGACATTAAAAAGCACACAGATAATCACACAAGTACACAAACTCGTGTATATGAGACGTGTATATATATATATATGCATACACACACACAAAAAATGCAGATATTCATACATTTATATGCACATATATGTATATATATATAAGAGGAATTTAGTAAGTAGCAATACAACCTACTTAAATGTGAATAGAAATTGTTGTTAATAAAATACTTGCATGAGTTGTACGGGGACCTTCTAAATGTCTGTGCTTCCTGGGGAGACCAAATGACCTCTTTTTTACAGATACCAAGATCAAAGCTCTTGGTTTAGATACTCCAGCTGTCCCTCTCGTTGGCATTTGACATGCAACCCGGTCCATTTAAAATCAGGGGGCATGTAAACATTTTAACCCTTGGCAGCAGTATCTGAGAAAGATGCTGGCAATAAATGGTCGTAACTGCCTGGGCCAAATCACATTTGGTGTCCTCTCTTTGAAGTCCATGCAGGCGCTGTACCCTATGGTTTTGACAAAGAGCCAAGTCCAAAAAAAGGATGTAGGCTCTCGAAGCTGTCCGGATGTGGACTTTGGGATCCAGAGTGGCTCCGTGCAGCTGAACAGTTGCCTCCGAGCTCGACGCAGGACTCCCCGCCTGACCTTGGAGGCTTTTTGCCTGTGGCTTTGCTCTGTTCCACTCCCTGCATCGCCCCAGCACTCAAATGCCAATGTTTTTGCACAAGCAGAGGGGCATCTTCATCCCTCGTGAAACCTCCTTAGGTGGGTGTACAAAGGGGTAACACATGCTGATAGGATTAGACCCTGCTCTGAATTTAGTCACAGCTATTTATTTTATTTTTTTAAACCATTGCCACAGGAGGGTGCCATTTTTCTGTTTAAGCTCCCGTTGAGCCACAGGGTTCGAATACTCTAGATCCATCATGCCCCAGGAGAGCAGGAGATGATAGATGTGAGCCCAGGACGGGTGTCATTGCATGCCCACACCTTTCCCACTAAAGCCAGGCCAGGTCCTTAGAGACAGGTAAACAGCAACAACAAGATCCTATGGGTAAAAGTGTTACTTCTGGTCCTCACTGACAGGTTGTTTTCTGTTACATTTTTAGAAGAGAGAGCAATTGAAAACCGGGACCCTTCTCTTCTGCAGCCATGCTTTAAAAGAATGAGTCTTTTCTCCCTCTCTCTTTCCAGTCTTTGGGGAAACAGTGAACCCTATCCTATGCATGAACTCCATCCTATTTGACTCCGGAAGGTACTTTGCGCTAGGTACCCATGGTCTGGAGAGAGGATGAGCTCCATACCCAGATAAAGTGCATCTTATGGGCTTGTGTGTGGCCTGAATTCCATTCTTGCATGCTGAGAGTCCAGTTGCTTAACCCACCTTCATTTGGGGTTCAGGCACTTAAATATGTTTTCCCTTAAAATGCCAAAGTGTTTAAAGTGCCTCAGGGCACCTGTGCAGAAGCCAGCTGTGGTACAAAGGCAGTGAGGCACTGATGTAACACTAGTTAGCAGAAGTTAGAGCAGACCTGTCGCAGAGATGCCTCATAAGGTGATGCAGAACTTGTTCAACGTCACATATGGCCATGGGGAAGAGGAAGAGGGCACTGCAGGCCGGGGTACATCCATCCCGGAAACACCTTCGTGGTAAGGACGGTGCTGAGAAGCCAGCTCTGATGGTTGTTGTCTGGCATTGGAGTGGGGAGCTGGATGAGGGGGCAGGAACTGGTCCTCAGGGGAAAACGTGAGAACCCATTTCCTTCTTGGAGAACAGTTGATGTAGTCAGCTCAAACGGCAGAAATAATGCCAGTGGCAGAGCCCCAGGATCTTCCCTTCTCTAACTATCAAACAGTTTCTGCTGCATCCACTCATTTGGTTTCTCCGAATATCTGAGTTTCAGGCCCATTCCCCTCCTTGCTCCTACTGGTGCCATTTTCCTTGTGGACAGCCACTTCCATGAAGGATTTGCCTCCTCCATGCCTGAACAGCAAACATCCCAGTTCATCTACCCCAGCTACCTTCCCCCTCAGGTCTCTGTGGGAAGCAGTCAGGCATCCTCAGGAGCATCCCTGTGCCTGAGACCTGCTGTCTGTGGGCAAATTCGGGAGCAATCCCTGAATCTCAGACCAAATAAGGCCAGCTGCTGTGTGCCCATGCTGCCCTCCTCCCTGTTCCTACTCTCAGGGATTCATCCAAGGTGGAATCTGCTTCAGCCCTGTGCGTGGCTTCCGATGACGCGCTCACAACTGCTCAGGCTCTGGTGGCTCCTCCATTATTAAGTGTGCAAATCTACACTCAGAGATGAATTAGCAATATTTAATTCCAACTGGCTGCATGTGACTTGCAGCACATTTGGGTATTTAAAGGCAGTGACAGGCACTATCCACTGCAAATAAATCTCTTCATGGCATACTAAGTACTGGAGAACATATTTGCATTCAACATTTATTGTCAGTAATCGTGTGAGCATTTTATACCAACAGAGATCTCAGCAAACATGGTCTAAGGGGTCATTGAAAGGGGAAATTATAAAATGATGCTAAGCTCTGAAGTTTTTTCCCCAATTATTCTTTCTTATGGAACGGCAGCTATTAAAGTGTCTTGTTAAATATGTGGCTTTTAAATAAGCACCCACTTACACAAAATTTACTGTGGCTTAATATTGTTTTAAAAGTTAGGCTTCTACAAGAGATAAAACAATATAAGTACACCATTTCAGAGTTTAAACAAATACACTTGGAGCTGTAGCAGCAGGATTTGGTTGTTATTAACTGGCTGTAATTGTATCGGTGCATTTATTTACACTTCCAGATGATGTTACAGAAAACTACTAGGGAAGGATTTCTTAATAGTGCAAGCATAGATGGAAATTTTGAAAGAAACAATGTGCAGAGCTTCTAAAATTAGTACAGATTTGACTACAGGTGTTTGTAGTCAAGAAATTGAAGAAATCAACGTAATATCTTTGATATTGGTGTTGTTTGAGAATCGCTACCTAACCAGAAAGGCTGAAACCTGGATTCCAAGCGTACCAATCCTGCACTCCCTATCAGTTGCTGATATGGATCACTGGTCACAGCTCTAATTGACTGATTACACAAAAGCTCTTTGCAAAATCAAGACTAAGCCTCTACAAAGTAGGAGCTGCAGTTCCTAGAAACTGGCTCCAACCAGAGCTTCAAAGTTCATGTAGAGTCACCAAAACTGAATTTGCAACCTGAAAAGAAAAGCTTGGGGGATTTGTCCTGTACATTTATAGAGTCTGAAGGAATAATGAATAGGACTAGAACAGCCAGATGAAACATTAATAGCCAGGGTGTAAATTGAGCAGCAGTATTTAAAAATATATTTTGTGTCTGGCTTCAAGTAAAAAAAGGATTTAGACCAGAATTTCTGTTAAGTTTGGGGGACTAGCTTTTGATTTGCTGATAACAAAATTCAGATGAATTTCAGGAAAAATGATAGCACAAAGTAGCACGCCTCTGGAATATGATTTCAGTGATGGGACTGTAAGCTTGTTTTCCTTCTACCTATTTCAAAACTAATTAAATTAACTGGTGCTGTGTCTACCTACTTGCACCATAATCTCAAATCTAATTCTGCAGATGGCCTTAAGACATCTTTTCACGTGTTGCCTTGAAAACAGAAAGAAAAGCAGAGGCAGAGAAAGGGAAGCATAATCAAAATTCCTGGTAGAAACTGAAGATCTGAATATCTAACTGCTTCATTGTCACAATTATTTAGAAACAAGCCACCTCACTTCCAGTGTGTGCTGTGATCTCACATGGCAAATGGTGGAATATCAGATCAGTAGTACAGAATTTATGTAATAAATTAGTCACATCAAGCATAATAAGATTTTGTGTTTTATTTCTGCAGCATCACACTTCCTATTTCAAGAGAGCTAAGGTGTGTTGGAAAAGACCCTCAGAGTTTTCATGGACATTTCAGCAGAACAAGAACAGAAGACCTTATACCACTGCAACCCAATAAATTCTACCAAACCAACGGGTTTCTCCTTCTCCTTCTCCTTCTCCTTCTCCTTCTCCTTCTCCTTCTCCTTCTCCTTCTCCTTCCTCTTCTTTTGAAATTCAGAGAGAAGATAAATGAATTAAAGCAACAAGGAATAAAATTACCTTCCTGTAAATCTTTGATGACTTCTAGTTTATGGAAAAAGACAAATGTAATTTGGGACAGCAGATTTATATTAAAACTTGACCCTTTGCAACTGGAATGTCCACAATGGGTGGCAGCTGAAAGATCTGTTTTATAACCCCAACACTTCTTTAACAGCCTTGCATGCAGTAATTTCTGCATTCAATTTCCTGTACATGTGTACAACAGCTTGCCCAAGGGAATTGGGCTCCCCTACAATCCTCCTTCTTTTCCTGAGCATTTGCAATTTTTAGTCACTGGAGGAAAAAAAAGGAGAAAAGAAATCCCGTTAAAAATACTCCCTCGTACTAACACTTACTATATTTATGAAGCAATGAACAAGTTTGCATTTCTTGCTTCCAGGGAAATGGAAAAGATCACAGCAAGATCCCATGAGGCTGTTCCACAGCTCCAGTGGTTGGAGGACAAGCCTTCCTCACTCTGAGAGCAAAGCTCTCCCACGAAATGTTGTATTCCCCTTTCCCCTTTCATCTCTTACAATTGAGAGTGGAAGAGGAAGGGGAAAAACAGGACTTAAACTCAGCCTTGCACCTACTGGGGATAGTCCTGAACCAGCTTTGACAAGAAATGGTGAAGATGTCATTTGGTTTTAATATTAATCTTCTTCACAGTAGTACTGGTCTGTCATGGCACACACTGTATAACTTAGAATTTATTATTTGGCATGGGAAATCATAAGGAAATCCTTTACTTAACAATGGAAAGTGTTTTCAGCCCATTTAATAACTGACACTTCCTTGTCTATTGTTGCTGGGTTTGATGTGGGAACTGCTGGAGGGAATCAGTAGTCCTGGCTTTGCCCAGAGGACTGACCAGACAACTGATAAATCTCCTCTGGCTGGGTAGTTTGTTCAGAGCAATAAAAATAAATCAGCTACTGAACTACATAAGGAAATTTTATATGCTTGGTTATCTCTGCTAACTAAAGCTCCAGGCTTTTGGAGCTGGCTTTTGGCAGACAAGGAGCCTTAGTGCTTTCAGGAAAACCATTTATGCCTTGCTGTAGGCACGAGGGCCAGCCTCACCAGGGCTTTGAAGGGATGTGTCATGCAGGGCTCAAGGTCTTGAGGTCATCTCTCTTGGATGATAATGCTTCCACCCAGGCACTGCCAGCAGATGAGATGGAGCTCCATGGATGGAGATCATCTATATTTAAAGTCTGTGTGTGCATGTAGTTCCCTATCTATATGTATGAAGCCTTTAATATTTGACAGGTCCTTAGCCTAAAGTGTAATACTGGTGTTAAGGCTTTGAGTTAAGACTGGATCCATTTTTGGGTTTGTAACAGGCATCACCTCTGGTTTTGGTCCAGTCACATTCTCATGGAGCAATTTAAGGACCCTTTGCCCACTTTGAAATGAGTAAAGTCTCCTGGATGGCTGAGCATTGCACTGCAAGGGACTTGCAGCTGTAATTGGAGCATAGATGGTGGTAATAACTCCAGAAAATTAAACACACTTTTTTTTTTTGCTTTTCTTCCTATTCTTTTTACAGACAATAACCACCTTAGAAATTATTTGGCCAAGAAATGCTGCTCACTGCACCAAAATAGAATAAGAAGTCCAACAAAGCAGTCAAGATATTGATCAATTTTTCCAATTCCTTTAAAAAAACATTGAGCGATGTGGCAAAATAAACTCCCATCTGGATAATTTTTGTTGACACAATAGTGCACATTGTGTAGAGAAGCTGCCTTCTTTGATTTGTTTCGTCCAGCAATGAGGTAACTGGGTCCTAGCACTCCAGCTGCATTATCAGGAAGAGCGTTAGCATGGCTGCTGTGCCATTTATCTCCTGTGCCTCCTGACACGTCCCTTGTCCTGCTGTCACAACAGATATTTCTGCAGCTGGAGACACTCTGCACTGAGCACAACAGCCCAGAGCAGGTACATCCACAGCAAGAGGGAAGTGGGAGGCCTTGCACACCCTGAAAATGTAGAAGGTTTTTATTTCTCCTTTACCTCCTGGGAAGGCAAGAGTGCATTGACAGCAGCCCTTATATCACAGAAACTTCTTGTCCACCTGAGAAGAGCACTGCTCAAACACCTCCTATCAGTCTGAGCCAGAAGATGAGGACCAGTATAATGTACGGGTTTTTTTATTTTTTTTCAGCCTTTTGGAGCTGTAAAGGCACATAAGCCTTCTAGTTGCCCAGTCACAGAATCACAGACTGATGTTGGAAAGGACCTCAGTAGATCATCTTGTGTGAATTCCTTGCTCGAGCAGCAGCACTTAGAGATGGTTGGTCAGGATTGTGTCCAGACAACTTTTGAGGATCTCCAAGGATGGAGACTCCACAACATCTCTGGGCAACATGTGCCAGTCACCCTCACAGTAAAATAGTGTTTCTTGATGTTCAGAGGAACTCTCCCATGTTTCAGTTTGTGCCTGGTGCCTCTGACCCTGTTATTACCAAAAAAATCCCATATGTCTTCTTTTCACCCTCCCTTCAGGTATTTATATATGTGTTGATAAGAACCCCCAAGCCTTCTCTTCTTCAGGCTGAACAGTCCCAGCTCTCTCAGCCTTCCCTCAGGAGACATGCTCCAGCCTCTCCAGGTTTTTCATGGCCCTTTGCTTGATGACCTCCAGTATGTCCTTATCTCCCTTCCACTGAGGAGCCCAGAACTAGACCCAGTTTTCCAAGCGTGACCTCACCAGTGCTGAGCAGAGGTGAAGAATCAGACAGTCCTTTCTTTCCTTTCTTTATGCAGGCTTTCATTTGGTGCACTGCAATAATAGAAAGGCTCTAGAGTGCCAAAACCTTCTCCTTTCACCTCTGTCCATAACACTTGCAAGTTGTCAGTCCCCTTGCTATGAGCTTGTTTTTCTTGTCAAGGACAGTGCTGACCACTTGTGCTGGCTACAGAACTGCAGCACTTGGGGCCAGAGGCAAACCTGCAACTGGATTAGTTACAGCTGTTGAGCCTTAACACCAAAAATCTCCGTTTGCAGAGGCACTGGAATACAGCACACCCCTCTGTTCTGCCCTACTCGCACCATCACACAGGTCTGCATTTCCGTGGTGGTTTCCATGCAGTCAGTGTCAGCCCTCTGTGTTATTGTGCTCAGCATCACCAAACCCCTCTAAAAGCCCTTACAGCAGGGTCAGAATCTGAACCTGGGCAAGATGGATTTTTTTTTTGCAATTTTTTTTCCTATCCAAAATGTGCTAATTGGAAACTACATTCAGATGATCAACATGCACATTTCCCAGGATGTAGGTGGTACAGGAGCAGAGCTGGCTGCTCTCTCACCACAACATCTGGAGCTACCAGAGCACAGAGGCTGCCATTCCATGAGGATTCAGCTGCTGTCTCTACAGTTTTCACAACTTAAAGTGCACAGATTTGCTATGCAACCATATAGATAGATGTCAAGGTCACAACCATGAACTTTTTGTCACCAGGCAGGCACTGTAGCACTGATAGAGATTGGACATATATTTTCAGGCAGGTTCCACGTAGGTTAAAAAAAAAAAGAAAATCAAATTTGCAGCTTGATAAAAGCCTTTATTTCTGACTTTTAAAACCAGGATCCTGAGAACTACAAATACATTGAGCAGTCTAGGTCCTGCTTAGGAAAACAGCAGGAATCAAAATGCCTGAGTAAGTGACAGGCACTAAGCATCCTTTTGCTCCTAGACCTAAAATGTGGTTGTTACAAGGGACTTCCAGCAGACTTGTTCTGGGAAACTATTTCTTTAGTTATTCTGAAGTGTTACATTTTGTTCTGGTTGTGGATGCATCAGTTAAATCAGAAGGGACAACCTGCTCTTTCCACAATAAATTAAAACCTAACTTCCTTTATAAAGCAATAGGGAGGGATGGTGCAGGATTTAGCACAGTTGGGTTTATTTCACATTCCTTCTCAAGTTCTTTATATATTTATGAAGAAATTACCTTGTTACTATGAGCCTTTATTGCCTAAAACATAAAAATATTTCCTTTCTCTGCAATCCTTTGTGTCTCTTGTATGTTCAGCTTGTAAATTTTCTCTGTGTAAATGTAGTGTGTAGTACCATTACCAGGAGTCCCATATTAGATGGCAATTCTAACACTACTTCAACAATAACTGTAGCCAGCTCACATTAAATCACCGTATATTTGGTGAGGAAATGACAGTTTCAGTTGAATTAGGCGAGAAATTTATCCAAGAGTCTTTAGCAGTGGTTTAGACATGAATGCCCTTTTTATGTAAAGCAATAGTTGGAAGGATTAAGATTGGGAGTTTAATCTTTCCTAACGGCCAACTCATTGTTTTCTCGTGATTCCAAAATTCTTTGGTAAGAGACACGATCTGGACAGCTCACCATTAGCAATTTTGGAATGGAAAGCTGACCGCAAAGCAGTCAGAGCTGGATATCTTGCAAAACTCACTCAAATACTGATTTCCTTCTAAGTCTTTTCTTCTAAAGATGCCAGACACATTCCTATCCACGTCCAACAGCTCTGTTTTCTGGGGCAGGAAAGCTTACACACACACACACACACACATATCCGAGCAGAGACACATGCACACTCAGAAGAGGCAACTTAAAGCCTCTGCCAAAGAACACGTGTGCTGGAAAATATATTGATTAAATAACTTGTTTTCTTATCACAGGCTAAGAATGCCCGTCCTTTGTAAGAAAGGGTTCTGCTCATAGGGGAGGCTAACATCACAGTTAATACTGATCAATGAGAAATTGTAATGATTTTTCTTTTTTCCTTTGGTTTCTGAACTGGGAGGTCAGTCCAACAAATATTTGGGAAAGAAGGGAATTGTGCTGCTTGGCCCTCCCAGGAGGAGAAACACTTTCTGTCAGAGAACTGGTGGAAAGCAAAGAGGGAAGGTGCCATGAATACTTTTTGACTTAAATCCCAATGTCTGGAATTTAAAATGAAATCTCTTGGTGTTCTGCTAATACATACCCAGTGCAAATCTGCTTCCAAGCTCTGTTTTTAAATTTTGTTCTTAAATCCAGCTATGGAACAAGTTAACAAAAACTTTTTATTTCCAGAAAATTTCTCCTTGGTCCTTCTGAAACAAGTTTGTGGTTCAGTTTTGTGTCCATAAGACACCGTCTCCTTCTCCATTTCCTCTGGGGCACTTTCATTATGGTCTTGCCATTTGGTGGTTTCATGGCTGTGAACTCAAGGGCCCCTGGTCTTGCCAGCCTAAACCTCCTGTCATGAAGATCCAAGCAGTTATAGTCAAATATAGAAAACTCTGGGTTTTTTGGGGGATAAATCTTTCATATATTGAGGGTCTGATGACTTCAGGGCATCTTGTGGGCAGGGGTGACCCAGCATAGAAGATGCTGCTCACCTTTTTGCATGATCAGCTCAAACCATACATTAAGGGGCAGGATCTACCAAACTGCCTTGCCTTAGGCAAAATCTGCCCCAAAAATCTGCTATCTGGTCATATCTGGGGGGTACAGCACATAAATGGAGCAGTGGTAGGCCAGGGAAGGGCACTCTCGGAAAAAACTGCCAGGCTACAGAGTTGTGGGATGACATTTCTCAGTCATACTCCGAATTCTAGCATTCTTCCATCCTGTTAGAAGTGAAAGTCCTGTTACTTGGAAATTGGTAGTTAGGCTTCCAGATCCTAAACAATTATTTTAAAAGGGCTATCTTGGACTATTTATGGCACAGATGCAATTAGAAATAAATGGCTGTAAAAGTGTCATTGTTGGTATCTGGTCCAGGAGCAGCTTTCTTCTCTCTGTTTTTTTTTTCTTCTTCCTATTGTTGGGGAGTTTCAGCCTCAAAAGCTCAGCCAGGGAGCTGAGATTTAAATGGGGTAATTTCTGGCTCAATAACCATTAGCAAGACTGAACTTTCCACCAGATAGAATCCTCCATCTAGGCACAGATTTATATTGTTAGGATCAGAGCCTCCAGCACATAAATTCTTTTGAGGCCAGTACTGCCTATATTTATATTTTTAAAGTATCTCACTAAAAGGGGCCTTGGAGCCACATTATATTGGAATTAAATGTTATTTTTAAATCAATGTGTTCCTGAATCTTTTATGCCATTTTGGCCAACCCCAGTCATTACTCTTGGTAGAAAAACAACAATTTAATTTTACTGGCTAAATCATTCCTGACACCTTTCAATGAGGCAGTGAGTAGAGATAGGGAAAATACAGCAAAGAAAAGTATTTGAAGCTTCAGCTAGGAAGTACAAATTTGGAGGAATGGATTTTGTGCCATACAAATTTTGTTGCTGCAAGTTTGGGGCTGAACTGTATCATTATATTTTATAGTACTATAAAATGAAAAACTGTTTTTAACGAATCCAGTCCTAGCTGTCCCCTTTGGCTTGTCAAGTCCATGTGTGCTGTGCACAGGATATAATTAGCTTGATGCACAAACTAGTGAAATAAATGATCTTTTAATGAAGCTCAGGGTGTGCAAAGAAAAGAGTAGCCAAAGCAAAAAAAAAGAAATAGAACAGGAAGTCAAATAAAATTTCTTCTTACAAATGACTTTGTGGTACTTTTTTTATCATTTTGTGTCTGAGTGTTTCTTCTTTTTTTTTCCCCCCCTTTTTCCTTGACTATTTATAGCTTCCAGGAAGGCAAACATGCTGCAGGCACAAACTTCCCTGGCAGGGTGAACTTGCCACCATGTCCCAAATGGCTGTCATTGCCTATGTTCCCACCAAAGAAACAGCCTTGCCAGCTCTCCCCTGGCCCACTGTCTTGCACCCTGGACTGCTTGGAGAGGGTGTCTGTGGGCCAAGTGGGCTCCAGGCTGAGCAGGCTGAGCCTCAGGATGGGAGTCAGGACCTCTGAGCTGCCCCCTCTTCACTATGCAGGAATGTCATTCCACTTTCTGCCTTCCTTTTTCCTTGGAAGTGAAAAAACTCTTCCAGATCCTGCCGACTTCTGCTTCTGGTTCTTTCTCTCCAAGAAAGTGCAAGTTCAGTCCTGAACTTCACAAGCTGATTCCTCAGGAGCTGTCATCTTGAGAGGAACTTGTCTGGTTTTAAGTGACTTCAGTTCTTAAGCGCATATAATTTGTAAAGAGCACAAGTCTCATGCTGACTGCACACATCCTGTGGGTGTTCCCATTGAAAGTCCTTTCTCCTTCCACAATGTACTGAAGAAGGCAATGAATCACAAAATACAAGTCTCCATGAGTTGGGCAGAATGCAAGTGTCTCCTTATCTTCATTCTAAGAAATTTTGGCTCTGAGCCCTGGACCATTTTAGCTCATGGCATCCTTTCCACTGCCTCCAGTGGCACTGAATTTGGCCTTTGGCATTTATACCATTACACTGAATGAAGAGTCCTGGGTGAGCCAGGAGAAGGGTCCCCTCCAGCCCACAGGGTCATGAGTTCTGATTCTCTCTTAGTCGAACACACAAAACAACAGCATCAAAAGCTCGTGAGAGAGGCAAAGGTTGGAGGTTAAAAGAACTATCTCCCTGTTTCACAGAAATCCAAAAGCAGTTGTGCAACTGCAAACACATAAAAGTGTGAGTCAGCCCAGCATTTGGAGGGAAAACACATCCCATGGTGGACAGTGAGTAGATGGATCACACGGCCCACTGCCAACCTACACTGCTGCTATTTTAGGTCTCTTCTAATATATTATTGTAAAACCACCTATTCAAACCAACTCTTGTGCCATGAAGTGGGGTGTAACTTCCCTGTATGTTGGGGTTTTGCCCCAGACCTCCTTATTTCTCCTGCTACACTCACAGTTTTTTACTTTTCTATGACTCAGCTCCCATTTTTCTTAACACTGCCTATTTTTCCTCTTTAAAGCTTCCTCTTCCTCCCTGCTCACACTTCCTTAATCCCAATATTTGCAGTTACTCTCTTGTTACTTTCCCACCAGTTGGTATCCTTCTGACCAGCCAAACAAGAGATTTAGGAGTTTTGTTGCTTTCTTCTCACCTGATCCCACACTCCATGTTTTCTTCAACTCTGTGCCAGTATTGGTATTCTATTATTTGTGTTATTAACTGGTCTGATCTGTGTCCATATTTATGATAGGTTTTTTCCCACTTCAATCACTACCCTCACCTACCCGGTTGGATGAACTTTTCCTTTGTTTTTCTAGGCAGCATCTTGGTTAAACACTCTTTTCCTTAACACATTTGTGTAAAATCCATCCTGGTGGAAGCTCAGCTGCTAAAGACCTGCTTTCTTGACTCAAAAGGTGAGTCGAGCCACTGATGAAAGATTGCTTTAAAGGCAGTATTTGACTGGTCACCTTCTACTAACAGGTTAAGTCAGCATTCTCTTGCTCACCTTGCTATATGCAGCTTATGGCAACATCTACAGCAGTCAGTATGTAGGAGAAATACAATTTCAGCTCTAAAATTTTACACACTGCAGTTATGAACTGTTAAACTATGGCAGGTTTCCACCCGGAAACAGCTGGACTTGCCTGTGGATGAAGTAAGCCCGGTATTTTACATCTATACTTGTCTTATCTACCATAAGGTAAGGATTTCTGGAAAATGAATCAATCACTGCATTAATACATAAAAGCATGCTGCTATCCTCTCAATAAGTGTCATAGAAAGTCATTAAATTATTGCACATATCCCATGATCCATTTGCATGCAGATTTTCAAACCCAGCTTGGCATGTTTTCTTGGAAAATGTGAGGTCTCAGGTGAACAAGCCATTTAGTTGTTAAAATATTGCCTTTTCACAGAGCAGGATTAAATGTGTCTTAGATGCCAATCAGCCCACTCGGTGAAGAGAAAGAACAGACTAAGCTCTCGGAGTGTTAAAAAGCTCCTTAGCTGCTTCCACCTTCCTGCTTTCCTTAAGCAGCCAGCCTGGTGGGGAGCTGGCTTTTCTCTCCTTGCAAAAACACTTGGGCATGGGCATGTGCAGCGCATGGATTGAGCAAAGAAGCTTGCAGCAGAAGCCTGTTGCTTCTTCCCTGGGAGCAGGACTAAACTCGGTGGAGACAGAAATGAAAAATGAAAGGTTAATATTTTGGCTCCAAAGTCCTTCTGGCAGACTTGAGATTATCTTTGGATGTGTCAAGAAAAGCTTTCGGGACAGACTCCAGAGCCAAGCATTTCTGAAGTGACGAGTGGTTTTTGGGAAACTCAGCTGTGCAGTGTCCAGTTTGAGAAAGAGGGATCTGATAGTTCACCTTGTGACAAATGAGGTCCCTTTGCAGGGATGGAAAGAGTTAACTCATTCTTCCACTCCCTACAAATGAGAGAAATGAGCAAATCCTTCTCGAAGTATTTCTCCCCAGTAAGACATCTCAGCAAGACAATTCTCATTTCAGCATGAATGTCTGGGCCACTTTAGCATTTGAGATGTTTTTGTGTTTCTGCTATTGAGCTCTAATTGCTTTCAGTGAAATCACTCCCAGTGGAAAATCAACGAAACTTTTGTCACTTACTTCAGTTGCACTGAGATTTCTCACATATGAGAGCTAAGATTTCAGCCTGCCTCTTCAGAAAGGCCTAGGAAACCACGGACTTGAGCACACCGTGCTTGAATATGTGTTCATCAGTCAGACCTCAAAGTTGGCTTCATTCAGAGTAAAACTATTCTCCCTTCCCTATAGGTCAAATGAGTTCCTCACTGAAATCCGTGGGGTAAACTGCATTTAGTATAATTGAAGAGGAAGTCTATCTAAAAATTAATCTTTAAAGAGTATTCTGATTTTATAGGTAATAGCTTGGATCTGGAGTGTGCTGAAGACAAAGACTCTGCAGCTTAAAAGTTGCACTTAATAGTGAAGGGAGATCTTGGTAGTATGATAAAACTTTAAAAAAAGGGAATCAAACTTTGCCATGCAGTTGGGTGCATAACTCAGCTGTGAATCCTCTGCTACTCTGTCTTTAAGGCTGGTCTGCTTTTCCTCCAACCCTCTCACATAGCCATAGATTTAAAACACACCCCTGAAATGTAGGAGATTGAATCCAAGATTTGAAACAATGTTCCTCCTCCAGCTCACTTCTCCCTTTGTCCCCCAATCTGATGGATATTTGACTGTGTACAGAAAGTGATAGGACTTCAATAGGGTGTATCTCTTTAATAACCTAAAGGTTATCTGACCTCTCAAACAACATATGAACTGATAGTCCAGCCTCAGATGTGCTGGAGGACAGGTTCTCTGCAAGGACACATGTCATGCAGCTGATCTCAAAGGGCCATGTCCCAATTATCTGAACATCACTTTGGTCCACAGGTAGGAGTGGGAGAGGAATGGCTGATATGGGAATCCCATGAGGTTCATGCATGTCTCCAGGTAGCTGAGCTCTACCAGGTCTTCGCAGGCTTGCTTAGACTTTCTAGCAGAAAATTAGGCATCTGCTGTGTCAGATGGCAGCTGAGAAGAAGTTTGGATCATCTCAGTGGAGCCTGTGTGCTGAATTCAGGCACCTCATCATCCAGAGCATTTCCCAAGGCCTATCTGGAATTTAATTCCTTCATTTCCTTGAAATGCTGCTCTGAGTTCAGACTTGTAAAGAGGCAGAGCTCAGATTCAGATGGTAAAGCCTCAGGGAACTCTGCTGCACCACCACGTCTCCAAGTGCTGTGGTCTAGAGGTGTCCAGCACCCCGATGTGTAAGATTCACACTTCTTCAAGCTGGTTGTGGTCTGCCCAGCACTGTGTGAGCTAATTATATTTCTTTCACTGAAAAACATTCCTTCCACTAGCTAATCAGGGCAGGGATAGCTGTATCTGTTGATTAAGAAGAAGCCTTTGATTAATTGATCCTTTGTGGATGGATCAGGGCAATAGCAATTTGGTTATTGAAGGAACACACAAGCTTCAGACTCCAAGTTGGCTACCTCCCACTTCTACTACACCCTCGACACTCAGCCTATGTGAGCGTTTTTTCACCCCCAGGCTTTGGCAACAGAGCAATGGAAAACAGAACATTTTCAGCATGTAGGAGTGTTTACTCTTGTCATGACACAATTTGGGATTTTCCATTTGAGCTTGAAAAACAAACCCTAAACAGGATTTATTAGGAAAATAGCAGCTATGAGGTAAACTTGCATCAATGAACGCCAAGAGGTCAAACAGACAACACATGACATTTTGGTTGAATATTCTGTGTGTTCCTAGAAGCAGTGTGAAAACTGTCTCACAAAGTGTTTGCTGGAACATTATAGTGACTGGGGAATAGGGCAAGTCCAGAAAGTTCCTGAAAGCAAAGCCTTATTCTGCTCGGTTATTTTACAGAGGCCTTTTCTTTATGCACCAGCACTGAGTGCTCCACATGCCAAGGCTGGGGAATGCCAGGGGATGCAGACACTGGCATGGCCACGTTGCCAGCAGGCACCAGAGGATGCAGGACAGGCTGGTGCTGCAGACAGCCCTGCTCCAGCCTGGGTGGAGAATAATTCTGATTTTTCCCATGCTGCTCCCAAATTAAGCAGTCACAATTCCTCCCTAAAGCAGCCCTAACCACCCTGCCGAAGTGAGAGATTCACAGTCACTTCTGGTGAAGGTGCTCTGCTTTCATTAATGGGGGCAGAAATGCACTCAGCCAGCAAGAGGGGAAGCAAGACTGACAGTGAAAGCTAAATATGAGGAAGAGGAGAGTAACCATCCTTCCTTGCTTCAAGTAAAGTTCATACCACAGAATCATAGAATCTTTAAGGTTAGAAAAAACCTCTAAGATCATTGATTTCAACCATTAAACTGTTAACTGATGGTTGCCCTCAGTAATTATGAACTTTTATGGTGCATGTCCCTCATCTTTACATCATGTTCATTTTCACTCTTACTTTGTTTTTTAACTCCGTGGGTTCTGTTTTTAAGAAGAATTTCACATGACATGAAATTCATAATGAAGATCACAAATCAGACCATTCCTTTATTTAGGCATCAGCTGGAGACTGGGTAAATCCTGTGTTGTCAGAGCTCTGCTTTCCTGGGTTACTAGCTGTCTACCAAAATCTTGCTCTTGTCCATCTGCAGGATGCCTTGGCATCATCTGAATAGAAATGCTGAATACATAAAGTATCATACATATATGTTTTAATAGTTAGTCTGGTTTAACATATTCCAATAACTCTGCAAAATTTGTTCATTCGCTATGTCGCCTTTCTTCCTATTCTGCTCGTTGTTTCAGTGTTCATAATGCCATTTCCAGGTGTGTATTTCCAGAAATTATTATCCCTGGTTTACATTGCAGCAGACAGTGTTTTCAGTTTATGAATGAAATGTATTGAGATTATGAGAGAGGAATTTGAGGAAAGTCTCTGAGACAGGGCAAATGATTCTGTATTACCCCTAGAGCACTCCAAAGAAGTCAAGCCTTGAATCTTGTGTACAGCTATTTTGAAGAGAGGCAAAGAACTCCAAAATGCCCTCTCCTTTCAGTATACAGGGAAAATACTCCTACAAACACATTCACAGACAATGGGTCGAAACACATGAGGACTGTGTGTGCTGTTTTTCATGTCTGTGATAACCACACTGGAATGACCAACAGGTCTCTTGTAAGCTGGAATTGCTACATAATACTGAGGTGTGCACAGGGCCCCTGGAAGATGTCACAATGGGATTCAACATTTTTCTGTGTATCTCTCATATGAGCTTCAAATTCACATGCTTTATGAGGCTAAATTTGCAACGCTGGAAAACAAGTAACACCACAGAGGAGAAAGGCAGGAAAGATAAGATGTTTCAAATGATGGAAAAAATGTCCAGCTGCATCTGAGTGACCTTGGAAGGTAAAGCCACAGCTGTATCGGCACGTTTCCATGGACTGGGCCATAAGCAGATGACCAGGTGTACAGACTACACGTCACGTCATGATGACTGACTGGGAATGTTCCTGTGTGACAGATAACCCCAACTGCTTTGATTAGCCTCAGATGTTACTACAGGTAAGAACATTTACCCAGAGTAAGAGGTGAAATGAAGTCATTCCTGGCTCACTCTGCCATGCCCTAAATCTCAAATCACAAATCTCAAGTAACTTTGAAAAATTGGAGTTTGGAGAATTTATAATAACTTTTTCCTGCAACATCTGTGGTAAATTAAGATGCCCGGTAAGATTTCAAAGTTGAAATCCCATTAGGATCAGAGTGTATTTGAACATCCAGTCTCCAAGAGAACACAGGTTGTTCAGGTGTGCTTCTGTGCAAAATTCTGTCCAAATTCTTCAGATGTAACCCTAAAGTTTTCCCCTAAACATTTTGACTGATACTGTCAACTACATTTCCAACAATAGCCTTTCTACCAAGCAACTAAATCAAACTGAAACCTGGTAGGGGTGAACCACTTCTATGAGAACAGATCCCATGCCAAGCTCCTACTCAGACCAGTGGGGATGTAAAGATACAGCCAGGTTCCCCAATATCCCAGTGGCTGGAGAATAATCTTTTACAAGAGAATAAAAAGTTTAAGTCCTGGGCTCTGGTAACTTTTTGCACGTTTGTATGTCATATAGATTGACATGGAAGGATCTCCACACTTTGGATGAGCATTGAATTGAGATGCTTCAGTCACTGGACTATCCCTACCCCATGTTTCAGGAGGTGCAAAATTGCAAACACAGACCCATATTTAGCCTTTCCTTGGGGTTACTTAGGATGGCCCCCAGTATGTTAACTGGTCCTAACCCTTTCTTAAGTGGTCTGTGAAGTCCATGGGCCACAGCCCCCAAATCACGGGTCTGGATCTCTCTCTAGCAGCTAAGCATCTAAGGCAGGTCCTTTAGTGTCTGATCTCTTTCAATATAAGTCCTTTATTAGTTCTAGCTCTGAATGTCCAAATACACATGAAATTTTGATAGTTAGGGTCAGGGAAAATTTTATTCCATCCCTATGAAGAGCTGCATCTGTACCTGTGCAAGAGACTAGCACACCTTTCTTGCAGAGAATAAGTGCCTGGGTGAGGCATCTGTCAGTGGCAGAATCTGACACCCAGATGTTAGACATTTGTGATGAGGACTCAGTTTTAACTACAGGTCTTTAAAATGTCAATTTTGAACAACTAGGTCTAGCCCTGCTGATGTGGGGTAGTATGGAGCTCTAGGACTGAGATGAATAGGATAGAAGAATCCAGTCCTCTCTACTCTCTTCCAGCAGAGCCCAAATCCTGCCTTGGGCACCCTGGCCAGATCTGACCAGTCTGTGGAGGCATTCCTAGCAATCCCACAGCAGATCCAACAAAAAGACAAATGGAGGTCAACGCAGTTCCTCACCCTCCCATTCTTTGAAGCTGCCCCCCTCCCCATTCACCCACACCAACCCTTGATGCAAATGGGTCAAGACTCACTCTCCATATGGGGCAATGAATGCTATTTTTAATTTTTGAAAAATTAAAAATAGGCTGTCCCACCCATCTCTGAAGCTGGATTAGTGGTGGAAGATCCCCCTAAACTGCAGGCACGTAAACTGAGGGTGGACAGCTGCTCTGACGTTCCTGGCTGGGAACCCAACCCCTAAACACACTGGATGTACATACATGGCTTCTTGGCTGCCCTTTTTGTGCCCATCTGTCACGATGGCACACTGCCTGCTTAGAAGTTGGTCAGATCTTTGCCCTTGGGTGATATACCAGGCAAGGATGGATGTAAAAGGACAGCCTGCACATGGGGGAACGCAATCTCTTCCCCAGGAAAGGCCTTCTCCTGCTCTGTGTGAACCTTGCAGCTTGGTGTGGTGGTACATCCTTGCCCTCCAGGTACACCTGTTTCATTATTGCCCTCCTAATAAGCAAGGGGGGCAAGGAGAAGGAAAGGAGCCTGGGAAGTTCTGTCTGTCAACAATGAGCCAGGTTGTATTACAGAACATTCTTGAAATACATGCAGTCACCAATGGGGACATCAACATGATGGTCCCACCCACTGCAACTCTGCATAACAGGCAACAGGACCAGGAAACAAATCAAATTTCAAAGGATTGCACACATCTGAGCCCAAGATACCACTTGAACACTTGCCTCAAGAAGAGAGCCAAGGGACACAACCCCTTCCTGATCTTTAGTAGGGTACACGGTGCCCTTTCACATGGGAGCATGACATGAGTAACTATGCCAGTGAAAAGTGGGGATTTTCTTATGTTCCTTTCAGATATATCCATTTCCCTTTGTATAAAATGGGACAACCCACTTAATTTGAAGACAGGAATTTATGGACTTCTCTTTCCCCTTGCCCCAAAGATTTTTTCCCCTGAAGCAAAGATCTTGAGTCTGTAAGACAAGAAATTTTTGGCTTGATCCTGAAAAGGGCATGCTGTGATCTGCCTTTGTATTTGCAGTAACACTCAGAGACCTCAGCTGAGATTGAAGCCCTGGTCACTCTTCAGGACAGTTCTGTCCTAGGAAGCATAAAACAGAAACACATCATATAGAAGAAGGCAAAATAATAATATTATCCTGCCACTGACTACCAAGGATTGGATAAAATGGCTTATCTGTGCTCAAAATGGAAAGTTTTATTTTGGTAAAGCCAGTGAGATATCAATGAAATAAGTCTTGCTTTGTTAGAATTTGTCTCGAATACATTTGCACCACTTCAGGTTGGTAAAAATGCTGCTTTTTCTGCTTTTCTCTCTAAACCTTTCCCAGCACCTCATGATTATATTTCAAGCTGATTTGCTTAGTTCAGCAAAAGCTTAAGGAAAATAAAACTGTTTTGAGGTCACCTGGGAAGTTGTCATTAGGGAAACAATCCCCCAGGATCCAAGATCCTGGCTCAGGAGAGCAGGAGCATGTTGGATCCAATACATGGTGCCAGCAAGGGTGCTACAACCCTCTTCCTCGCTCCACTCTCCCAGTAAATCCGCACCTATTTCTACACTGCAAAGCAGCTTCCAAGCCCTGTGTGAGCTCCGGTGCCCAAATGACCGCAGAGGGTCAGTGCACTCCGGCCCCACCACCCCATGGACAGGCGGCTGGCAGCCCTTCAGAGGCCATTCCTGCACGATGATACACACGTCCCCAAGGGTAGGGCTTGGAAGGGTAACTGAAGGTCTGTATCCCACTGAAATCCTATAGTCTCCTTGTCCCCCAGGCTTCCACATAAATTGGGAATAACAGGAAATCTCTAGCTTAGAGGAGTGCTATGAGGCACTTGGATGCTGATGTAGTTACATCTATTTATGTACTTCAGGTGGACGGATCTGATGTGTGACCCGCGATGGCCCTCTCGCAGTCCGAACCAGCCTCCAGCCTGTGCACACTTTGCTGGAGCACGCTGGCCCATATCCCATCACTAACAGCTATTTAGAGTGCGCTTTGAGGCTCTCTGGTGGAGCCTCTATCATTCTGTCACCAGCACGAGACAACACTTTCATGAAAGCCCACAGTTTTCTCACCATCAGCAGTGAGAAGCCCTTGGTGTGAACTCCTGTCTCTGGGATTGTGGTGCAGGGTGCTGTCCCACAGACCTCCGAGTCTGGCTCAGCCCCAGGAGCCAGGAGTGGACAACGTGTGCAGTTTCTGACCGTAGGCCATTTCCCTCACTCTAATTAGGTCTGACAAGCCCAGTTTCTTCTTACACATTGAGCTCATGTGTTCCCATATGAGAAAATTTTATTCCAGCTGCCATTGTATAATCAGAAGTATTATAGGTTTTGTTCTTTCTTGCCAGATAGTGTTTTTTCTCTAATTGGATCCATAAGAATGCCCTTACCTCTGAGATGAGTCAGACTTTTGCCAAGTCTAGTGTCTGAAGAGGGAACCTAACCTCTTTTATGTCTTACAAAGTTGTGCTTTTAATCCAGCAAAATGATTTTATCATTGTGGTCTTTGGATGAGTGATATGAGGTGGAAGCCACCTAAGTGACCTCATAAGTCTTAGGTAGCCAATGACATAAACTCCTCTTCCCAGAAAAACCTTCCTTCAGAGTTGTTTCTGTTGGCTGTGCTTCGTAAAATGCTGGTCCTAACAGGTGCCCAGACACCTGTGGGTGCACACCTTGCTGGTGAAACAGCCAGAGAGATGCCTCTTGTGTGCATGCCAGAGGGATTTAGCTGTAGGTGAGATGTCTTGGTGTCTAGCATGTTCCAAGTTTAGCTGGTTGTGCTCAAAGTGCACTTTGTAGATATATGTATGCATACACAGACCCTTTGGAAACCATCCTTAACTTCTCACAAAAAATGTGCCAGGTAGTTCACAATAGATCTATCCCAGCTTCTCAGTCTTTCAGTGTCCTTAGACACAAGAAATATGCATGTAAAGGACCCTTCCTTCCCCATGATGGTACCTCTCTACATCTTGACCACTGTGAAACTCATACCATGAGGTGAAATCCGAGGTCATTCACACATTCAAGTCCCCACAGAAATCACGTCCCCAGACTTCAGCCTCACACTCAGACAGCAGCTGAGCCAGGGCTGGAGGATCTCACTTTTGCACTTAGGACTACAGGGAGTTTCCTATTCATTTTGTGGAGCAAAGTCAAGAGCACAGATATTTGTTTTCCAAAATGCCTCCTGCTTTTTAAATCGTATTTCTGTTGGCAACTGAGGGCCTTTGACCTCTCTGAGTAGCAAGTTCTTTCCAGAAGAAAGTTTATATCTAGACTGGCTAGTTAATTACCACACAAAGATCACTTTTTTGTTAAGAATAGGTTAAAAACAAAAAACACAAAGGAAACTGGTCCTTTTCGGGCAGGAAAACATGGAAATTCAGCTGAGTGAAGTCACTGAAACACTGCTGCTTACAGTGACATGAGAGAGGAAAGGCACAACACAAAGCTGCAATGCAATGCTGCCAGGTAATTGCTAGGGCTGAAATCTCTCCTGAACGAAAGATCCAAGGAATCAAAGGCTAAGGACTGCCAGTGCTGTCTGAACCCTTTCTTAAAGATTTAAATGCCAAATAGACCTAGCAAAGCTTTTTGAGTTAATGTAGGTTTGAGGAACTCTATCCTACAGAGCACTTGAATGCAGCCACGCTACAACTTCAGGCTGACTATTGGGATGACACCGAAAGAAAGGGGGAAAACACAGGGATATGTCCAGGATGTCTGCTTTACACAATACCTTCCAGAAGAAAGGCCAAGATTTCTGACTTCTTGGACATACTCACCCAAAAACTTGCCAAAGCTTTTCATTCTCTGTGCTGTGAACAGGAATAAGGTAATGGTAACGGGAGGTGAAATTCAATTAGGTGGAACAAAAGGGACCTTTTATGGATTTTCCATCATAAATCTTTTACTCAGATTTTTTTGGGGGGGTGGGAAATCATACTGTTTAAAGAAATGAGGCATAACTTACAAACCAGTAACAGTGATTAAATAAGCATAAATCTGCACTTAGAGAAAATCTGGTGCAAATGCAATAGCAGCACAATCTGCCATTGTCCTTTTGCCAGGAAGACTGCTTAAAAGTAATGGATAAAAAACTGCTCTTTTTAGAGCATCATCTAGGCACCAGATGGATGCCAAATGGCATTTGGGATTTTAAATCACAGTCTATGCACTAAGTTCAATGAATCTCAAGAAAGGGACCAGTTCCATTTCTTAGAACCTCTACACTTAATTCATGCTGACTTCCATCTTTTCCTGTCTCAATATGATGAGGAATTACAAGGCATAAATCTGGGCTTTGTCCATTGATACTGAAAGGATGAACTGATGTCGGGGCAGCTGCTGTAAATTTAGACCCTGAATACCTTCTTCATTATATTACTTTGAATTTTTCCCCGGCACATCTCAAAACCTTTTAACTATATAAATATTGTCAGAGTGATGCTTTTATTCCACTGTATAAATCAGTGGTGCTTCAACATCACAAAACCTGTTTTCCTCCACCCTCAGAAAACCCAAAATAGTAAAATCAGGAAAGTCAGCATGCAGAATCTGTTTTCTTTCCTTTCTTTATCCTTAGGTTAGGGGTCCAGAAAGAACAGGGTCATGATCCCACTAAAAACTTCTGGCAGATGACCCAATTTTACCTGGTAGTTTGGCCAAAGGAAATGTGGGATGTCTAAAGGCTTTGGGGCTGCCAGTACTGGAGAGTTTTCTGCCCTCCCTTTCACTAGGCCCCCACTGGACAGAGGAGGAGGATGACACTATCATATCCTACATCTCACCATTGTTTCACATTACTCCAAGACCAACAATGCTTCCCAAAAAAATCTTTGTCATAGCCATGGCCTCTATGCCCCCTTCTGGAGCCTTCATAGCATTGGGGTTATAGATTTTCCACTGCAGCCCCAGCCTCATAAATGGTTCATTGATCAGCATCTTTTGCACAAACAAGACCTGCCAGATCCCCTGGCACTGCAGTCAGACATACAGGTGATATGAACACTGGATCTGTTTTGTCAGGTGGTGGATGAGCTGGAGCCATGGCCCCCAAGGGGTGTGCAGAGATGTCCCTTCCAACCTGAGAAATTCCATGATTCTATGCTTATCTCCATACTAGGTCATGATACTCCCTAACCCCTTCAGGAGAAAAGAAAATGGATCCTGCACTGATTATTTAGCTTAAATTTCTCTTCCCTGAAGAAGAGAATATTGCAACAAGAATGTCTGTCCTCTTGTAGGGTCCAAATCCCTTAGGCAGAGCAGCTTTTGTACACAAAAATAACACATATGCTTTATTACAGAAAATCACACCCCACAGACTTCAGAAGAGGGAACCACACATTTTTCCTTTCCTCCAGAAGCCCACAGCGTCCCAGGCCTTGGACAGAGAGGATGTGGCCACACCAGCCACCCATCATCAGGCAGCATTTACTGGTCCTGCCCGCAGACATGTTGGTCACACGTACGCAAGAGCTCAGAGAATGGCCCATGGCAAAGTGTGCAATTTAAAAACCATCCTGTTACATTCTTGGAAATGTTCTCCCCCAAGTCAAACCAAGAAAAATACGTGTTCCAAATGCCAACAAGAGACGCAAGGAATTGTGCCACTCTCCTATGGCTCCAGGATCGCAGCATGGCCTGACAAAGAGGGGAGGCATGGGAGGGGCAGGATGCAGCCTTTATTGTCACCTTGGAGGAGGCTTGAGGGTCCTTGGGTTCAAGGAGGAGAGGTCACAGCACCAGAGCTGTCTTCAGCATATCACCTATAAAGATGGCAAGCTGATTTCGTACAGGACTCAGTCTCGTTCTTAGTGAAATCAGTGTCAGGACTGACTCTTACTGAATGAAAGGCTTATGCAGTGTGTCCCCAGTGTCCAGCTGTCCTCACAGCAGCACAGCTGTGCACTGGTGACACGGTGAGTCCACCACAGCCAGAGTTATACACCCACATATTCACACATTCACAGATGATACATCTGCAAATAATCTGAATCTGAAATAATGGAAACGAGCTGTGTATCTTTAAGAAGGTGGAGGCTTCTTTTCAAGAAACAATGATTTTTTTTTCATCTTTTCAAAGTGTGAACAAAAGACTGGTAGGTTGTATTAATGTTCTTTTTTGCAGGGGTCATTATTTGCAATTTCAAGAACAGAGATCTTAAGACAAAATCAAATTCAACCTGTTATTTAATCAGCCTTTCTTAGAATCTCTCTTTTCTTTGTAGACATGTCCACTAGTCCTTAACCTGATTTATGTGATTGGTCAATTGTGAGTTAATGAAGGGGATAAAATGTTTTCTGGAATGCTAGGATAATCGACAAATAGCAATGACCAGTAACTGGACCACGGCCAAGACAGGAACTTAATCCCCTGAAGTCCAAGGGTATTGTGAAGTTGCACTGACGTGGGAACTGAAAGAAACCAGTTACATCATTCCATTTGCTTCCTTAGATTGGGACAAATGCACTCACTCCAGAAAGCATATTTGAGGACTAATTATATGGGGAGAAAACAAGTTAGGAAGGAATTTCTCTACTTCCAGGCATATGTGGTTTCAAGAGCAGTTTAAGGGGTTTAATCCTCTTCGTTCCTGGCAACATTTTACTGTTTGATGCATTCAGTGCAGGTTGTTCCTCTCAGAGGTTGCATACTCTCATCCCATACCGCTGTCTTCCTTAATGATGCAGAGCAGCTCCCTCACCCTCTGTCAAACATTTCGCCTGAATTCTCAGTGGCAACGCAACAGCTGAATGGTTCAGCTGCAAGGATTAAAAAGGTGGGTTTAAAATGCATGTGCATCCTTTGAGTGTAGAATTGAAATTAGAATACAGAGACACCCTTGCTTGCTCTGCTGTGGATTTCATGTAAAGGTCAGAATTCATCACTGCTGGAGCCCCACTGATTTAAGCAGGGGTGAACTTGGAGCTGTTCAATAAAGCCGAGATTTCTCAGCCTGCGTGTTTCTGCTTTTGGGCGCACATCTCAGGACACATTCTGGGGGAGAAGGGGAACAGGATTTTTCAGTGGTCAGTGTGAGGTCATTGATTTGAAAAGTTGACACTATTGCACACAAAGCCCTGATCAAAGCTCACAAGTTCGGCAACTCAACAGGGACTGAAGCGCAGCACCTGTGACACAACCAAGAAGTGAATTATCACACCTTTGGTGGGTGGACTATGGGCAAACCATTAGTGATGATGAGAGGACAAAGTGGCCACTAAATTATCCCCTCTGCATGTGGTGGGTGTCACCAGCACTGAGGAGCTTGCCAAGAGTAGAGGGGAGACAACCCAGTTTGCCCTTGGCCTCCAGTTTTGAGAAGTTTGGGCAGGTTCCCAGTGAGTTACATTTTATGTGTACATACAAAGAGGTTTGCTGACTCAGTCCTTGTACTTAGACTGTGCAACACATCTCCCAGAGGGGATTTTGGGGATACTGCAGGATGACCCCTTCAATATCCAGTCAACAACCAGATGTTCAGTAATATTTTCTCAAACACACATCATCTCAGATCTTAGATCTTGCTGGAATAAGAAAAAACCCTACAAACAGACTGAAGTGACAGAAACTCTTCATGGACTTCCAAGCTAACACCCTCCCATGTGTTTCTGTGCTGCTTAGGATCATTTTTCTTTCAATGAGTGGTTAATTTTTAGACCATTTTAGGGATATTTTTCCATCAAGAGGCCCTGGAGAGCCCATGTTGCACATGCAGGTGGATTGTGAGTTTGCTGGGGGGAGGACTGAGGTTTATTTGCCTCATTTGCACCTCAGACAGTGGGTGCTGATTTCACTGCTACGCCTAATTCATGTAATTGATGGGAAACTAATCGAACAGCTTAAAATGCCTAGGAAGGCCCAGGAGAAGGTTCATGTGGAGCCATTCCTTTCCTTACAGGAACAGTTGGGGTCTGTAATGATGTGAGTGTTGAAGGGAGCAGGAGAGGATATTTGCGGTAATGAGATTTCCAGAGTCAGAAGCCAAAGGGGAATCATAAAGGAGAATGAAGTGAGACATGAGGAGAGAGAAGAGATTAATTAGTGGTAAGAAATATCCTCTTGGGGTACTTTAGTAAGCCAAAACCCTCATCTATGTAAGAACTGTGTTAATAACTGATGGCAAAGCACCGGATGGGCCAGCACCAAGTCTGCATCCAAATGTAGAAGCTCTTGGTCAGTCCTGGTGACCCTTGGTCAGTCTCTTCTACCTATCTGGCCCTGATCTGAATTTGTGGACTGCTCACCACCCCAAGCTGAGTGGCCATGAATGAGGCAGGTTCCTCTTCCATATCCCCCTTGCTCCTCAGCACCAGTTTCTTAGGCCCTGCTCTGTATATTGCTTCAACAATTTTGCCTCTTCTTTAGCATTTCAGCTAGCTAATTGCTGTTCTCCCACGAGCTGGCTGGACCAGGCAGCTGCATCTCTCTTGTGTTCAGGGATTTGTTGATTAAAACAGTTACCTCATTCAGTGCGATCCTAGGAGCTCAGCTGCTGATGAGAAGCACATGCTGGTGGGTCTGGAGCACTTCACAGCAGAGCTCGTCCACAAGACAAGGGGATGGACAAGAAGAAAGAAGGCTCTGGCAGTGCAAATTCCTTCTTGCCATGGGTTCAGGACAGATCCATGGGGACTGATGGCAATCAGCAGCATAGGAAACACTGCCAGTAGCCCAGTGTTAATTAATCAATAGATAGCTTCAGAAGACAAGGTCCTTCTAGATAAAGATTGGAAAGGATGGTGCTGGTTGGGTGAGGTCTGGGAAGTTAAGGGAGAAGAGGGGGTATTAACTCTAATTTGCTAAAATAGACTTAAAAGAATTATTGTAGAAACACCTTGGGGAGAAATAGAAATTCTTCTCATCACGTTTGTGTGTGTCTACTAAGGACATTTACTAATGTGTTGCATAAATTTAGGAGAGTTCTGTCTGCTCCATGTGCCAGAGGTTTCAGATGAAGATTTTGTTACTCACCAGCTTTCCAATGCCCTGAACAAAGCTAGAACTGATTAGGTTACAGCACAAGGTGCTCAGCCTCATCTCCACACACTTTTAATCACTTGGAAGCGACATCCAGAAAGGTTTTAATTATTCATTTGCTTTCATTCCTTAAATACCATATTAAGGTATAGCCTATTAAGGTCTAATCTGAATTGAGTTTAAATCAGGAATACAATTGACCTCAAGTTGCACTTGGGGAGGTTCAAATTGGATAATAGTAAAAATTTACTCATGGGAAGGACTGTCAAGCGCTGCAACAGGCTGTCCAGGAAAGTGGAGAAGTCACCATCCTTGGAAGTGTTCAAAAAGCACGTGGATGTGGCACTTGGGGACATGGTTTAGTGCTGGCCTTGGCAGTATTAGGTTAATGGTTGGACTCAATGATCTTAGAGGTTTTCCCCAACCTTAATGACTCTATTAATTGCTCTTAAAGGCAATAAAAAAAAGCTGTGTCTATGAAAGCTCAGATCAAGGCCTGATTCACCTATTTCAAGTCTTCTAAAGACCTCCTGTCAGTGGTTTTTCCATCTATTTTCTCTCCTGTGATTTGGATCTCGTGTGTCTGGAGAACACATTACTTAGGCTGTAGGGCCTGAAGCTGAACAAAGCACTCTACATGTCTCAGATATGCCTCTCTCAATTAACACCATAAACTGGAGCTGCCAAGTGGTGACTTAATAACCTATCTATTAATAGTGACTGTTATCAGGGCAATGGGAAGAACAGCAGACAGACAGAAGGAAAACCGTATCAAATGAGACATTTCTCTGAAAATTCACTCCAATTTACCCACAAAATATAGTCAGATAGCCTACAGAGTTATGGCTATGGTTGTGTGGGTGATAAATCTCCCTTCAATTTTTGCACAGGAAACTGTGTTTCAGATTAACTTTTCAGAAGTGATAACAAAAGTGATTTATTCCTACATGCACAAAACCCCACACTAGCATGTTTATGTATTGCCATGGGCAAAGTGCCTTCCAAACACTCAAGATTATTCTCTTCTCTAAGCATTGTGCCAATCAAAGGCTGTTTTTGTTGCTTACTGGGCTATAGCAGTGCTGATCATTAAGTTTGAAACAAAATCTCAGGTAACATAAATATTTAGAAACAGCAATCCAGGGGGATTAAACCAACACAGAGCCAAACTCTGACAGGGTTTACCCTGTGTTGTTATTTAACATGCAGAGATAGGAAAACCAAACTCTTTAGGGCTGTGTTGATTAGTGCCAAAGACTAAATGCCCATTAGGAATGGAACTAGATTCACAGGAAGGATTTAAGGATCAGTATTAGACCCTGTTCCTAAATCCTAATTAGGCAATTCCTGAAGAAGGTAGTTCACAAACCCCAGCACCCTGAGCACAGCTCAGCCTAGTGCCTCTATTAAAAAAAAAAATTTAAAAATGCTGAAGAGGATAAATTTCATGTGGGATTAATAGCTGGAGGTTTTTTGTAAATCTAAGCACTGAATCAGGTCAGTAATTCCTCTCCCTTCCCTCAAAGAATATTAGAATTGAAGTATCTTGTGCAAAACTCTCCTGCCCCAAATAGTAGCCTACATGTCTGTGACATGAGAGACCCCCTTCAATGGCCACACCCTGTGCTGAAGACCATCTTACAGCTGGATCATTGTATCTTCTGGTATAATTATTAAGGGTTTTTTGTGCAGAGGGGAAGGGGGTTTGATGTGGTGAGGTGATCAGGGAGAGGGGAAGGGCTCTCTGCAATAGCCCATGGAATATGGTCTTCATTTCTCACACACTCCTCCCACCCGTGGCCTGAAGAAAACCCAAACCCCAGCTCAGAGTAGGGGGAGGCAGCTTTACATGGTGAGCCCTGGGCTCATACACAATGAACCCTATTTTGGCTGGAAAATCTTCAGCTCCAGCTCCAGAAACAGGCTGGCGTCAGGGGACTGACCAAGTTATAATTGCATTTCTTTGTGTTATTGGTCCCTTGGCCCCTCTAAGCTGAAGCAAGCTACATTTGATTTCTTTGGCATCGTCCAGAGTGTGTTCTGCCAGCACTTTGCCCTTGCTGCCTTATGTAAGCCAAACTGGCCACTTCTGTGACCTCTTGTTCCTTCTGTACATGGAACATATTTCAGTGAATTTATAACTCTTCAAATAAGGTCTCTTTTATTCTAATCTGAATGCCCTGTTAACTTGGTTTTGGATCCTCTCCCAGTCTCCAGAATACCTGGTGCTTTATATTTTGGATATACCAGACTGCCTGCTGCTCCAGGTTGTGACAGAGAGTGTCTGGTTCATATACTTCTACTTTTCAGTGTTAGGTCGTTTATTCCAGTTCCCCAACAATGCTTTAAAAGAAAAAAAGGAGCGGGGGAAGAGCATGAAGTCACCGAAAAGTTGCCCATCAGCTCACATGTGTTGCCTGACCACCTAGCAAAACAAAAAATCCCTCTTGCTGGTCAGTTCATCTTGTACAGCCCATGTAAATGGACAGATTTTGGATCAAGAAAGCTCAGTGTGACTTGCTTCCAAGGGCAATGTCTCAGGCGCTGGGATCCAGAGATGAGGATCTCCCAAACAGTGCAGGAAACCGGCACAAGAAAAGCCATATTTCCTGGAAACTGCTTTGTCAGAAGGCAACTTGCTTGGAGGAACATTTGGGGAAGGAAGAATCTCAAGATCAAACCTTTTTAAAATATACTTTTCAACTCACTATAACACCGTCTCTTTTTTTGTTTCCTTAAATGGAGAATTTCTTTTGATTCTAAAGTACCTTTGGAATTGCAGAACACTTAAACTTTTCAAGAGTTTTTCCTTCTCTTTATATTCTCTTTATCTTCTCTAGATACTAGAATTGAAATAAACTGGCCCCACATGCTTCATATTAAAAATTTCAGTGGAACCAACCTGAAATTGGAGGGGGAAAATTTGGCATGGAGAATTTTACTTGTTCTTATTTGTTACAGGAGGGGAAAAGCAAAATCTCTGAACCTCTCACAGGATGGGGAACAAATTTCCTACTGACTTGTGGGGCCAAGTTCTCCAGACAGAGCTCCTCTCACAGCAAACCAGACCTTGTGAAGGTTTCTTTCCATCAACAGATGGAGATAAAACACTCCCCTCTCAACTGGAAAATGGTCATGGAGGGTATAATGAAAATTGTTGCATAGATTAAGCCAAATGATCAACCCATTCTCTCATTTTCAAATCAGCTTCCTCCTCTTCCTGCAAATTAATTTGGTTTTTTGTACATCTCCTGCTTAGAATTAAGCATGAAACTCCTGTGGTAGTCGAAGAGAAGGGTGCAGTTATACTAAATTATAGCAACTGTCCCCAGACTTCCCTTGCTTTTTATGCTGTTATGGTTCCTCTGTATTTCTCCCACTCTCACTGGCTTTGGTCATTTATTCATAGTATTTCACCCTAAAAAGGCCTCTCAGTTCCTGAAATAGCCTCTTGTGTCTCCCTTGTCTGCAGATTTTCCAGTTGAAGCCTGCCAGATCATGCCAAAGTTGATGTTTTAGAAAAGCCTCCCAGAGAGAAGATTCAAGTGTTTCCCCTGTTCTCCCCCCGCTCCTCTTCACACCTTTTTTTTTTGGTTTGAACTCTGGGCTGTATCATCTCTGCAGCCCAGTAAATTATCCAGGAATTCAGCATGTGGGTTGTTGAGTTTCTGTGCCATGCTCTACCGCAGTGGTCAGGAGAAAACAGTGATTTCAGCAGAAAAAAACACCAGAGGAGCAGCCCTGAGTGCCTTGCTGGTCTTCTTCTCTTCCAGTGTTGGGAGGTGCTTAGCAAGGGCTACTGGACACCCAAGCCTTCAGTTTCTTTATGGACATGATGAGTTTCCAAAGCGTTGTGAGGTCCTGGAAGTGTGGACAAGGCTGTCTGCCACCCTCATAATCTGCGGGAAAGCCAATGTCAGTCTCTCTTCAGGTGTTACTGCAGAAGCATATGGTTACTTTAGTGTTTTCTTTCCCTCCTAAACTCTCATTTGCACTCTGATTACTACAATACAGCTTTTTCTTTTTATTGCCTGTCCCAGATTTTCAGTCAGAAAGACAGTGACTCATCAGGAGCCAAGGACACATTGCCAAGAGATTCAGCAGCCCAGAAAAAATGGAGCCCCTACATCTGATGGGACAGTAAACAAGGGAAGTTTCTCCAGGTAGCAGATGTGACTGGACAGCTCCAGGCTGCGCTCCATATTTGTAGAGGAGGAGTCAATGCTGTGTAAGGTGCCATCCAGTGCTCTGGGAGCAGGTGCTGCTCACAGAAGTGCCATGATTGACATTCCTGGGCAGTGGGGAAGCTGAGGTACTGGTCACAGGAGTCCTGTGACCAGTACAGGTCCATAAGGAACCCCAGTGACTTGATCTGTCCTGGCCACTGAACATTCTTCATTGCTGCAATTTTGGCTGGTCGCAGGACAGCAAGGTCCCATGGGCAGGAAAATATTTGAAAATGTATCTCTAAAACCCAATTTGCCTTTTCAGCTCTACATATTTTCCTTTGCAGAGAAGGAACTTTTCTGGACACTATTGCAAGGGCAAACTGAAAGGGCAGGGAAGTGTGAAAGGCTAAGAAGAGGTCAGGGACAGAAAGAGATGGCAATTTGGGACTGGTCTGAACCAGAAATACAAGACAACTTGGAATGGCAACCTTAACCTCATCTCCCAGGTAAAGAAAATATCCAGGTTTTACAAGCAGTCCCTATTCAGAAATAAGAAAAATAGAGATTTGCAATCAATCTGTCCCTACATGTCACTGATGTTCTGAAGCTTAAAATAATAGCCTGTAATCCGAGGTGAGGAAGCAATTAGTAATTAAAAATGTAATATAGAAAACTCATTTAGAAGAAATCCCAGTTCCTCTCTCCTTTCCTCACAAATCATTCGCTGAATTTTGTACAAGTGGTTTCTATTCATCAACATTCAATAAAGATTTTGAGTAGTAACTGTCAGGCAGTGGGATGCCTGTGAATTGCTCTGTTAGATTTGTCTACATCATTCCCAGCAAGACATGACCATGCTGCCCTTTGCAGTGCCAGAATGGCTGCTAAAGCTCCCAGCAGTACCTGTCCAGGATTACAGTGGTAAAATGGACTGTTCTACAGCATGAGGTGTGCTGAAGCATGAATGAAATTATTCTCAGAAATGGGTGGTTAAAGAGACTCAAATATTTTAAGTAATCTCCGGTGGCTGCCCCCTGTGCCTGCAAATGGGGTATTTAGTTATTTGGTGGGCTCTGGGTTGCTATGGGAACTTGATGGACTTGGAGAGACACAACAAAACAAGGCCCTTCCACCTGGGGCCACAATGTTTTTGGTCCCAAGCACTTCATGGTGCACTGTAATTATTTAAATGCCAGCAGAGAAGTGATATCATGCAAAGACATGACAGATCACACTTTTCTCATATTAGGAGAGAGAGCTGGAACATGTGAGTATGTGTACAGGAGTCTGTTTGTAATGAAACTGCCATTATGGGGCCCTTGTGTGTTTGCAGGCTCATTTCATCGAGTTAAGAGTGCTCACTTTTCTTAATGCTTGCTTAATGTGTTTACTTAAATATATTTAATGTCCCATGGAGTCCATTTCCATTTACTGTTGGAGCTTTTTTAGAGCATCATAGTGGCAAAGCTGAATAAGATACCTGTGAAAGACATCAGAAATGTTAACATATTGCAAGCACTGAGAAGTGTAAGAGGGCAATGTTCAGTTTTGTAATGAAAATAATTAAATGAGCAAAACTGCGGGGACACACTAAAATAGAGCGACCAGACAGGAAGGTAAGAAAATCATTCTGTGTACCCAAAGGGAAACAGTGAAGAGAACCAGTTTCTTTTTTTCTGATGTTGCTCATTGTGGAAAGAATAGGTGCCCAGTTTGGAAAAAAAATGTAATAATAGTACAAGATATTGCCCTCTGTGCTCCCAGTTTGCCATCTGACCTCATCACTGTTGCATTCCTGGCTGCAAAACAGATCAGTTTCAAGAAAATACTGGACAGCTCTCAAGAAACCCAATGACCTGGTGGTTAGGACATTCTCTTAATCTGAAGGAAAGGAAGGTTTAGTACCTCTTGTTTCAAAGATCACCCAAAATCTCCTATTTCTCCCTAGATGAAGTCAGTAGCATGCAAACAGCAGACACTGCAAGGGCAGTGGCACTCCTGGCCATGCTCTGTGACCTTCTCTGGGAAGCTTTGGGTTGGTGTGGCTGCTGGCTGAGACTGCACTAGAGCTCCAGCAGGACATCACCACCTGGTTTCACCACATCATGTCCTTCTGATCCTGTCTGAGGACTACAGAGAATCATCTCCAGAAATTCCAAGTGAATTTCCTGCAACCATTCTCATTTCTAGGTCAGTATAGAGGAAAATCCTCGCTCAGGAACCTGCAGGAAGAGAGGCAGTGGAAGAGGCTAAAAGCCATGAAACAGAGACAGCAAGAAATTGAGAATCCACCCTTAAACTGCAGAAATGGTGAGGGGATTTTGCACTCACCCCTCCTGTGTTTCTGTAGTGGGAGTGGGGTTATTTCTGCTAGAGATATCTCTGTGTTGGAAAAGCAGGCTGTGGTGGCAAGGGACACAATGATCTCTTCAGAGGGGTCCCAGCTGCCTTCCCCTGTTCAGTGTCACTCATACTGCTGGGCCTGGGGAGCCAGTGCTCATGCATGCAAAATCACTCTTTTAAATTTTCTGTTTCTGTAACATGACCTATTGCTGTAGTACATCTTCATGAGGCAGAGCTGTCTGGAGAACATCTGTTGCAGTCCCAGCTGTTTGGGTACTTCCTCTGTCTGATGTTTCAGCCCTGATATGTGCAAATCACTGACAGTAACGCATCCCCCAGTTCCTCCTACAAATCCTCTTTTCTCTGTTCTCACAGGGAGAGGGGCGAAAAAACAGAAAAAGAAACTTTGCATGGTTAAATACGGGCTAGATGCTTCATTCTCACCAAATCACACCAGTAGGGTCACTGTGGACTGACTCATACCAGACAGACAGTAAAAACCATCCCAGTGTTTATTCCCTTTGGAGCCTATATAATTAAAGCTGCCCACCTGCTGCTGAATTTTGCTGTCATTTTTTGATGCTATGGGCAATGTGATACTCAGTTATTATCATAAACTATGTTAAGCTCTACCCACTATGGGGTTTATGACAACAATCCTTGAGAAAACTGTAATCCTCTGTGCTCAAGTATATCTCCTTGTTATAATGCTTATGATTCTTGGCTTGAGATGATGGCAGATGATGGCCATGAAAGACTTCCAAATATGGGTCCTGGCAACTTGCTCTCTGCCCAGCATGCCTGCCTTAGATATGTTAGATGAAGCCATTTCCAGCCCATCTCTTCCAGCCTTTCAGCACAGCCGTCATTCCTGCTCCAGGATGCCTGACTGAGAGATGTGACAGCCTGCCCCAGGGCAATAGTGACCCTCTTGTCTCCACAGTCACCCCCACACAATCCTGGTGAGGGTCCCGGGGGAACCAAGGTGGCTGCAAGGAGGTGAAGGGACTGTCACCGGGACAGCTCTCATGCAGCTTTGAAAGTCCCTTGCCTCCTTTCCCTGCCTGTCCACAGCCCTTGTTTTCATCCCCACACAAGAGAAAACCTCAGGATGCCTGGCTGAGGGTGCTCAGAAAGCCAAGATTTGGAGCAATTTACAGGACGTTGGCTGGAAAATTTGCAAGGACTGCAATGTACAGTCTCTCACACCTTGAGTGTGAGTTACAAGCACGTGATTGTCACATTAAAAGGTGTCAAACCCTCTGAGTGTGTTTTAAAAGGAAACACTGATTGAATTTTCAAAGAAAGGCTGTACAAAACACTCCAGGCTGCAGGCCCCAGGCAGACTCATGGACTTTGGGTGCTTCCTGTTTTGATATTTTGCCTTGGAAAAACAGGAATTATTGACTGGTCTTCCTTACATACTGCACAGGCATTGCCAGAGGCAAAGACCAAAACACGTCTCCAATGCTAAACATTTAATCTGCTAAATTAAAAAAAAGTCTGGCTTCTGAGCTCCAAATACTATGAAGTATCCTAGGGACATTGACTGAAAGTATTAAAAATACTACCAGGGGACAGCTTAAATATTTGACAGTCTTGGAAACAACAAAATGGGTTTCCTTATTGACCAATATTTGTGACACTTATATTAACCATAATAAAATAACTGTAACTTCATCACTGAATACAGCAGTAATGTATTTTGTCTCTGTAAACTCTCTTCATTGGTTTCTGTAAAATTAAAAAAGTATCAGGAACATATCTTTATATTAAATTAATTTTGATGGCGCACACTCGGAAGGTTTTGGAAATTCGTATTTTTCATGACCACTTTTTACAATTCTGAGTAGCCAAACATTCAAAGTTTAACATACAGTTAGAAAAAATCCACACCTTGTATATTTTTCCCTGTACTGGTATCTTCAACCACAATCTTAACAATGAAAATCTATCAAGATTAACAATCCGAACATGTTTCCTGGACAGCCTGGTCATCCATAATTGTTGGAAGCAACCTCTTCTCTTTACTGCCAAAATACTGTCTATCATTGGTTGCCTGATACTCCTGGAGGGACTTATCAGTGTTTAATAAATAATTTGAACCTGCTTGGTAAAATTTCCATATAATGCTAGTTGAAATGTGAATTATTTATCACCATTTCTCCCTCCAGCTTTCTGAAGGACTACACGTGGTCTTTGACAGAAGCTTCTGAATGCTCGATGTGCATGAGCTGGAACCACACACAACTAAATTTCTGAAGTAGCTATAGGACAAAGGTTTGATGTTGACACATCTTGCACAGTTCCTCAAGGATGGTACAAATCTCCCCTCGTATTTCTCTTGTACATACTTGTCCAGAAAATAAAAGGAAAAAAAAAGGATATACCACAGGGCTGATGACAGCAGTTGTCAGAAAGCTGCCAGCTTCTTTAAGGGAAATGAGCTTTTCTCCCAAAAAGTCTAGCATAAGAATCCCAGTGACTTCCATGAAGCCAAGTTTAACCCAAACCACTCTGATGGCCTTATTCAGCAGCTGGGGAAATAGCTTCACCTTTTAGACAATGTTTTGTGAGGAAAAAAAGGACAAGTCAAGACCCTGAATGGAATGACCAACAGAACAAACAGGCTGTGCCTTCCACTGACTGAGAAACTGGGCTTGGAACTGGGACACAGCCTCCCCAGTGGGGCTTCCAGTATTCCCATCGTGCCACCAGCTCTAGTTTGGGGATACAGTTGATCTTAGTCTTGCTTTGCTACCCCTGAAAGATAGTAAAACATAGAATCATAGAATTGTTAAGGCTGATAAAGAACTCTGAGAACACTGAGTCCAACCATTAACCCAGCACTGCCAAGGCCACCACTAACCCATGCCCTCAAGTGCCACATCTACATGTCTTTTGAACAGTTCCAGGGATCATGAATCCACCGCTGCCCTGGGAAGTCTGTTCCAAAGCCTGATCATCCTTTCTGTGAAGAATTTTTTCGTAATATTGAATCTAAACCTCCTCTTGTGTAACTAGAGGCCATTTCCTCTTGTCCTGTCTCTTGTTACCTTGAAGAAGAGACCACAGATATCCATTGATTTCCCAGTATCAAAGCAGCACTGCCGACATAACGAGGAAGATGATGGCTTTGGACAAACATTAGTTTGGTGCATGGATCCCAATTCAGATCTCTGCTCTTCCTGCTCTATAAAAACCTTTTAATTTATCTGTATTTCAATGTCTCTTCTGTACAGTGAGAGTGATTATTGCTATGATTCACAGGGATGTAGAAAGAGTAATAGGTCAAAAATGTCTAGAGTGCAGACACTCTGGAAATGGGAGTTATCATTTACCTACACAGTGTATATCATATTTTGTCATAAAATCATTTAACAAGTAGGTTATTTTTAAGTACTATTTTGACAATGATTTGCCCATGTGATTTTCCAACTTCGGTGGATCCCATGTGGGTCCTAGCTCCAGCTCCAGCAAAGGTGGCAAATCAGAAAAAATGCTGCAGAGACTGGCACTTTAAATGCTAACTGCAGAGTCATGTTTGCACAGAGGCCCCAGCAGCACTGTCAAGGAACCAAAACGCAAGTGCAAACAGAGCTGTGCTGACTTTATGGCCCCTTACAAATCTTTTCTGGCATATCGGAGTATTAGGTCTTAAGAACCTAAATGAGAGAAAAGTGTTTTATCACTTCTCCGTGATAGTGGGTTGAACCTGTCCTTACATGCAGCCTCTACCATGAATGCACTTTTGGAAGGGAGTATCAGATAAACATCAAAATGCTCCTCTTGTGATGTCAAGTGGGAGAGCTCTTTGCTCTCACTGAACCATGGCAGAGGCCAGCTCGGGTTCTGCGGCAGCCCAGGGCTGGGGCCAGCAAACAGCAGCTGGAGCCGAGCGATGAAAGCTGGGTCTTGGACCAGCAGGAGATCCCATCCCTACACTCCTCTCCCCCCTCATTCTCATTCTGTTTCCTGTTCCTACAGACAGGGAGAGTTCAGGAGATGACCAGCCTCCCAAGCTGCAGAACACAGCAGCATAAGGAAAATCAGCACTCTTTGCTGAGGTCTCTACCAGGTTAGGGCAAAGGTAACATAAACGGACACTTCACCAATTTGCTGCATATTTCTGTATTTTTTCCAGCACTGTAGTTCATTGTCAAATCCAGGTTAATCCTTTTGTTTGGTAGTACTTGGACAACAAATTCAGCTTATCTTGCTGGCTTTAGTGGAAGAGGTTACAACATTTGAGTCTTTCTCTACACCCAGAAACCAAACCACCTTTGGGAAATGCCAGTTTCTCTTCCCTGTTTTAGGAATCTTATGATTACTCTGCTCCTAATTTTGCTAACTCACTTAAGAAAAAAGATGAATCTAGACTTTAAAACACCCATACTTGTCTTTGCAAGCCAGGCAAGACATGAAGGCATGTAAAGTGAAAGATGTTCCGCAGTGATGTGCTCAAGAGAAATCGCCTGTTACATGGTGGGCACTGAGTGCTCTGGTTTGCCCTTGGTCTGAGGAAGCCCCCACAGGTGCTCCAGATGCCTCCTGGGATCCAACGCATGCAGAGTGGCCAAAGCCTTGACTTGACTTTACCCTGGAAACCTCTGGGGACATGACACCACTCCCTCTCTTTTTTCAATTGCTCCTCTTTGCCATTCCTGACTCCCCTTTTCACATCCACCCCGTCTCTTAGACAGAATTAGTGATTACATTAGTATTTTCAATTTTCAATATTAATAACATTAATATTAGTACTGGGTTGAACCTGTCCCTTACATGCAGGATAACATTAATATTGAAGTAACTCATCAAAATTTGCTTTAAACCCTTACCCAGGTCCTCATCAGTATTTCAGATCCTAGCTCCTATTGGTTTCAGGATCTGCACCTCCATCCTTATCTCTCTGATTAAATCATTAACTTTAAAATCTTTCACCATTTTCAACCTGATAACAAAGCACAAGAAAAAGTGGCTGTAAGCTTCATGAATATTTATTTTTTTAGCAATGAAGGAGCAAGTTTACTCAACAGCTTTTCTAACTGATTGTCTGCAGCACAAGGAAGCTATGGCCACATTAATGCAAGCAGTAGTAGTTTATTGTTTTAGTAGACACTTCTTCTTCCTTCCTTTTGAATAAATACACTGCAGGGTCTGGGAGGACGTGTGCCAAGAGCATTATTGGGCGCAGCAACAGCCGAACAAAGCGCAATCCTAATCATAACAGAGCGAGCAAGTATTGTTACAAATGTTCTCTTTAGGATGGAAATGAGCCAGGGGTAATAAAACCACCATAAAAATGTCAAAATGACCGATCACTGTGAAGTGCTGGCCTTTTTATAACCAAAACTTGCAATGAACTTAGAAAAATTCCTGTGTTAAGAGACATGTCATTTTTACTTAACATTATTGTTCGACTTCTTCTCACTTCGCTGCACAGTTAAACGATTGCAGAAGAGAACAACTTAGGAAGGGCATCGGTAAAGACCTCATTGGTATTAAATGGCATTCGAGCACGATGGTGGACTCTGGATGGGAGCAAACTGTTAACCAGGGCATTAACATTAACACTGCTACTGCCTCCTTATGAGAATATGGGGCATATTTAGGTGCTAATTGTTTGAACAGCATCAATAACACATAATGCTTAATAAGATACAAATGAAGAGCTGTGTAACTCACGTAATTCCATCAGAAAATGCTCAGGAACAGCAGCTTGACTTTAATCACTCAGATCAAAGGAAAAAAAGGCATTTTGAAGTCTGGTCTAAAGTGTTATTTATTACTCCTTTCACTAAAGCACAGATCAGCTCGGATAGAAGTAGCACTTTGGACTGGATTTGATTAGTGAAAATGGGGAAAAAAAGAATATTCATTGCTTTGCTGATGTCCATGCATATTGGAGGATATGTTAAACCCTAATTACAGCAGACTGGCAGAAAGCAAAAGAGAAAAGAAAGAAAGAAAAAGTACGCAAGCTCAAATGAGGACAAATAAAGGTCATAGCTCCGTGTGTTGCTCACAGAGACCTGAAGGCGGTAAACACAAAGGTGCATTGGCTAAACAAAATGTAAAAAAGGCATTCTCTTTTCTCCAGACTCCACTCCATAAATAGACAATATATATGTGCTATCTAACAGTCAATATAGCACCAGTATTCTAAATGTGATTTTATCAGCTGTTACTTCCTATTTCCGACTACAATAATCCACATTTTTGGTGTTGGGATTTGCTTGTGGCTTCTTTACATCTGTAGCAAACTTTTAAAAGCTGAGAATCTTGGGCCAAGAAAGGCTTTGCTGGTAAGATAAGGTGAAGAGAAAGTCTATACCTACTGCTCCCTAATCATTTGCATTTTCTGCCAGGTCCAGAACACAGAACTGACCTGGCAGGTGGCCTGGGTACATCCCAGCACATTTGGATGACAGACCCTAACCCATCCCAACACATTTGGATCACAGATTAACAGAATGGAGCGAGTTGGAAGGCACCCTTTAAAGGTCATCTAGTCCCACCCCCTGCAATGAGCAGGGACATCTTCAACTACATCAGGTTGCTCAGAGCCCTGTCCAACCTGACCCTGAATGCTTCCAGGGACGGGGCATCCACCACCTCTCTGGGCAACCTAGTGTTTCACCATCCTCATCATAAAAGAATTTTTTCCATATATCTAGTTTGAGATTCAAAGATTTAAAGGGCAATAAGTAACTGGAGGATACTAAGAGCGTATAATTGGTTGGTGGTCTTGTAATTTATCTCACTGGTTTGGTTCTGTGTCTTGGTGCTCTCTGCAGTTACAGGATCATCAAGGTTGGAAGAGAACTTCAAGATCATCCAGTCCATCCGTCAACCCAGCATCACCATAATCACCCCTAAACCATGTCCCCAAGTGCTACATCCAGTCACCTCTTGAACATTTCCAGAAACAGTGACTCCACCACGTCCCTGGAAAATTTACTCCAATGCCTAAGCACTCTTTCAGTAAAAAATGTTTTCCAATTATCTAATCTGAACTTGTGCAGTTTAAGGCCATTTCTTCTTGTCCTCATTGAGACCAGCCCTCACCTCACTACAGCCTCAAGTAGCTGTAGAGAGCAATGAGGTCCCCCTGAGCCTCCTCTTCTCCAGACTAAACCACCCCATTCCCTCAGCTGGTCAGCAAAGGACCCGTAGGATGACAGACTCTAACCCACCCCAACAGATTGGACGTCAGCCCCTAACCCATGCCAGCACATTCGAATGACAGACCCTACAATGCTGTATAGGATGGGTGTGAGTACACACAGGGCCCCACTGCTGTTTGCACAAAGCAGCTGTAAATGTCAGTGCAGGGCCCCAGTTTACATAAATAACACCCTGACTGCAGCACTAAGCTGGGAAGTGCTGGGATCATCCTGCCTGGAGGCAGCTGGAGCTAGGTGTGCAGCCTGGGTGTGCAGCCTGGATGTGCAGCCGTGTGCCTATCATTGCTGTGAGGTCACTCACACAGCCACGGCGCTCACTGGGCATGGCCCAGCCAGGTGCAGGGACATGCTCTGGCATCTCCTGTTCTCTGCAGCTCAACTGCATTTCCTCAGGGCCAGAAGGGACCACTAGATGACTTAATCTGGGTTAGATGAACCCCTTTATCCCAATAACATTCCCAAAATCTTCCATTCCAAACTCACTGTCCACAAAGCACTCAGCCTTGAAGATTTTGAGAGATGCAGCATCTACCTCTTCCTTTGGTAGCTCTTTCCAAAGTGTGTGCATTTCTCATTTATTTGTGTGTCTGGCTTCACACTGGGGCCATTAATTTCTGCCCCATCTTTCTGTGCCAATGAGCCAGCCAGGGCAAAGATGTCAAACCCTTGCAATGGCTCCACGTGTCCAACTTGTTTCCCAATGGACATTGCAGGGATTTTTTTCCCACTGACACCTACAAGGGCTGGAACAAGCTCTGTGTGGGGAGTAATTCAATGATTGTAAGGATCTTTTCCAATCTAAATGATCCCATGTTAATCATCAGCTTTGAGCAATTTGGAGTCCTGGGCATGCTCAAAGTACCACATACAGGCAGAGGTGCTGCCCAGGTAGGAAAGCCATTATAAATTCTCCATTAATATCTGACCACCTCCCAGGGTTTGCTCACCTCTGCATCTTCCCCAGATCTTTATTTCAGTATTTCAAACCTCTCAAGAGTTTCAGACAGCCACAGAAATGGAGTCAACAGACAAATATTTCCTCTTTCCCACCACAAGTGTGCAATTTCTGCACAGGGATCTTTGGGTCAGAGGCCCAGGTCAGGTCAAGATGAAGTTTGGATGAGGGCCAGCTTTTCTGAACTTAAGATGTCACAGCTTGGACATTTGCTGCCTCTGGAGTGAGTAGTGAGATACTCACAGGTTTGCCTCAAAAAAGGTGCCGAGTTTGACCTTGAAATCCCTCCTCTACTCCAGATACTCCAAAATTTCATCTTGCTAATTAAAATTTGGCTCCTAGTGCAGTTACAGTATTTGGCTCTAGAAATGAACAGATTAAAAACTGCCCTTTTTCACTAAAAACCAGAAACCTTTCCCAAACCATTAAAAAAATAATGCGTCTGCCAGATGCACAGAACCCACACAAAATATCGGACCAAGCTGTGGCACACAGGTACCTTTACAATAATGTCTGCTTTGTCCTGCCAGCACTCACTCCTGATGTGTGCTAACACACACACCCACCCACCCAGAGCCATCCTTCCCTCCAAAACACAGAACTCTAACATATATTAACACAATTCCAGGCTTTTATTCCTTTTTTTTCTGCAACTTTTATTACAAAGCCACAGACACACTGTGCCATTCTGTCTCCTTTGATGTGTTCAGTTACTGTATTTGTCACCAATTGAAAACCACAGAACACTTTTTATCTTCAACGTCTGATAAGTTTTCAGTTCGAAAGGGACCGACCACATAAAGATTGTCCATACAAAGTTTAAAAATGCCATGCACAAACTGGCAGGTAAAGCCATGTTTGATCTGTAATGCAAATAAAATCAACAAAGATAGTGGGTATTAAGCCCAAAATTCCTTTGATCTTTGAAGCTCCAAGGTTTTAAAAGTACAACTGCCTTCGGTATCACAGTCTGGCATGTACATCTATATGCCTATATGCATATGTATACAAACACATAAAAAATCTTCTGTGTTCAACATAGGGTCAGTTACTACCAACAAGACAATGGTTTTCTTTGAACACCCTCTATTCAGGAATGAAGATGTATCCAAATCTTTTCCCACTGAATAAAAACCATATTCATACACAAGCATGACCTGGTTGAACTTATTTAAACTACGGGAGACTTTGCGATATATGCAAAGCACAATCAAGCCCTAAAATTCGATGGCATGCAGTAGGGCTTGGGACAGAGTGACTCAGAAGAGTGCTTGCAGGTACCCTGTGAAGGAAAAAGAATTCCCCAAAAATGTGAAATCCACCCAGGCACAGCCAGCCAGTGCAAGGCCCAGACAAAAAACACAGCCCCTCCTGAACAGGGCATAGGATGATATTTTCCTGGGGGGAAGTTTCACACCATTTTTGGTGCTCAAGATGGAGCAGATACCCGAGGCAGGATGAAATCCCCATTCTTTCTGCAAATCAAGACCTTTATAGCATCTTTCATGGTGCACCCAAAACCAGAGTTGCCTTCTCAGTGCCATGGCTGAGAGCTGCAGCTGCCCTGGGATGATGCATCATCCACGATGGGTAGTTTAATGCAACATTTGCCTTTGGAGAGCTCTGTCAGCAGCACTAGAGATTTATCTTTAATTCAGGAGCTTTAAAGAGCTGGAAGAAGACACTCCTTCCACTTGAGCCATCTGGCAAAATATAAAGTTTTTGACTGCATGATCCAGCACTATGCAGCTGGGTCACAAAGGGCAGAAGGCACTGATGGAGAGTGTTATGCACAGCCTGGAATTCTGTGCTGTATGGGAAATGCAGGAGTGCTTAACTCTCTCTGAGGCTCAGACACAGAGCTGCCACTTGAACTGGTGCCATTAGAAAATCCCTCAGGGTTTGCCTAGGGCTGAACCACACAAACCCAGTTCACCTCCACCTCTGAAGCTGGTGTCAGTACCACTCACAGAGCACGGGTTAGAAGTGTCTCCTTGCTGCAACACTGGCCCAGAGAGCAGAGAAAGGCCACGGGCATACAGGGGAATCCTGCCCTTTGCCATGCCCCTAATGCTGCTGGAATGTGCAGGAGTTTGGGACATTATGATGTAGTAAGTAGCTTCTCATAGGCACAAGATATGAGATGTAGTCCTTAGTATCTCTCATGGAAACATACACTTACTGTCTTCTTGAAATAAAGGTGATGCCCTTACTGTATAGAGGCATATTTAATTTTTTAAATGAAATGACTCAGTATACTACAGCCATTAAGAACTCCTGCCTAAATCATGCCTTATATCCATGACTTGTATAAGTGCTCACATTTAAGCTCCTCTCAGCTCTCCCTGAAGCTGAGAGGATGCATATGAAGATATCCTTAATCTGAATTTTAGGGATTTCATAAAGTTTTGTTAACAAAGTTTAGCTTAACTGTCCTGCTGAAAAATACTACTTATCAATGGGTTGCTTTACTACAACCTCTACAGGAGGACTATCATGAGGGATGGTCTTCCTCTAGGGGTTATTACATGGATAATATACTCCTAAGGCAAGAAAGGGACTTTTTGGAGCAGAATGTATTGGTGAAGCAAGCAGGAGCTGACATGTTTCACTGAATTGGGGCCCCATCTCACAGCACCATGGCTGAGCAAACAGGGAACTGTTTGGTTTGCTGGTGATTCAAACAAACCACCAGAAAAAAATCACTGCAGGTCAACACACAGCAAATACCTTCAGAAATGTTCAGAGAAAAGCAAAGCCTAAAGCACAGCTTTGTTTCAGATTAAATAAAGTATCTCACTTTTAAATGGAGAGCTGGTTTGGTGAGGATCTCTTTAATGGAACAGGCTTCAGAAGGAAGTAACTCCAAACTTAAAAATTAGTGTTTCAAATTTTCCTTTTTTTTTTTGAAATCATCAAACTCTAAATGTAAAGAAGAGAAACAGTTGCAACACTGCTAAACCCGCCTTCTCCAAAGAAAATTTTGGCTCCTGAAGAGCTGGGTGCCTCTCCATAGTGTGCAGCAGAAGGAAGGTTCAAGCCCCCCTGAAGGGGAGCAGCTCCTGTGTTCTCTCCTCACTGTGCCCAGCTCACCCTCCACTGGCTCCTAAAGCAGCTGCAGTTACAAATTAAGTGTTTCACCTGCATTTCATGATTTCCCCTCCAAGCACCCTGAGGCCAAAGCTCCTTTTACAGCCTCACAAATTATTATGCTTTGATTTACAAAATTTTCTTAAAAAAACCGACAAACCACTGCAGGTTTGTGCTTAAAAATCTAATGGAAGATCCTCCCCACGTCCCTCCCTGAAATGCATAGTGAAACAGCTTTCCCTGTGAGCAGAGAACTCTGCTACTGAAGATGGTTGGGGTCCATGAGAAGTGACCTGGCCACTGCAGACCCTCACAGTCAGAATACAGACAGTGGAAAAGGTCAGTTTCTGATGGACAGGATGGTACAGCAGCACCTGAGGTGACAGGAGATGACACCTGGCTAGTGTGAAAAGGCATAGAGACAGGTGGCCTCCAGGTTAGAAGCACAGTTGGTCACAAGCTACAAGAAGTGTGTTCTGAGCATGGCATCTACAGAACCTGAAAAAAAAAATCTTTATTTTCTTTGATCAAAAATACGTATAGAAATGCCTGTTTTGAGGAAAATATCATACATTTTTTTTTCTTGTTTAACAAAATAAATTAAATATACATGACTTCTGTTTAAAATCTATATAGAATTACAAAGGTTTTATATTTTGCAATTGGATTCATTCCCAGTCCATACAGGTATTTAATACAGTCCTTATTTATTTTCTCTTCTTTCCGCTTTTACTGTTGTTTGAACTGCAATGTTTTATCCAAAAGGATATCTGAGGGGAGGGAACAACCACACACAACCTAGGTGGATATTTCTCAAATGCATTGTTTTCCTACAAGATTATTTCATTCTCTTTGCTTCTTACTTTTTTTTCTAATGCTTTCATGTATTTTGCATTGATGCAGAAAATCCAGTAGCTTGTCACCGTAAGCCATCAGAGAAGGACAGTGTGTTTTGCTTTCTTCACCATCAGCAGTTCAATTATTATTTTTATTAATTATTATTATTTCTTAAATATAAATATAAAGCTGTTCTGTACAATGTCCCTCTTTCCTTCTTTTCCTTTTTCCTGGCAGCAGCACTGAGTCCTAGGACCAGGGGAGTGGAGCTGATCTGCAGAATATCCCATGCGAAACAACATGCCTTCGCCTTGCAGAAATTGAACCAACCAGCTTGGTTAGTTGATTGTGATGAACATGACTGAGAAGCACCTGGCATTTCACCTTGTGAACAGAAATTAATTTTTCCAGACTCTCTTGTGTTATTTCTTTTCCCTGGAAGAGATGAATGGGTTACGTCTCCCGGTGCTTTGGCACTAATGCTCAAGTACATCAGAGCTCAAGCCACTTGGAGCAGGACAGGTCTGGGGGCTTCCCACCAAAGCAAATGAAGCACAGCAGGCATAGGAACAGCTGTGCCCATCCAGAAAAGTACCACACACACCTCTTGCTCTACCTGCTCCTTTCAGTAACACAAGGAAGGAGGTGGTGGTTCACATCCCTGTGTCCCATCTCACTTGTTGCCACTTTGATTAAAATATCCAGGAAGGCTCTGCTGCTGGAGATAGCTTCCTCTCTGCTGTGACTCGGAGATCCTTCATTATTCCTTGGCTACATCCTGATTGCAATAATTAAAAAAAAAAAACAACTCTTTTCTCTCTCTTTCTCTATTATATATATATTTATATAGATAGATATAGATATATACACATATATATATACACACATACACACACGCATATACAATCATATATATATGTATATATATATTTAAAATTACATATATAATCTTTTCTGTCTGCTTTGCCTGTTGCTGGCAGTGCGAGCTGACTCGGAGCAGTCTCTGCTGAGGTACCACAAGGAAAAGCCCAGATGAGCCACAGTACACGGGGCCAACCCTTAGCACTGGTACTGGATGTGTTGGTGCTGGTGCACTTTGCCCTCCACATGTGAGTGGGTGTGGGTGTGGATGTCCGTGTAGATCTTTGGGTACATTTTGGAGGCCATGGCAGGGGCCAGGGCAGGCCCCTGGGACAGTAAATGCTGCTGCTGGGCAACGTATTCCTCGTAGTTTATGGAAGAGATGCAGTCCTTGTCGGGGACCTGGGAGACACAGATCCTGTCCCGGGGCTGCGGCCGGTGCACGGGGGCAGCAGCTGGAGGGGAGCAGGGCTTCTTCTTGGACTGGCACAGCCACAGCAGGATCGTCCCAAAGATGAAGACAGCTCCAGCAGGGATGCCGATGATCACAGGCCAGGGCAGGCTGCTGGCAGAGGAAGGGGGCACAGGTGCACTGGGAGGCTTGGGATCTGGACATGGTGGCAGGAGAGAGACAGAAAGAGTTAATTAAATGCAGGCAAAGTGGATTCAAAACAGATGTCACACGGGCTGGCTGTTGTACAGGCTGTCTGGTAACCCTGCCAGACCAAGTAACAAGGGAGAAATCAAGCCAGCACATGATGTTTGGTAACTGCTCTGCCTTTCAGAGCTCCTGGAAGGACAAGCAACTCATTTTCTCTGGTTTAGGGGTCAGGAGGGGAGTCTTTGGGGAATTTTATAACTCTCTTATCCAAACTTTAATGGATGCACACTATAGCCAGCCTGAGAGAGTTTCCTAACACTCACTCTGTTACGGAGTGGGCTTTGCTGCCCAGACTGAAGGACACAACACAGGACATGTCAGTAAAACCTCACTGTCAGCAGCCCAGGAGGCACAATCAGGTTGCACAGAGCCACAGCACTCTGGCCACCCACCTCTGCCACATGTAGCTCTGCCTGCAAGGGCTTCAGACACTCTCTAGCAATCCTGTCCAACAATCCTGGAGCTACCCAACAATGCTCCACCATGGCAGGGAGAATGAATGTGGGGTTTTGGAGGTGTTGTCTTTTGAGTTTCTTGTGTGGTTTCTTGTGTGGGAGGAAGGCTGAAGGATGGGAAAAATGTAGGTGAGCTGGTGACCCCTCTTGGTTCCCAAGGCATAGAGAACTGCAAGTTCACTCAGCACTGAAGTGTGTCCCCAGCTTCTTACACCAAATGGGCTCTACCACCACCAGACTCTTTGAAGCTGCTGTTGGCTTTTCAAGGGCAATAAATTCAGCTACTGGAGGAGATAAGATGCTTTAGACATCATCTTTCACAACCACCTCCTCCTTTATCTCTCTGCTGTCAGCAGTCTGTACATCCCTGGATAGCCACTCCAGTTTCTCAGCCTGATCTCCTGAGTTATAGACCCAAAAGGAGTCCTGGGGTAGGATTCTAGCTATGAAAATCCTTGTCTAGATAGCTACCAGCTGGAATATCCAATGCCTTGAAACACACCCAGGTACAGAATACAGCTGGCAGGGAGACCCCCCGGAAACTTCAAGAACCACAGGCTATCCAAATCATTCAATATGCTATATTCAAACATGTATCACTTAACTTTCAAGATAAATTTCTTTAAGACACTAATGTCTTTTTCTCTCCTTGACAAATAATCCTATGGGTAGTTTGAAATGTTAAATACATACCATGTGGTCTCTTTGAAGTTAGGAGGACCTATACTTTGACCTCAACAGACGAAATTTTGATTCACCAACACTGGAAATTACAGAATAGTTTAGGCTGTAAGGGGAGTCTGGTCCAGCCCCCTGTTAAAAACATGACAGGATCAGAGAACTGACCCATCAGCTGACCACGAAAACAGAAGCCTTCATGTCGGTTGGTAGAAATCCTATGTTGGGCTGAAGCAAAAGCATTTTGATATTCGTCCATGTTCCTCAGAACTGTCTATGTCAAATCTGGTAGATTTACAAACCAAATGGTCTTTTTTAACTCATGGCTTTACAGCCTCACCTTTGCATCTTAGGGCAAGCTGGGTTCTCCTTCTCCATCACTGCTAATAACAACAGGCCTGCAGGCTCTGGCTCTGGCATGAAGCCTCATTACAGTCCCATTTAAATCCATGGAAACTCTCCCCCTGATTTCAGTGGGAGCTGGATGAGACTCTCATAGGTCAGAAACTCCCAGAGGCTTGAAGTTATATCCCACCCATGCAGTTTTCCCTTGGTATTGACAGAGTATAGTCCTAAATCCAAAATATTTATCGGGGTAGAACTGCGTAGTCAGAAGACAAAGGAGAAAATGACCAGGCAAGGATGGTGTGTCTGAAACACATTTGATACAGTCTCAGTTGGATGTGGCCACCAGCTCTGAGGTCTGGGGAGAGAAGGCAGCAGCTGTGAGTTTGGTACTGGGGCCCCAGGGGACCATTGGGTAAGAATTTAACTAATCAATCATTCTGGTTTTCACACTCATTCATTTCATTTCCTTGTGACCCGGACAGTTTTTATTCTTCTCTCATTTTATGGGCCTGCATCATTGTTTCCTTTTACCAGTAAAATCAATATAAATAAGGGCAAGAGAAAGGGGAAATGTTAGGGAATGAGGTTGCAAACTATGCTGCTATTCAGTTCCCCTCTCCCATCCTGCAGCCTACCACTGAAGTGATTTAGTGTCTGCAACTGCAGTATCCTTTCCCAGCTTGATCCTCTTTCATACAGGAGCAGATAATTCAATTTATTTCACCTGGATAACTGAGAGGGGACCTCATCAATGTCTATAAGTATCTGCAGGGAGGTGTCAAGAGCAGGCTCTGCTCCATGATGCCAAGCAAAGGACAAGAAGAAAGGGCAGAAAATGATGCCCAGGAAGTTCCACCTGAACATGAGGAAGAACTTCTTTATTGTGCAGTAACTGAGCACTGAACAGATTGCCCAGAGAGGGTTTGGAGTCTCCCTCACTGGAGATATTCCAGAACCATCCTGTGCCACGTGCTCTGGACTGACTCTGCTTGAGCAGGGAGGTTGGACCAGATGACCTGCTGTGGTTCCTTCCAACCTGACCCATTCCGTGATTCTGTGATTATTCCCCAGGAACGGAGAAGAGGAAGTATCATCAACAGGATTTCAGCAGGGACTGATTTAAATCAGGGCTGATTTTGTCCCCCATTCTTTCTTATCGGAACTGGGCTAGCCTAAATCGCACAGCACCACAGAGGGCCAGGGAGCCGATGGGCATCAGTAGTTGAATGATTAAACACCATGATGCAGACAGTGGTACAGATGCAGGAAAATCTCACAACTCACCTGGCAGGACTGTGAGAAAAGCACTGCGGAAGCTGTAGCCCATGGTGTTTGCCCCGAGGCAAATGTACATCCCTGCATCCTCCTCCTTGGCTCGAGTAATCATCAGTTTGTTCAGGTAGGAACCATCTGGGCGGGACCAGACCTCCCCTGTGGGCAGCACGACGAACTTCTGCCCCCCGACATCGATGGTGGAGTTGTACTTGCTCTCCGTGCCGTACTCCACCCTCTTCAGCCACTGGATGACGGGTTTGACGTCGCTGCGCACTTTGCACTGGAAGGATGTGGTCCCACCATAGTCCACCGTCGTGTTGACAGGGTGTGTCCCTGTCAGGATGGGCTTGGACCTTGTCCTCTCTGCACAGAAACACAGGGAGCTCCATGGGGAAAGGTGTTTGCCAATCTCAGTAACTTGCAATTGCAGAAACATAGGAAAAAGGTGTAGGAGGGATGCAAAATCATAGTCTATCCCAACTCCCTGCCCCAAGGCAGGCTGAGATTTCTGCAAACATTTGCCCAGCCTCTGCCAAAGCCTCCAATGGTATATGCTCTCCAGTCTCTCCAGACAACTCCTCCACTGTCTGAGGTTTAGCAAGTGTGTTCTCATGCTCAGCCTGAATCTTTCTGTTTACAAGGAAGTTCCTTTTCTACCTGCATCAGAACTGGAGTAATGTATGGTTTCCCTCTGAGCCCTTATATTTTGGAAGATTTTCTTCATCCCTCTCTTCTGCACACTGAACAACTCTCCTACCTGTGATTCTGTGATGGTGTGTCTCTTACAACCATGACCTTTACATGTCCATTTACAGGCTCCAAGAGAGAGCCTTTATGTGCTCTCAGACACAACCTCAGGTTTTTACCAGATTATTTACAAATACTTATCTATTAAGAACCCACACCAGAACTACTGTGGCTACCCCCAGTTTGGGGATAGTGAGGGGTGGGGTGAGACATACTCTTTCTTCCTTTGGCCTTCTCAAATGTTCCCTATGGACAGACAAAATCTGATGGGAAAAGACCCCTTCTTTCACAGACTATGGCAGGCCATGGATATTCTCATCTTTGGTCTGAAAGTCCTTCAGAAGATACCTGTCACCTCTCAACCTGGGCCTGGTAGTTGTTCATGGGGACCAAACTCTATTGGAAGTAATCCTATGCCATGTCACCAACTGCTGGAAGAGCTGAGACCACAGGCACTACCAGCAAGGAAGACTTTAACTTCATCCTCACCTCCCTGCTTTTATCATTCCTTTCTTTGGTATAACCATCACCACACTCACTATGGAGAAAATTTTTTGTGGAGGATGAGCTCAGAACGCTTTGGCTTTTCTAGCCAGTAACAAAATCTTCCCTTTTTCACAAATTATTTTTGCCTCAAGCCTCAGGTAAGGCAGGGAACGAGATGGAGGGAAAGGAAATCAAACTGAAGAACTTCACAAGGCCATCCTTTCCAGCATGATCCTAAGTCCAAGGTTGTGTCAGAACCACATAAAGTGAAAGGAAAAATGTATGCCTCATTCTGAGGAATGTTTGGATTTTTTTTTTTTAGTGTTAGGATCAGATAAATCAGTCACAGTTTCCAGACAAGGAGGTACTGCAAACCTCTATCCTAGGCACAGGAGAAATTATGGTATCACAGTGGGTGGTAACTGCTGGCAATCATCAACTCCTTTTGATGGCAAACACTGTTGGATTGAGCACATAACAAAACAGCTCCCACCAGCACTGGCTTTGGAATGAGAGGATGGAACAATGGACCCTCTTTCAAAAACTCGGGATAAGGAGGGCTCTAAAGATGTGCTTGGGAAACAAAAATACCGCAGTAGTCCCTGTAGGCTTTGCCTTGGAACTGTGAGCAGCAATCGCAGCCGGGGAGACTGAGACTCAGAAAAGCAGGACTTAGGAGGCAAGGCTCAGGGAGGGGGGAAGGAGGAAATTGAATAAAACCTGTAATGCTCCACAGAATGATGTTAAAAATAGAAAGATGTTGGGAAAGATGGAACAGGAAAACCTTGGAAATATGATTGCCTGACAAAAGATTTTGGGAATATGAAAACTACAGGCAACATCGAAATGAAAGCCACTTTTGAAATACCAGGTCTTAGTTACTGAACAACTAGAAAACAATGGTATGGCCACTGAAGTAATCCCCTCTTGATGAAACAATACCCTCTGCTTGCAAACAGGTCCAAGGGTCAGAGCAGACCCTACTAGCTCAGCAGAAGGGGTCCAAAGAGTAGTTTTTAGAAGTTAAGATGTAACACTCTATGGTAATATAAGAACTCTTATAGGCTGTATGTAAATGCTATAGGATTTGTATCTTGTATTAGATTGGTTAGTGACAATTAGAATATTCAGTACAGAAGATGATTTATTGTATTGTAACCAGGACTTCAGACATTCTGATTCTGATTCTCTCTTCTCTATTCCTCTCTTCCACTTCTACTCTTACTTCCACTCTTGCTCTTACACCCTCTCTCTCTCTCACCTGCTTACTCTCTTGGGCCTGCTCAGAGCTGAGTCTAGCAGCTCTGAGCAGTGCCCCTATACCCACGCCTTTACAATAAACCGACTGTGTCCCAAGACCTGCCTATAGAGATCTCTCCGCCCGGTCCCGACAGAACCCCGAAACCCGTAACCTACAGAAAGATGTCTGAAAACTGCTTAATGCCCTTATCTCCTTGACTCTAGTTCCAGCTTTGGTTACTGTTTTCACTCCTAGCCAGCAAAAGCTAATGAAAACAAAGGTTACATACATCTCTAAGTTGATAAAAACCAAGATAAACAGGGACACAGAAAGGGGTTTGTTCCTGGTGCTGTCTGGTTTTGATGAAGTGAAAATGCCACAGCTGCCATTAGGATGGGGCTTGATTCATTTCCCTGCCTCTGCTCCTGGTTTTAGTGTAAACACATGTTTTTACTGTCTCCACACAGCTGCATCTTTATCAATCCCAGATGTCCAGCAGGTTTGTGCCTTCAGAGCCCAACAGAGCTTCCCACATGTGCTTTTAATTCCTGTGATTCTAGAGAAAGGACTTATCAGAGAACAGATCTTTACCTTTAAGAACCATCTTTCACACTGGGATAAACTTTCTCATACTAAAATGTATGCAGAGACAAACAACATGCTTTCCAAGTGGCTGGAAATAGCCCTCCATGCCCCTGCTCCTCATTAATGAAGGCTATTCAATCTTCCCTCCACTCAGCTCATCTTCTCCTCTTTCTTGAGTTGGCTACTCTGTAATCATGTCCATGACAACTTATGATGATGTCATAGGCAAAGCACAGTGATTTAAGAATAAGACCTCTTCTCTGGTAAACTTAGGAAGGATTTGAGTATAATTATCCTCAGCAATAATAGGAGAAACAGGAGATAAGAGAGCAAGAATCAGAATAGCTAGATAGTAAGAAGAGCAATTTACCTCACCACAATGGAGGGTAATCCCCCACAGCTCATCTTCTAAGGACTGAATCTTTAAAGCTATGTAGGCATCTAAAGATACAGACAAGACCCTAGCGGGTGTTTTGGGCTTTTTTTTAGTAACTTATTTGTACCTGCTTGGACCTTCATATGGCCAAATGTTTTTTAGAATCTGGCCCTAAAGCCTTGTCTGGCCAGTCACTCTAGACATAAGATTTCTGCTAATTCTGTTGGGGGACTTCTGGATTAAATTTTGAATTGACTGGTTTCAGCCATTCTGACATAATAATCTGGGCTATCCTAGATATTCCCCCCTCACTCCATGTACTTGAAAGGGCTTTCTCTGTTAGTTCTCAGTCTGTCCTGGAATTGACTCTCCTGTAGAAGACTGAACTGGGCAATGGTGAACTTCCACCATGCAAGTGCCTGTGGAGATGATTGTTTCCCAAGTACCTGTCCTCATTTCAGCTCCTAAATGGTCTTGTTGCTACTCTGTCTTGCCCAGGTTTCAGGTTCATTTCAGTAATGTTCCTCTCTGATGTTTTTAGCACTTCCCCATTTCCGTGTCCAGCTATCAACACTGCACCCTTGCCATTGCACTGCTTTGACAGAGCCAGCCCCCTTCTCCAAGGCCCCTCTCTGCTCTCCCTCCCAGAGGCTGCACTTACGGATCACTTCAACTTTGTACGTTGCATTGATTTCTCCAACTTTGTTAAACACCCGGCAGGTGTACTTCCCGCTGTCCTCCGGCTTCAGGTTCTTCAGGTTCAACGTCCACTTCTTCTTCTTGTTCTCCCCAATCTCCTGGGGAGTGAGGGGCTTGTTGTCCTTCAGCCATGTGATGTCAGGCCTGGGGTTGCCGCTGGCCACGCACTTGAGGCGGATGGAGCTGCCAACGGGGCGGGCGATCACTCTCCGTCTCATCTTGGTAGGCTGAGTGAACCTGGGCCGGGCTGCAAAAGGCATCAGAACAGACTGTGGTGAGCACAGGACATGAGCAAAGAAGGAAACTATTGTCAAGTCTTATGGCCAAATTTGCCTGAGAGGCAGCCCTGTACATACCAGCCCTGTACATACCAGCGTATCACTCTCCCTCATATCAGCTCAAACTGTTTTCCTTAGAAGGGATTCACCACCCAGCCTGATGCATCTGAATGTCTACTGGACTGCTCTGGCCACTGCACTAACCTTCTGCATGGCACAACCCCAGAATTTCTGTGTCTGTAAGGCAATTGCACCAGACCATCTCACAAAATAACACCAAAATCACGCTATTGCAGCTGAAGGCAAAATGCAGCCCCATAATCACACTGTAATTGTTACCATATTCCACAAAGTCCTTAGCCAAGACCAAAGGAAAACAACTCAGATTCCTGTCATGCTGACCATTTTCTCAATTTTTTGCTTGTCACATGAAGCTTCATTTTCTGAAGATGTTTTGCCCCTTAGTTCTCAGTGGCTTTACTGGGACTTAAGAAGAGTCAGCATCTTTTCAATATGTAGGAAAGTCTTAGAAGTGTGACAGACTTCTGTACATTGATCTGAACTTAAATGTATACAATTCATTCAGCTCCAGTTTACAAAGCCTTCAAGCTGAACGGTCCAAAGAAGCAAACAAAGAAATGGAAAGATCCAGTAAAACTCTATGAGTTTGTTATTAGAGGATACCCCATGCCAGTCCATCCCAAAACTGGAGAATCTGAAGCAATAGCTGCTGGTGGACAGAAGCATGGGTTAAGGCAGTCATCTTGTCTTAGCAAAGAAATCACCAATATTTCTAAGAGCAGAGACAAGAAACTTAGAGAAATGCAAGGCTCTCACCTGGTAAAATCTGAAATTTAATGAAGAATTTAAAAGACATGACAAATTTCTCACAGTTACTTTAACTACACAGTGCTAGTCCAGGGACACTTCTAACCAAGCCCATCATAGAATTGTTGAAGTTGGAAAAGACTTCTGAGATCATTGAGTTCAACCATTAATCTAGCACTGCCAGCTCCACCACTAAACCATGTCCCTAAGCAGCACATCTACATGCTTTTTAAGCACTTCTAGGGATTCCTTGGGCAGCTACAGGATGGCCTGGTGGGACTCTCTGCTTGACAGCCAGCCCTGCTGCCCAGGGCTGAGGGCCAGAAGCTCTGGGATGTGCATTATAGTGGAGCTTTCCTGAATGGAAGAGGCTGGTCTGCAGCTTCCTGTCTCCAAGCACTGGGGAATGGCAGCCATTGCCCTCTGCGTATCCCTTAGTCCTCACTCCCCTGCAGCCTTGGCCAACATCCCTCCCTCTTGGAAGAGGACACCCTTTGGCATACCCCTCTCTGCAGAGTGCTTCTCCATAGGGGAAACCATCTGTCTCCACAGCCTTCCCTTGCCCCCATGGCTGTCATTTTGGGTCCCAGCCATTCCGTGTTATTTCAAACTCCTGCTCAGAAATGCTTTGCTCTCCATGCAGAGGCTTTCATGTGTAATCCAATGAACCGGAGTAACTCCGGCACTGGAAGTCTTTGCCGTGACAGCTGAGCAGCAAGTGTGACATACTAACCCCCTGCACAGGTCGTGGTGCCTGAATTGCTGGGTGTTCCCTTTGGGGTCTGCTGCAGGAGGCCCCCTCACAGCAAAGACAATCCCCCTCCCTGACAATGAACCCTGTCAGAGCTGAACACTGTGGGCAACGGCATCCCAAATTTCAGTCTGAGCCGAGGGAGACGTGCTGATAAGGGCTGTCATTGTGGAAATTGAGAAAATGTCTGCAAGGCTCATGGAGAGGTCAGGAATCAGCCATGCAATGGGTCTGAACAGTTACTCTCTAATATGGCAGTAATTGACTCTGAGACCAGGAACTCCAGGTCCAAGTAGAGGGGAGATCCTCATGGATAGGATTCCTGAGCTGGGACTAACATACCGAAGAGCAAGATGGAGCCAGGACAGTCGCACTTCCCCAGCAGACTGAAAAGATAATGAGTGACTCTGAGCTCTCGGAAGGACTCGGTGGAATCCCTGCTCAGTAAGGGCATTGTAAGACAGAAACTCTTTCCACTCAAAAATGCAAGTCTTTTAACATTTCTGGTTTTCCTCCCACTGTGACTCCCATGAGTCTGTCTGGAGTTTTGCATTCACTCCTCGTACATGGTTGCCCAAATACATACCAAACTACAGGTAAAGCTACACTTCTCTGGCTCTTCTGGCTTTCTTTCTTTCTTTCTCTGTTTAAAAAAGGTTAAGTGATTATGTGGTCTCAAAAGCTACTCCAGGCTGTGTGCAATATGCTGAAACCAGATCCCATTTACACAGTCCTGAATGTTTCCTTGACAAAAGCCTGAATTGGACAAGTTTAGAAAAGCCAGTTAACAAAACAGGAGAAAGAGAGAGGCACACACACATTAGAGAGAAAAAGAGACCCAGCAAGCACAAAGGAGAAAGAGGAGAAGCAGCACTGTGAGAGACAGGCAGAAAAGATCTCTTTTGAGTTGATGCTAAATGTCTGTCCCCAAATCTGTACCATTTACAGTTTTGCTTGTTGGAGTGCCAGCAAATGCCATTACAAAGTGCTTCTGTTATTCACATGCTTGTTCTCCTCCACATCACTTGGCATTTGCTTCATAAACATGAACCACACATTTGTACAGTATAAATTATGTCACACTCAAGAACAAGGGAAAACACAAGTGGATGGGGACAAAGAGACAGTGTTGTGTACGGGCTCCTGGCTGAAATGCTGTTTACCATGATGATTTATTCAAAGCTAATGAAAATTAAATACAACGGAAGTCTGTCAGCACAAAGACCTGCGAAGGAATTCAGCGGTCTCCTCTCTCTGTGGGACACCTTGAGAGGCATGGATCAGTCCCTAAGGCTTCTGTTAGACGTTTCTCATACAAAGTGAGGTGATTATATGAAAAATGTTGTCTTCTGTCATCTACCACCATTACCTCCACATAGTGACAGTCACTACCACTTCCGGCTTTCGTGATAATTACAAAAAAAGAGTCACAATAGGACTAAGTATTGAAATACTTTCAAGTCCAGTTAAGAGCTCAGTCAGTTGTGGGAAGACATGGATGGGGGTATCTATCTTTCCCCACATCAGTTCCCTGCTTTCCCCAGGTAGATAGAAAGCAAAGAAGAGATTTTTTTTTTACCATGCTTCTCCTCTCACACTTCTCCAGGGCCCAGGACTGTGACAACACAAACTGCATTTTCACCCATCATCCTCCAGTGACGTACAGTCACACACTGACCCTCCCTCCACACCAGCTCACACCAGCAATTTACTGGTGAATAGTGCTGGATGGAAAGGGTTTAGGTGGGTGCATGGCCAGCCCCAGGCACTTCTCTGCTTAGGGAGAGGAGAGGAGGAGGGACAGGGGAAAAAGCAGAGGTTCAGGAACACTCGCAGCACAAAGGACGGGGCCAGGGCAGCACAGAGTAAGACACGGTCTGATACAAGATTGTCAGTGCCTAACCATTTTAGTAGGGCTTACATCTTTTCTTTGTAATACAATTGTTGTGTCATCGTACTGATCTATCATCCAGCAGCTCTACCAGGAGCACCATGGTAATGAAGAGTGGAGAGATGGCAGCTTTGTACTAGCTGCTGAACCCCTTCCAAAGTACTCCTGACCTGTAGTTTATCTAAGACACCCTTCCTCCAGCTCTAAAATGTTGTCATCCCTTTCCAGAATGAGTGGAGGTTACCTTTTCTCCCCAGACAAGCTCAGTCTGAGATAATGTCTCGGGGTGACTTTATGATGTGTATCCCCTATCGCTGCCCCATGCCCAGCTACGTAATTCAAGTGTAGCCTGGACTACACCACAGCACATCACATCCCTTGTTTGTCAGCTCCTGAAGAAAACTGGCCTCAGCTTAAGTGGTGGGGACTCATATGGCAAAAACCTGTCAAGTTCCACCCCTACCACTGCTGTGAGGCTTTCCCTGGCCACAAATATGGTACAAAGCCATCTCTGTATTTTAAAACTAAAGAGGGATGTACTGCACAAGCAAAATGGAAATGCTGTGCTTCATCCACTGAGCTCAAAAACTCACATCACACTCCTGTCAGCAATGGCCAAAAGCTGTCTGGCATCACACTGACAACTTTTTGTCCTTCAAGGAGTGCTTGGACCAAACTGGGCCTGCCAGTCCTGTGGTGATTCAGAGCCTGTTCCAAGTGAGATTTTAGCAGTTCCCCAAAGCTCTGTAACAGCAACAGAACCTTCTGCCTGAACAGTCCAGGGCTTGGAGAAGTTCAGGCAGGTGTCTAAAAGAGAGGGTGATCTTAAAAAATACTCATCTTGGCTTAGTGCTAATTCTCCTGAAGTGAAGTCAGACCTCCCATTTGCCCTCAGTTGGAGAATGTTATGTTGGCACTGAAGACTTTTGGAAATATTGCTGTAAAAGTCAATATGCTTTTTATAGGGAGTCTATGAAAGCTGTAATAGCTGCACATGCAAAAGAAAGTCACTGCCCAGAAAAACAAATACAAGGGAGAGCCATGCTGGGGTAAATGGCAGGGGGCCCTAGGGCCAACCACAGGCTGCATTTTGCAGGACCCTTGGATGGAATCCATTCACACCAACACATTCAGCTGACACTGTTTATTATTTGACCATATGTAGGGAGAACTCACTCCAGTCGCTCTGCCTTTCCTCTCCATCAGCAACTGAGAAACAGCACTGAACCAAGAACTGAGGAAAACCACGAAACACACACTGTTCCTTACCCCACTGCTTCCCAGAATGATCTTCATATTCTCCGTTGGAGCCTTCAGGCACCTGGCTGTCCTTTCCTGAGCTGGCATCATCTGTGAAGGAAAGGAAAGGGAAAATGTTAAGAAGGTCTCCTGCAGCACAACAGGATGACAACAGGAGTTTGCATTTCCTGCTGGAGACACCATGCAGCTGAAACAAACTCAATATACAGTAGGCACCCACATCCTGGCACCTACATCCTGGCCAGTTTAATGAACAACTTAGTTTTCTGCTTTAAGAGTGTTTCGGCAGGCTACCAAATCAATGGGAGTTTAATCAATGTTGCCATTAACAGCTGACAAAAGCCTCTTTGTTTATGTCTACAGGTTGCTGTTCCATAGGAGGAGCTCATCTGTGGTACCATCTATGCAAATAATGGTATAAATCAAAATTAGAGATAATTAAACCTAGGGGGTGGGGGAAGACATGATCAGTCATACAGAGCACAAGCAGTACAAGTGTGGCCACTAATTCACTCTTCAGCTTCCATACAAAATCAGAAAAGCAAGCAGGTCTGCGGTCAAATGAGCTCTCAAAGGATACTGAATGCAAATTTATGGCTGGCAAAAACAATATTGATTTTAAAAGCTGCTTGTGGATATTTCTTTTGAATTAAGACTACCCATCCACCTGTATCAAGGCATCACTTTGTCCCTCATCACTCTTGCTGTCTATATCACTACTACACAGCAGTACCAAAATCTCAGCTCTGCCCTGGAGAAATAAAAATCTCCACAAGGTGAAACCCCCATCTCTCCAGCAGCCCCCATCTCAAATTGCCATGATGATATGGCCACCCACAAGGTCTCCAAGAGGGCCGAGGGAGCAGGAGAGTGCCCTGAACCTCATTTTACAACCTGGCTGATACTGGTGGCCTTGCACCACTGCAGCGCCCAGATGTGAAGTTTTTCCTCCTCCAGCTTGACCTCTACTGCACAAGTGCTCAACTCTGAGCAGCCTCTTACATAGCAATGGCTCACACCAGGAGGGAGGTCCACCTGAGGCACTCTGGCCAACCTCACATGATGGTAAAGCAAAATATATTCTCTTCTAAGATTACTTCTGTGCTCTACAAGGTGGCATAGCCCCACAGGGTAGCTAGATTTGAGGTGAAAATCTTGACCAAGAGCTCCTTAGCTCCTAGCTAAAGTGCACTGAAGTGGGGGAAATTCGATTTTCAGAGACAGGTCAGGTGAAGGCTGGGAAAAAGTTTGCCTCAATGAGGAACACAATGGTGTAAAAAACCCAAAGAAATAAAGAGAAGTGGAAACATCTGATTTAAGGAAGGAATCCCTCCAAATGCCCAACTCCTACAACTCATAAGAAAAAGGTCTTGTGAGCAAAAGAGAGGAAAATTATTTCTGTAATCTCTGCAACAGAGAGGAAAAACTGATCTCAGCTTATATATAAGTATGCCCCCCCCAAAAAGGTACAAATAGTAAAACTTTTCTTTACAGTTGTTTTACAAATTGGGTTGTGCTTAAAACAGTATTTAGTATGTAAACTTGTGTGCAGTCTTTGAGAGGGAAGAATGTGTCTTTAACCCCATCCTCACCCCAGGTTCTGCTATTTTGGAAAATCATCCCATCTCTTCAGCACAGGGCATTATATACCAAGAGATGCTCTGCTCTCATTAGCCTTGTCCCTTAAGCAGAGAGGCTGCAATGCCACATGAGTTTGTCCCCCCTCGACCCTGAGAGATTTCTCTCTTCTCCTTTTGGCTACTTTCAACACCGTTTCTCCTGAAGCTATGTACAGCTGTCACTTTGAGGGGAAAAGAAAATTTTCCAGGCAGCAGCGCTGTGCTCATACCTCAGCAGCTCCTCCAGCTGACTGCCCCAGCCCACCTCCCGCCACCCTCGGTCCATGGCTGGACACCCTGAGCCTTTCCTGGGTGCCCCAGCCACCTCCCAGCCCAAACCACAGGGCAGCAGGGTGAAACAGGTCCCACTCAGGAAACACCAAGTCTCACACAGAGCCTGAGTGCCAGTGCACCATCCAGGCTCTGCCTGCAGCCTGTGTTACAGAGGACACCAGTGCCCCATGTGCTGCACTTTGCAAGTTTATTTTTACAACCTTGGCAAACCAAATGCAGGGAATACAAAAATACACATTATACACGATGACTTGCATATGACATAGACTCCTTTCAGTCAAAATGCCAAATGGACTATCTCCTGGCACTTGCACAGTTTTTTCTCATAAATATCCATAGTGTCACAAATGAACTCTTGGATGCTGTCTGACAGAGAGCATAGTAAATCCCTCAGCATAACTAGAAAAATGTATTGGGTAATGCAGAAGAAAAACTGTGGTCAGAGATGTAGGATTCCTGTTCACTGTTAACTGCTGAATATCATACAAGTGGTTAAGACGTTTAAGTGGTGATGTTCTGTCATTATACCTTAATTCTGCTCAGTTTGATGTACAAAGAGCAGGGTATCTCCCTTGCCTGCTGCCTCACGTTACAGTAAGTCAGCCCCTGTGCCCTCCTCCTGCTGACACACAACCACTGACTGTGGACTCCACACCCTTTGACTTGCTGCCAAGCTTTTGATGTAAGGAAAATCGCTCTGAATCCGTTTGATCCTTTGAAGATGCATCATCAGTTGTTATCCTGACAAATCGCAAACCTACCAAACCCAGAAAAATACATTTTGGGGGGAACAGATCAGGATAACTTACGCTACCATGCTGAGCTGATGGAATAGATGATTTGCTGGAGGAGCAAGACTGAAATAAATAACTGCATGCATTGAGGCATCTTGGCTTAGATACACTGGAACTTGTTCCACTTGTGTTGGGAATGTGGTAATGTTAACAACAATAGCTGAAGTCTTGAGGCGGGGAAATGCCATAAACATGGAAACTCTTGTAGAGCAGAACTGCTGCTTCCCATCCCCAGAGCTGCCCATGGGGTGAGGGATGCTCCAGCAGACCCTTCCAGCTGCAATGTGCATTGAACTGGGCTCCTACCTTCCTTGTATCTGAACAAACTCACACTCAACAGCTGCAGGAAAAAGAGTTTATTCGAGACGCCCAGATGAAGCTCCTTTGGGGAAGACTCCCTGAAGCCAGTGAGTCTTCAGCTGAAGCATGAGTGAGGCAGCAGAGTAGCCAGTGATATAATGATAAAGTGCTAACTCGGGGTGTGAATGATATAGGGTCAGGGCTCTCTTCTGCTGCTTTCAGAGAAGGATTTGAATCTCCCCTCTTGCACCTTGGGTGAATGTTAAGCTCTGACGTGCAGTCTCAGAGAACCAAAAAGGAGCTGCTTATTACTTTGGGAGACAGATATCTCAGGAACACTCTGAGGATGGAAGGCCCCTGTCTAATTCAGACATCATCAATATTTGACTTCCACCTGGTTCAACCGAAGTCAGTACTGTGGCTGCATGGAAAGAATATGTCTCTCCCTGTTTTGAAGAACTTTCTTAGTTTTTCAACTTTAATACCAAGTGGTTTCCAAGGGTAGTGAAACACTTTTATAATATTTTACAGAGGTCTGTGATGCAGAAAGCAAAGCTAAATTTCCGGAATGTTCAGAGGTATCTGCTTCAGCCCAAATCTGCAGTCTGAAGCCTGGTTAATAGTGTCAGATCTGAAGATCTGCTGTTTGCATTTCACCCCAACCTTCACAAACACAACTGGCCTGGCAGTATTCTTATTAGACTGAGAGAGGACCTGGAGAAACAAGCCGCATTCAGATCTGTATGACCAGCATACCAAATGATGAGTTAGTAGCAGAGATCACGAGTCTTAGCTATATTCAAGAAATGACTTAATAAGCCGATTGCTTATTCATGCTCTTGTCAGCTCCCCACAGAGGTGGGCAGCTCGGGGTGATAAGTACATACAGAAAAATCAGCCTGCAGTTCAAGGGCAGCAGGGACCAGCTACGCAGCACTGTCAGATTGGCTGCCAGCAGATTACCATGAGAGGCAGAGCTAAGAAGGATGAACTGCTGAAGTTTCCTACAAGCTCCCTTTTCTGTGACCTATATTGGAAGGTCATCCTGCACTGGACTTCTTGGACAGTATCACACGCTTAGGACAGCAGCCAGTTGGAAGATGAAGTGGAAAACCTGCCTTGAAAAGCAATCACTGACTAATTTTATGTCACGAGTATCTGATGCTAAGAAAATATACACATGATTTAGGTGTCCTTAATGTACAATTTGGCTCCATGGTGTTACAGAGCATGCTGGCTGGTTGAGAAACCTGAAGGGCAAGGCTCCAATATCGTGTCAGGTGATAGCCTTGGAGACATGGGACAAACTCGTGTAGGCCCTTCCCTTCCAAATATCACACATGGCCATACAAACAGGGCCAGGATGAACACAGAGGCATCAGCCCACTCTACAGGAATGTCACCCCAGTGGCATCATCCTCAGCTGCTCTCCAGTCATTGACTCTCCCTTGCTTCAGGAACTCATTCCAAGCTGGCTTTTAGGGCTGAGATGCCACAGGACTGAGATGCTGACGGTGTTGGGGAAGTGTGTGGTGTCCCAAAGCAGGCTGGATTTCCGCAGAAAAGGGATTTCTGTATGTAACTCCATCAATTGACAAAGCCCATTGAGGAGCCTATGGGACAAAGACTGCCACATCAGTGGGATACAGGTACTGTTTATTACCATAGCAGAATTGTTCCATTCCCTCTTAAAAGTTAAGGCAAATGGAAAATTCTGCATAACAGCCCAGCTCTGAGAGCAACCGATGGGAAATATTCAGACTGTTACCAAGTCAGGATCAAATTTTATTTACCCACAGGCTCTCTATGAAGGCTTCATGTTTTAGCTGAATGGGTATAACTGGTTTTCAGGCCAATACCATGTGCTGAGCATCAAACCACAAGTCAAAACAACAGCCCAATTTTTAAAGCAAAAATCTAGTCATCATATTTCCCTATGATTCACAAAGTTGCTTCAATTTGTTATAATGCAAGGCCCATCCCTGCTCGGACTTGATGGGACCAGCTTTGGAGTCTTTGATGTCAGAGGCCTTGAAAGCCCCATTTCACAGATGAGCCAGCTTTGCATAAATAAACAAAGTGACCTCTGAACTGGAGCCTGAGACCTGAGCACACTTCAAAGCACTGGGGGAGGCGCTGGGGGGGCAGTGGGGAATGAAGCAATCAGCATCCATCATTAAGGCAGCCCCCACTCCACACCGCTGCTGAACAAGGGGTGTAAATTAAAGGAGGGAGGCAAGTGGGGAGGGAGTGAAATGAGGGGGGAAGTGATGTAATCCAGTCAGGCTTGAACAATTATAATGAGGCCTTCTCCTTCTCCCATGGATGAATGAAAGAAATCTCTCTGAACTCCGGCTTTAGGAGCTGACTCTCGCATTTACCCAGACGCATCATATTTGCACATCATATTTGCTCCCCAATGTCCTTCACTGCTGCAGAAGTCTAGGGAGTGACCAAACTCAAGTTGCTTGTGGGAGGTGGATCTCCGGCCTTTCTAGAAGTTAAATCAGAATTTGTTCTGTTGAGCCTAACCAAGAAAATTTAGACCATAAACTTTGAACAGGAAAAGATTGGACTTATTTTTCAGTAGCCTTGAAGGTGCAGTAGATGGTAGATAAACACACACAAAAGCAAGTGCAATCTTTAAAAGTAGGTCTCTGCAGTTTATCTCAGATGCATTCAGGTTTTCCTGTAATACTTGCTGGAATTTAAAGGGAAACACAAGGCAAAGATCACTCTGTACTTTATTTTAGGGAGTCTTCTGCTATCCTGACTGGTTTATCTGATGCCCAGATGAATGGTACATGAGGTACATGTGTAGGAAGGCAGCAACAACTTTATCTCTGGGATATTACAGGGATTAAGGCACTTGCTTTCCCCAGATCTCCTTAAATGTGGATTAACACTCCAGGTTTCATTAGAGTTTCAGCTGGTATTAACCCTCAGTGGCCAGGGAAAAACAGCCCAACCCACTGGCTAGCACAAATGCCATCTGAGAGCTACCACTGCCAGCTGACAGGGTTTTATTGCTCATCTTGTGATATTTGGGATGTTTCTGGAGGACCTTGAACATGATCTTGACCTTGAAGTCACTGCTTTAAAATATAGGAGTTTTTTGTTACTGAATAACAACTCTTAACATCTGTGATTCTGAAGAACAACTCTGTACAAATACACTCTAAAATCCTGGGCAAAAAGGAGCAAAACACTCTTTTTTGGTATCTTGTGATTTTTCAGGTTGTTTTGTGTTTTTTGCAAGGCCTGAACTATGACTTCAGGACCCTTGAGACAGGTGAATCCCAAGGGTGACTTGAAATCATTAAGACTCAGATGCAAAGTCTTCATTTTGACTAACTCTGAATTTTTTACCATCATTGAGGTCTAATTTAGCAACTCTCCACTCTGAACCCTCTTTCCTGCCAGAGGTAGACAGGACCAAACTCCAATAAATTCATCCCACTAACACAAACCTGGCATAAATATTAGATACTATTTTGAATGTTTTTTGTAGATCCTCCATTAACCATCCACCTCATGCTCACCATTCCTTAACCTGCCTGCATTAACAGTGTTACCTACAACAACAGCACATATTAACAGTGCTAATGTTATGAAAAGACAGGAAATGTCTTCAGAGTTTATTTGGAAGGGCTCAGTGAAAGCAAGGTATCATGAATATTTGGAGATAAGAAAAAAGACCTCACAAAAGAAACCCCTCTCCTTGGGTCCAGTCACGCAAAACCCCTCAAGACGGAAAAGCAGAAACCCACCCAGAGGAGTGCGCAGCCAAGGAACACTCTGCTTTTCTCAACCTCCCCCCACTCAAACTAAAACCAAACAACCCACAATAAAACCAACAGGAAGTAAAACACTACCGGCAGAGAATTTCCCTCTGTGACAGCCACTGAAGACTTTATTACCTACTGCCTTCAACTGCAGTTGGGCCAAAAATAACCAGAGGTATTAAAACTGGAATTTCCTGACAATAAAAATTAAGAAGTATGTGTTGGTGGCTTATTTGGTATTTTCAGCTCTGGCCATTTTCATGAGAATTTCCATGCAAAAAATTTTCTTGGATTTCACTTCAGGCCCAGCACTGGGAATCTCTTGGTAAGCAGGATGCTTTGCAAAAGGAACATTTGCAGGCCACCTGCCTCCTGAAATACTGGAGAGGCTCCACAGTCAACAGACAAAAGCCCTGGCTGGGTAGTGAAGAAATGAGGCTTCTGTCCAGAGCTGCATCAGTAACTCACATTTTTAAGTTGTGATGATGTACAGGCCCATTGTATTACTTGTCAGTGGCAAAGCTCTGAATTGGTGGTTATTGCTGCATCCCACATTTCAACAACAGGTGAACATAATCAGAGATGACAGCTTTGAGACCAAGGAAGACTTAACTCTCTTCCACAGAATGAGAAAAAGGAGGACTATGGGATAGCACAGACATATGAGAAAGAGTTTATTTTACAGGCTGGTACCAGTCAAGCTGGTACAAACCAATCCTACTTCTACAGAGAGTTTCAGCAGCCCTGAGAGAATCTTTCACTGCTGTGCATAAGCTGCTACCAGCACCTAGACGAAATCTTTTACCACCAATTCCTCCCTAATTCTGAAATCTCTGCTGGGACACCAACATGGACATGTCCCTGTTCTGTACTCTTGCATAAAGAATGCTGTGGTTTATTGCTTGAGCTTGATTTAAAAAATTTGGTATGGAAAGGGATAACGTATTTCCTTAGAGAGGTAAATGTGTAAGGTGGAGAGGTGGACCTTCAGAAAAGTGGGATATTTTAAGGGAATAAAGGGATTAATACATAAAAACCTGAGATAAAAAATGAAACCCTTTAAACCGAACATATGTGAAAGCTTCCCAAGAGTGGCATCTGCTTGACTACAGAATAGTCACTCAGAAGAAGAGAAAGAAGCTCTATTTCATAGAATCATAAAATGATTGAGTCCAACTACAAACCTAACATTACCAAGTCCCTCTAAACCATGCCCCTAAGGGCCACATCTATATGTCTTTTAAATATCTCCAGGGATGGTGATTCAACCCTGGGCAGCCTGTTCCAATGCCTGACAAACCTTTCCATGAAGAAGTTTTTCCTAATATTCAATCTAAACCTCCTCTGGTGCAACCTGAGGCCATTTCCTCTCATCCTGTCTTTGTTACCTGGGAGAAGTGCCCAACGCCCACCTGGCTGCACTCTCCTGTCAGGGAGTTGTAGAGACCAGGAAGGTCCCTCCTGAGCCTCCTTTTCTCCAGGATGAACACCCCCAGCTCCCTCAGCTGCTCCTCATGACATTTGTGCTCCAGACCCTTTCCCAGCTCTGTTGCTCTTCTCTGGACATGCTCCAGCCCCTCGATGTCCTTCTTGCAGTGATGGGCCCAAAAGTGAATGCAGGACCTGAGATGCAGCCTTACCAGTGCCAAGTACTGCTCTGGTCCTGCTAGCCACACTATTGCTGACCCAGGCCAGGATCCCACTGGTCTTCTTGGCCACCTGGGCACATACTGGCTCATGTTCAGCTGGCTCTCAACCAACACCCCCAGCTCCTTTTCTGCCAGTCAGCTTTCCAGCCTCAAACTTTAGAACATGTAAAATTATAATGATCTAGCTATGGCTGAACTATAGATTTTACAATTCCATTTGCCAGAGCTGGCTCATGTAGTTGCTGAAGAGAGCTTTAGTAACATAGTACGGTATGATTGATAAGAAAGAAAACACACAACAAAAGGATGTTAGTGAAAAAGGAGTCCTTGAAGACATGAAATATTCTCTTCTGGCTGTATCTTTACAGAGGAATTCTGCAGTTCTTCTGAGCCCATGCAGGATACAACCTGTGCCTGCCACATTCACCTTTCTCCTCCCCTTCTCTGTGCCCATGACTTGTATCTGGTTCAGATCTGCACCTAGTTTACAACCTTCTTCCCCTCCTTCCCCAACCACTTTCCATAATGCTGTGGAGGGAGAAGCCTTTCTGAAAGTGCAGCTCTTCCTTGCTCCTTGTGGTCTATAGCTGCCCACAGAGCTCACAAAGTCATCTGAGACACATTCTCAGTCGTGGCTCCATCTGCACATGGGGATGCTCCAGCTCCTGCTCTAACCACACAAAGAACCACAAGGAGAAACAGCTGGAGCTTTTCGCTCAACCACTGCAATTCCCTGGCCTGCCATTACAACAATTACATTACAAAGGCAATAACAGCCCTTCCACCATGCTGACTCCTCCAGACACCAGGACCTCCCGCCTGACTTCAGGTCTCCATTCCATAGGGGGCAAGAAAACAATTCTTCCTCCTTTGTTGTTGTTGTTGAGGTTGCTTTTTTAATCAGCATGCTCCAGCACACACAGACAGCAGACCCGAGAGCTCTGTACCACAGGCACCAGTCTGCGGTCACAGTCTTGATCTGCTACTGCAGAGGATGAAAGGGAGAAGAAATCAGAGAACAAGATGAGTGGTTAGGCTTCTGCCTTGTCACCAGCACTTTCTGAGCATGAAATAGCAGCCCCCAAAAGACAGCAATTACCAGGCAGCTGTTCCAGACGCAGAACAAATTGGTAATGTTTTCCAGTATTTTTTAATGTTACTCTGATAGCATCAAGGCTTTCTTAGAGACAGGGTCCCAGTATATTAGAGGTTGTTCACAGATAGCACAGAAGACAGACCTTGTTTAAAGAGTTTACTGCCTGGGTAGTGCAGACACAGAGTGGATGTCACGGATATTAAAGTTTCTTGAAAAACGTATTTTTAGAACCCACCCATTTTGGCCTGGTGGGGGTATGATGGGGGTCTTGTACTTTAACAGAGTTGAGAAGAAAAGCTTCATTTACAACACCAATCAGCCCATCTGAATTATAACCATTTCACTGTAGTTGTTATTTATAATAATAAATCACTAGTTATTTACAGAAAGTTTATAAACACTGGGAAGAATTCTGTGATTTTAAGTGTTATCTGAAAAGTTTAAACAGTCCTTACTTTAGAAACCTAACTATAGTGTCCAAGTCCAGAGTGAGAACAAAAAGAAGGTCAGGGTGACACCTACCTCTCTTCCCTGACTCTGGAAGAGATGGTGGCTACATACAGTGGGTGCCAAAAATGAGGTGGTATGAACACTCTACCCAAAAATACAGGCCAACGTTCCATCTTCAACAATCCTAAATTACTTAGGGTTGGGGGAGGGAGGCATGCCACTGAAAGGACTAATGCAAGGCTAGTGATAAGAAGAAGATTACAGCAGAGCTGAGGATAAACTGGTAAGACCTGGCTCCCAGCCTTCTATTTTAACCACTACACAGCTGCTGTCCCCCATAAAATCATACCTCTATCACTCCCCTCTCTGCTAGCACTGATCAATGTTTATTATTTTCTTCACCAAAATGTGTAGAAACATTGTGGATACATGTTCTATCTCCCTGAAAATTCACATGGCCAAAATAGGCCAGCATGAAGAGATTTCCAGAGGGGCTGGAAGGAAAAGAGAGGTCACACATGTCAGTGACTGAGCACAGGCATTATTTTTGGATGGCATCTATAATCAAACAAAAATAATCATTTGTACAGTCCTGTCCCTTCCAAACACTGAGATAATTCTTTCATGTGGAATTACCCAATCCATCATGATGAACTGGGAATTGCAATACCAGGCTTTACAGCCAGGAATGTGGATCCAGCTGTTTCTTGCACACCAGTATGAAAACTATTGAAACAGTCTCTATGGGCTTACATATTTCATAGTCCTCTGGTAGAAAAGTAAAAATACCTCCTATGGAAGAAAATGAAACATCCTATGACAATTACCAAATGAAGCAAACTCTCAGAGAGGACTGCTGCTCAACATCTTTAATGGGAAAAGTGTGTCTGCTTGAGGTGAAAAATCACACCTCATCAAGATAGGTCATTAGCCTATTATGGTTTAACTTCAATTCCAAGAAATAAAAGCACCTATAAGTGGTAAAAGTGCTAAGACATTAACAGAGGATGATAGCTTTCAATTGAACATTTCAGAGCATATAACACCTTAAGTGTCTAAGATGTTCATGATGTTCAGTGAGGCACAAGATGCTGTTAGGGAATCCTTCCTCTCAGATTTCAGAAGAGAACTATTTCAGAAAGCAGTCCATATATGTAATAAACATGAATTTTAATCTGTCATTGGCAGTGGTCAGCCCCTCATCAGTCACCAACCCCTAACTTTATACTCAAATATTTTTTGATAAACGGACTTCCTGAAAGACAGAAAAAACAAGATATTTGAAAGGGTAGAGAGAAAAAATACTTATTAGCTTTTTAAACTCAGATTTATCTTTTATAAACAAACTGATATGCAGTTGTGTAACAGCAATATGGAAGTGGTGTAATCTCTCTGATCATTATACCTTACAGCATGACAATAAGCTAAAAAAATTGAGATTTTGGGGTCATGAGAGACAGAAAGTAGCCTTGGTGTCTGATGATATCAAGACTTGCAACATTGCCCCAATATGCTGTTAAATACTTAATTTTATTAATGAAGTGCCATTTATCTTCTTCATAATGTTCAATGAATGATACCTATATCTCCAGGTCATTGTCAGACTAATAATAAGATGGTTTAAGTAGCAAAATGTTACCATTTTCACAATTCTGTCCAAGAACAACCCTGGACAAGTGGCAATTTTGTTGGCTCCCAAAACAAACTGAATACTTGGCACCCTACCTAACGTGAGGATTACAGTATATTACACAGGATAATGCTGGCTTGTGTCTCGCCAAAATTAAACCTAACCTAATTACATGGAGCAAATTATAGCTTTCCATGTGGGGTAAAACACAAATTGTAAAAATGGTTGCTCCACAATTAACTATATAATCCCAGTGCTGTCATTAGAAATTTCTAAAACATGCTTCAAAACAATGACTGGCGTAGTACAGTCATTCCTGTGGGATGGAATTAAATTCCTTCATGTGTTTTTGCATTTTTTTTAATGCTTGTCCTAGCACATGACCAGCAGCCTAAAAGAACAACCACCATCTTAGGATCAGAAAGGACCAGAGATAGAAGCTACCTAAGAAAAGACAGAATCATAAAATCATAGGATAGCCTGGGTTGAAAGAGGCCTTTCAAGGCTATCTAAAAACAGATGAAACTCAACATTATTTTAGGTAGAGTTCAACAGATTATGAGTCCTCAGTAGCAAAGTTACTGCATTTTTTTGAGAGTGAGGGTACAGCTCTCTCCAACACTCAGAATCCTCTACAGTCAGAGACACAACATGTCCCAGGTTAAGGCACTTCATATCTTGAACCTCATTTAAAGGCTTCACGGAGATGAAGGATGGGCAGGGAGTCTTTATAAACAATAATGATTTGAAGATAGGAAACTGAGTTGAGGAGACAGACTAGGGCTGCAACTGGAATTCAGTGCTTGTCAATGAACCAGAACTACCTAACACCTAACCAGAGTTAGCTGTCACCTAGAACCTTGCCCAGATGACCCATAAAAAAACTTTTTCCAAGAGGTATTTCACCCTCTGATATTTAGAAGCTAAAGCAGGTGCAGTTTATTAGCTTCCTATGCAAGTTATCCCATATGGACTGCTCTTGGAGAGCACTGGAAGCCACAATCTGCACCAAGGGGGCAACTGGGAATGTTAAAGTCCTGTATTCAAAGAACAGAGAACATCTCAGTATTATCTGTAGAGGGAAAATATTTATTTTTTGACTAGTAAACACTGCTTTCTCTAAAATCTCTAAATATTTACTCTAACAAGCACTGCAGTTTACACACCTTATTTTTTACTGTGATAATGCATATTATTATTAGCGTACTCATATGAATATTTCATACTGAATGTATTCCACACGCTGTTGGCTATTTTAAACAGCAGATGTGAGAGGGATTTAAATGCCAATTTTAAAACTGTGCAGTTGATTGAAATCCTGTGAGCCATTCATAGATTGCCAGATATTCTATTTACATGATTCCTCCCATGTAAAACACTTCAGGGAATACTCTAGACTCTGGCATATGGTTTAGAATGATGATGACTGATGTTGGAGATGCCACACAGACAACAGGACATATTATCTGGTTACATCTGTGCGTAAAATGCTTCGAGATTTTTTGATGGAAGGGGTTATGAATGTGTGAGGCTGAGATGCTGCCTTTATGTCCCTCTAAATCATGCTCAGAGATAACAAGCAGTTAGAGTCCCATCAGTGCAAAAACAAGCACTTTTATGAATGCACTTCATTGCATCCATGTGCTGTTGTCCCCCTGGGTAATTATGACTTGTGGGTGAACTTTGAAAAATTGTGGAGGATTGGCTGAAAAGGAGAACTCCAATGCCAAAACACGTCCAGACCCTGAAAATGGAAACCTTGTGAGAATAGCCTGTGTGCAGCCGGACTGCAGTGCACTCAGGGCTTACTCTTCCCTCCTTCCAACACCGGGGAAACCCCTGTCCGTGCCACAAATCTGACTGACTTCCCCTTCTGCATCTGCAGCATCACAAATCCCACGGGCCTGAAACTCCCACGCTCTGTAGCAGAGGCCCTGCCTGACAGATTACATGCAAATGTTACAAATACATCACAGGCTATAGCAGTGGAACGTTCACAGTGCTGCAGACACACTCGGGAAAAAAAAGATCCAGCAAGACCCCTTGGTGGAGTCCCCACGGTAATACATCCTGAATGAGGAACTCTATCGTGTGAAAACATTCCCAATAATTCCTTCTGTTTTCATTAATAATATTAAATTTCCTGCTTCTGGGGTATCTTTTGTTTTAACAAGCACAGCTTTTTGCCTCGTCTTCTGAAAGACTGCGCCACTGTAAGTCTATTATTACTATTTATGCTGAAGTCTTTTAAATGGGCCAGGCATCCATATCCAAAATCAGCAATTTGCAAGCCATAATCTCATACCAACCAGATTAACGTGACACCTGAGATGTGTTTTCTTTCAAGACACAGGAGTCTGAATGGCTGAAAGTATCTGAAATGCATGAAAAAATCATCTTTCTGGTTCAGAAACACATGAAGTGGATTCTGTGGTGCTTGCAAGTGACCTTTGGTGATTTTTTTCTTGACAAAGAATCAACTAAAATTTGAATCAAATTGTAATAGGCCAATGGTTTGAAATCACTAAAAAAAAAAAAAAAAGAGGTGTTTTCTTACTATCTGAAATACCTCATTCTGGCACAGAAATAATTAGGGGTGGATAAATTATCTGGCTGACGATTTTCTTTGGCATATTATTTTACTTATGTCTTTCTTCTTCCTCTGCAGGGGGTGCTTGTGGTCATATTGTTCTTTTATTTATGGCTCACAGCCTTTTCAGTGGCAGCACGCACACCCAAGTGCAGGCCCAGAGCAGGAATGCAAATTCCTTGGGAGGTAAATGGGAAGAGAAAAATGTCCCAGACCATGCCAAATCTTTAAAAGGATGGCAGTTAAACAGAAAACTATACCCTTAAAACCCAAAACCAGGGAAACAACAATGCTTAATTATAATACTATGATTTGTATATTTATGAGCTTTACATATAAGACCCGTGGAAGCCTAATTGGTTCTTTCAAAATTTTCTTCACCAGTGTAAATTTTCTTCACCAGGTAAAACAGTGCCTGTATTACCCAGCTGATGCATCCCCTGATTTATTTTGCTCAGTGGTGACTTGCTTCCACTCTGAATCGGTCGCTCTCAGGACCGCTCTCTGGCTCAGCTTTCAAGCTGATTTCTCTGACAAGCTGGCAGCAATAAAATAATTCATTCCAGAGGCTGAGAGAATCACCCGCAGCATATACTGCAAGGATTGCCTGGCAGCAGTACAGAGGCCTACGCAATGGGAAGCCTGGGGTAAACCCTGTGCTGGGACGCCTGGATGCCACAGGGAGGAGGGAAGGCTTCGGTAATTCGACCAGGAATAAAGGCAGCCTCATGGCAGTGGGATGGGAGGAACGCCAGAGAGGGGCTGCTCCAAAGAAGACTCGCTGAAAGGAAAAAGGAGCAACCACGGAGAGGAAAATTTTTAATAAAAACAGAATTTCCGTGAGAAGAAGCAATGGGATGAAGCCTGCAATGTGGTACAGGTCTATGTATCCATGATTGCTTCTGAAGGCATAGGGAAGATAACTGAGGAAAAGTCAAACAGCCATGCTTTTGCAATGATTTGATACGGTTTTGTCTGTCTGGAAATGCTGGGAGTCCACAAGCTGGAAAAAAAAATAATCCTCATGCTAAATAATATGATGTAGGAAGTCTAGTGACTCTGAAAATCTAAAAAATACAAACCAGATCTACTTCTGTTCAAAATAAAAAGAGGTAAACTCAGAATGTAGGAAGAGCACGGGGTTTTGGATCACATCTGTGGATGGGGTTTCTACAAGAAAAAATAGGCTTGAGATACTGCATCTCCCTGTGGAAGCCACGGGATCTCCGGATGTTCAAGGCAATCAGGACTTCCCCGTATCAGCATGACGTGTAATGAACTGCCCACTATCTCACTGAACAATCACCATCCTATTGCAAGGAAGTCTGATTACACATCCCTGTGTACTCCCAAGCCAACCCCATCTGGGTAGAGATTAGTCACTGTTTTTTTAGTAAATTCCTGGAGTAAGATCTGCTGTCTGATCCATTCGAGGGCCAGGGACCCCACTGCCTTTATGTCCTCAAACCTCTATTAGCACAGTCCCAGCTGACTCCCATGGGCTGCATTGGAGTCCCACTGCAAATCAGGGTGATTTGGCAAGTTCCCTTGGAGGTAACACAGCAGGGAAAAAATGTTTGACTGTATTGGCCTTGCTCTTTGAGCACTCAGAAATTACACTGTTGAAAAACTACCTCAGCCTCAGCATGAATCTTCCTTCATTTGACTTCTGGCTGGTGGAACCATAATTTGTCAGCATTTCACACAGTGAGAAGTCTCTTCCAGAAGGCCTTCCTGTAACAGAGAGAGCTGGCCCTCCTGCACAACCCAGTTAGTTCAGCTCAGAGGGCAGATTTCCATTGCTTCCATCCGAAGTTGCCCACATAAAGTTCACTGATCCTTAAGGATTCCCTGGCCAAGGTCAAATGCCTGCCCTGCAGTTGGGATGGCTCTCCACAGAACCTGCCTGGGACGTGATGCACCACGTTGCCCCTTCCCAAGCAAAAGGCAATGCAACCACACTGTCAGTCCAGCAGGGATGCAGAACAGGCTTCAAAACACGACATTCAATCCCATATTGAAACCTTTCCATTGAACTGCCAGGCTGAAGCTGGCAGAATTTAGGATTATGTTTCTAATTAAGCAGAAAATTGCTTCTATTTAATTTCTAAGCTACAGGTTACTCAAGTGACCAGCCATTCCAAATGAAAACTGCATTGGAAAATTCCCAGAAACTGAGGTGTGGCATTAATTCTGCATAAAGCAGAGCAGAGGCAGCTGTCTCCTTTCTATAGCATGAGCAGTTAGCTGGTGCCCAGCAGTCTTAAGAAGATTAAATATCACCTTAATTTCAGAAGCCTTCTGCTCTGGCTGTAAAAATGCTATAACTGCAATAATAATACAGCCAATTGTAAAACTTCAATGTTTGGCTTGGATTAATACCACTGCTACTTTATTCCACAGGGAAAGTAGTGCAGTGAGTCTTACGTGTTATCTCCTCCAGATGAGAAGGGTTAATTACCCAATACTCATTACAGCAATTGTGATTTTGCTTTCTGCTTTATAAACAATGAGCTAATCTTATCAAAAGGAAAAAATACCTTTGAAAGCAGATGTTTTTTTCCAGTAGCCTTTTTGAAAAAGGGAAAAAAAGTGAAAAAGCATTTTTGGTTACTAATTGGGGGGAAAAAAAAAAAGGTTAAATAGCTAATTTGGGGACAGTAAAGCTGGGGAACATATATCCACCTCCATAAGTAAACACACCATAGATTGTTGTTCAGGGCACATCTCAGAAGAGGCCTTCAGGAGCTGTAATCTCACAGCTATCCTTGCCCTTAAAGGGGAGATGTGGAGCAGACAGCACAGCACCAGCCAGGCTCTAGGCTTTCCTCCACTCGAAAGAGGACCTTCCCTGCTGATGGCCCAGGACTTCATCTGTGAACCTGGCAGCAAGGGGTTCCCACCAACTGGGAGTAACATGAGGATAAACAGAGCCAAATTGTGAGCCTCTGTGGTACAGGCAGGGATGCAGAGAGAGAAGCATGTTGTTTTACTGTGTATAACTCACTTAAATTTACCATGCAGTTTCAGCTTGCAATCCCATATTTCCTGTCCTAATCTCGTACACAATGTGGGTTTTGTACTGTTAAACAGTTTCTCTGTGGCTGCTCCATAGCGATGGGCAAATTGATTCCTGTATGAAAGGCCAGACTCTGCTTTCAGATACGTTCGGTGTTTCCACTGGTCTGAAATGGGAGTAGCTGGTGTGTCCAGGAACAGCTGGTGGAGGGTAAGGCATAGGTGTAAGGCACAGAGAACTGATTGCTTCTCAGTTCTTCCCAGTTCTGCCTCTGAGTGAAAATGAGGAAGATATTTACTCCTCTTAACATTTCAAATTTTTACTCATAGTAATAATAATTCTGTCTTTTCTGCTGTTGCTAAAATTATGTATTCTTTGGGTAAGGACTGTACAACTGTTCACAACCATTTGTGCAATGGCACCCCTCTACAAGGAGCTAGAAATAAGAGCAACACTAGCACGTCTTTAGAGGAAAGGCTAAATACAAGCTCCTTTTAACAACCTGTACAGCATGACAGCAACATTATACAACTATCACAGGCCTGATCAAAGGACACCAAAGCCAATTAAAATGTTTCACTGGCTTCAGAGCAGAATGGATGAAGAATATTAATGTTTAAGGATGGATGTGAACAACACTGAAAGACCCAGTAACCTGAAAGTGGTCTCCAATGGCATCTCCCTGAAGGGCTGAATGGTTCTCCATCATATATTAAGGGATTATATCAAGACTGAAGCAATGTCACAAAAAAAGGGGGGAAAAAAAAAAAGCCATGGAAAGCACAAGCAGTAAAACGTCCCAGGAAAAGGAACAACGCAAATTACTTAGGAAAAAAGCCTGGATAAAATTACCACCTTCACCCTTCAAAGCTGTTGCCTGAAACCAAATCCAAACCACACCTTTGCTGCACAGGGGTATTGCTAGATGGGAAGGTGAAACACCTTGTGAGCAGCTGCAGTGCAAACAGCAGCAGCGAAAGATGCAAACCCATCTGCTTAGTAACATGTTTGCCTTAGGACAACATATGTTGTGTAGGTTATTTGTGTGAGTTCTTTGATACCTGATTTGATCTACACCGTGGGGTATTTTTTTGAGTTTAACAAGGAGTAGGCCTTATGATAAATCCTGATCCATACATGCAGTCGATTGACCCATAGGCAATTTGTGCTGGAATTCAGGGAACATTGCTTTAAAAGGAATCTAGTTTTTCTAAATATGTTATGGCTTGTCTGCACACAGTGGATAAGCAGACCCAGGTTGTGCTTCTGTCATCTAACCAAAGGACAAGCTTCCAGCATCATCCACCAAATCAGAGAGCACACTAACACTGTGTGCCACTGGGAAAGGGACTACCCCACGTCAGATAAACACCACCTGGCCTCAAGTGCTTCTCTGTGCTCATGATTTCTTAAAACATCCTTGCCATGTCCAAAAAGCATATTTTTCAGGAGCCTATCCAACCCTTCCTGCCTTCTAGAGCTGGAGAAGTGAGAAGTGCTTTATGTTCAGCAACAATTATCCTGTTGGAATGGTGGATAGTGTGAGGCCAATCCAGCACAGGCAGTTCACTCGATAAAAGGCTGGCGATCCTGCAATATGGACAAGGAGGCAAGGTTCCACTGGGAACAGATGAAATGCTGTTAGATTGCAACTGAGCAAGCATTGACTAGTGAGAATTTAATTATTTAGACAGCCTTACTGCATGCAAGGAGAGAGACTGGACACTCAGTGTAACACTTCTCACCTTCGCCATTTCCATAGGGTGAAAGGGAAGTTGAAGGGTCGGCTTTTCCAGCAAAATCACTGCATTTCACTGTGGGTCTCAGGTGCTGGATTTTTTAATCATACATTCTCAAGATCTAAGAGAAGGAACTGGTTATTAAAATGGCAGCAGCCATGAGTGAACACAGCTGACAAGTGTAGCCAGGGAAGGTGGGGAGAGCTGGCTTTTATGTCATACCTTACTGCTTCTGAGCAAGGAAAGCATAACTGGCAATAAATTGAAAAGGGACATGCTGATCAAATACTAAAATTGTCATCAAGAAGGAACTGATTTAACCATCTGCAGTGCAGTGCATTGTGACACAGGAGCTTTGCCCCATGAAAAGCAAAGGAGATGCTTTTAGAAAATGACCTAAATGCCTCATAACTTAGAGAACATAAAAGCAGAGACACCTGTAGTGTAAAGTCACAGCTAAGAACGTTTTCAGCAGCAAAGCCAGGCCCACGAATAGCAGGACAGAATACAGGTTTCTTCCTATGCCTCAACTGTTATATAAATACATATATAGTACTCAGCACGAGAAGCTGGTACCTGCCTCCTTCACTCCTGTCTAGCCAAGCTCAGAGCCAAGTGAATGCTCAGAGAGAAGTGGGGCATCAGTGAGAAATCAGCTACACAAAGACTTGCCTTAAACCCTCTGGGATAATTTAGCAGGTCTAAAGGCTCTGATTCACATTTCAAGCAAGGTAAGACTAGACAAATTCTACAGAAGCCAAAAAATAGCAGAAGAAAGCAAAAGAAACCAAAAGCCACTGCAGCTGCTCTAGAGGAAAGGCTGTTTGTTGTATTGCTTGCCTGCAAAAGCAGCCCCTTTCTCCAAAAATTGTTAGCCAAAACTTTCTAATATTGCAGAAAGGATTATCCTCTATTACTGCAGAAAGCATTGGCAAGGTGAAGAAGTTCAAGACAAACCTTCCACCCCCAATACTCCTCACTTCTATTATAATAATTTCTTGTCTTTGAAGTTCTGCCCAGAACCAGATAACCCCAGATTCTGGGAAAATTCATATCTATCTAAAAGATGGGGCAGATCAGACCTGCCTGCCTGTATCAGACTTACAGCACCAACAGCAATTATCTGCCACTGTGAGCACACAAAGCACCTCTTGCAGTTTTTCTCTCTGGAGCTCTGCACATGGTGGGCTTCCTCTGCACAAGCGTCTATTAGCACAACATGCAGAGAGTGCTGCGGCAGAAAAGCGGAAGGATTATGCTACAAACAGTTCAGCAGCCTTCAAAAGCCTTCACTATGTTAATAGCCTTTAACGTGACATTTCAGAGCACCAGTGGCACCTGGTCCAGCTGCTCGCGGCTCCGTTTCCATCTAAACCCCTCTCTGCTCATCTCCCCACCCCACGGGCCAAGGTGAGGAGGGCTTGTGCCTGCCTACTCAGTGCTAAAATTTATTGGTTAGGCAAGAGGAGAGGACACAGGATTCTCCTTTGGTTTCTTGTGCACATTCTCCTCTACAGCTGCTGAACGTAACTTTAGCAAACATCAAGGAGAACAGGAGGCTTTACTGAATTAAAATATTTAACATACTGGCTAGTCATCGTTCCCTTTGAAACCAATACCCATCTGGGATTTGACTTCATGAAGACTGCTACAGTCTTTCCATGCCATGTCCCAAAAAAGTTCAGAAGGGAAGCACATTGTTGTATACTTTATGTAGGCCCACAGAAAGATTTGGTTTGGAGTGCACATGGACACAAAAGCTTTTTATCTCCAGGGACCTAACCTTTGATAACTGTCATTGCAAGCATTTTATTTTGCTCACTTAAGTAGCGCTATCAATAACTGCCTTTTGCTCTGGAGGCAAAGGTGGTCTGCTTTTCCAAGCAAATGAAAACAAATTAAATACTTAAAACACCCATCAGTTGTTCACTTCAGCAATTTGATCACTATCTTTTTTTTTTTTAAATTTATTTCCAGAAGATCCTTCAGGCCAGATAACAGCCACTCACTGCCTGCAATGCTGCACTGCAGTCCACAGCATGTGTATTTTTTGAGAGCTTCAGTGAAATATGAGCAAGAAGCACAGATTAGAATCTGGCCTGGAATTACAGTTTGAACTCTGCAAAAACGGATACAGCAGGTCAAGTTCTCCTCTCAGTTACACCAGAGCAGCATTCCAACAAAGAACAGAAAATCCATGCTTTTTGCCCTCATTTTTTAGGTTATTTATACAACCTAGAATGATGGGGGTGGTTAGAAGGATTAAAATTATTAGTAAGAAATCCGTGGCAAACTGCATGTGTATGGCTCACCAGTGCATCAGCTGAATGCTTGACTGAAGAATATAAAATTGAGTCTCTGTCATTTGGGAGAAGGCAGGTAGGTGTTACTGCCTTGCAAGTCCTATGCCTCTCTGTGGCAGTTTCTGGAGCCTGGATGAGTGGAGAGAAAGCTTTCCAGGCAGCAGAAATTTAGTTGCAGCAGCACAGAGCTATTTTACTCAAATACTCAAGATTTTACTCAAATACTCAAGATTCCTCAGTTATTCTGATTTACTCCGCCTAACAGTATGATAAGACACACAGACTTTCACACCACCAGGGCTAGGTGGATGCTGCTACCCATGAGATCTGGTCTAATTGCATCTGTCAACACTGAAGACAGTTGTGGATGCACAACACAAAAAAACCAGCGAGGGCAATTTGACATTTACCTATAAACGGAAAGAAGTGACATAAACACAGTGGTAAATAGAACCCTGTGCAATACAGCCTGGGGAGTGCTCACGGGGGAGCAGTGTGAGGCATTTCTGATGTGCATTTGGTACAAACAGCATTTGGGGCCACAAACATGCGTGAACACAAATGGGTGCAAGCGAGTTCCATGTGAGAAAGGGAACGGGGCATGGGCACCTCTGGTGCTGTTGCACTGGAGTTATTGGAGAGACTGCATTGTACTGGCCCTGCTCCTCCACTTGCTTACAGTGGGGACACATCAGGGATAAATTTCATCCTGTGATTCCAAGCAGCTGGTCAAAACCATAAAACTGCAATCTGTAAACTTGCTCAGACTTTTTTTTTCCCTTGCCCCCCAAAAGGTAATAACTCCCCCTCACATACACACATGCATATTGTTCAGAAATATCAGCCCTTTCTCCCCTGCTCCAGCTCTGGTAAGTCAGGTAATTGAAGCTTCAAAGGAGAATCACAGTTTAATGGAGCTGTACTTGCCAAAGAAGACAAAGGACTTTGATTAGATTTCTTCCAGCTTATTTACACGACTTATCTTTTTATAAATTCAACTTCCTTCCAAAGTTGATAATGAGATGCCTTGGAAAAAAGAAAGAAATGGAATGGTTTGTTTTGTCACAAGACAAGTGATTATTTTTGTGATAGACTATGTCTGGTGTAAAGTTCAAAAACAATGGAAGTAGTAGTCTTTAGGCAAAATACGTAACTGCTCCTGATAACAGTCTGTGAGGAAAAAATGGCAATTTTCAGAATTCTGCATAATAGCATGGACAAATAACCTTCCAGGAGCAGCTGCCATGGTTAATTTCTGCTCTAAGATATAAAAACAGGGATGGCTTTTTGATTAGATGTTATTCATAACTTGTTTTTGCATTTAATTTCTTTTGCCTGAGTAGAGAATAGACATTTCTGAGACAGGAAAGGACCATTAACATACTAGATTAAAATGTTTCCATGCGTTTTAGCCCCTGTCATTCTGACTTGGACACAAATCTATCCAATTTCTCCACCGTAGAGTCCTCAGAAAAACACAGGCATGCTGATACTTTCCTAAAGTGGCCTCTAAAGTGTGGCAATGAGCCTTATAAACATTTGAGATTTCGGTGAAGGAAAAAGAGAGTAATTGCTTAATTTGAAATGATGATGGAAGCTATTTTCTAGGTAATAAGTGATAAAAAAATAGACAAGGTGATTTGCCCTGATTTCCTATTCAGCAGCTGGAATGCATGGGTAAGATTTACTCAAAAGAACAGAAGGATGGGGACAGATGATCAGAAAAAGGATGGAGCAAAGCATCCTCCTCTGCAGGGAGTCAGCTTCAACACTTAAACGAAATGCCTCTTTAAGGTTTGCATAAAACCCTGACAATTAGGTACTCACCCAGGGCATCTGACAATTTAATCTGGGGGTCTACCCATGTGAATTTATCCCAATTAACTACCACAGTTAAATCAAGCCTTAGCTGAGTCTAAATTCACTTGAGAAGCACTCAGTTCTGGCCCCAAGCTTTTCCAATATATATATCAGCAAAGGAAAGGCTTGTATGCTTGAGTTTCACTAAAAAATTATATATATATATATATATATATATATTCCATGTCATTAAATAAAAACAACATTAAAGCAAAACTATGAGTGCAACAATTAAACAAAAATAAAAAACTCCAGCATACTTGAGCAGCAAACCTATAAATAGTTTCCAAAGAGATTCTCAGCATTTCTAAAAATAAAAGCTGTCAAAATAAGGGCATGTTGCAAAAGCAAATCTTGCTGGAAAAAGTTCTGAACCTTGTGTCTGTGAACTAAGAGAAACTAAAGCAAGAATTTTTACAAGTCAGTTGACTCGATATTATGGTACATTAACCTTGACTTTTATTACCACTCAGCATTTTTGCTTTTGAACCAGACCAAGCCCTAGAAATACTGAAGAATACACACATGGGCGTGGGGAGGAGAGAATTGGGAGGACTTGGGTTATAATCACTGAAAAAATGCAGTATGAGTTCTGTGCTAAAAGCCTGAGTGGGTTGTCATTTTATCTGACTGATTGGCTGCAGCCATAATTTTAAACCCCAACTTGTCTCCCTATGGGCTGTGAATCAAAACACGAGTCTGAGAACAGTGCGGGAGGCACAGCCTGGGATGGGATGTGGGCTCAGACTCCCTCCATCAAGGCTAGACTCCAGGAGGAAAGTAACTTGCCAAAACATCCATTTAGCTGACCACCTCTTATTAAGTGGAATATCACATGTTTGCAAATAAAGTTGCTAAAAATAAAAAGTGTAACTGCTCTGCCTTTGCACTGATGGGAAAGGCAGATGTTGCCTGTAGCTCTTACCCACCACAATTTTATTCTCAATTTACCCACCACCCTCTGTTTTATGGTTCACCCTGCAGTATGATACTGGAAGTCAGAGCTGCTGATTGCCAGTATGAACCTTGTGCTGGTCTTTACAGTGCCTTGTACCAACAGCCTTTCCTGGAAAACAGTTTGGAAAATATTGGGCAATATTCTCCAGTCATTCCAGTGGACCCACATGAGAGCTCTGAATTAACCTTGGCCAAAAAGGAAGCAAAAAGGGCAATAAAGAAAATGAGTGAAGATAGCATTTATAATTAATATAATATATATAATATAATATATATAATGGATTGATAATCCATTTAATTTATGTGCCTAAATCCTGTCCTATGATAGAAACAGGTGACCCAGCTGCTAAACAAATACTTGAGCAAAGAATTTGGCACCCACATTTCTAACCACAGGTCACAACAAAGCAAATCATCTTTGCTGCCCTTGGCAGCACTGGAAAAGGTCATTTCCCAAAGATGCAGATCCCCAGGGCTGTTCCAAGAGGGCCAAGACACCCCAGAAGCCCTGTGGCAGAGCACGAAAGGCAGCATAAAGTAGGAGCAAAATCAGTTCATCTCAAACTCTTAAGGCAACTGTGTCTTTCTGCATTCTTCCAGGTAGGATTGAGAGCTGCACATGTTTGACAGAATGGGATGCCAGTGGTGTGGCCAGTGTCCTGACCTTTCCAGGCTTTCTCCCATCTGCCTCATTAGGAGTCTACTGATCTCATGATCATCCCAGAATCATCCCACTTCATAGATTTAAGCCAGGCCAACACGGTGCAGATGCCCTTTCCCACCCTGTGTTTGCATCCCTCCTGGCTCAGACACACCTTTACATTTGTCTGCAATCAAATGTCAAAGTGCTACCGTGGGACTTTTCTAGAATAAACACTTGAATTGTGATTTCTCCTAATAGCAGAGAACTCCTGCACTGATTTGTGAACACTGTTCTTCTATACTGTGTAAGATCACCAGCAAATGGGAAGGTGCCTTTTGAGGAAGCCAAACAGCCCAGAGCAAACACACTGGCACCCAAAGCCAGGAGCCAACACAGCAACCAATCTGTCCAGATTTCTTTAGTCAAGCTGTCATGAGAGTGGTTCATCTGTGGCTCACCTCGAGTAGAAATGCAGCATATGCTGAGTATTTCAGTGATGTGGTGAATGCAGTTAGGGCAGAAATTCAAGCCCAGAGAAACACATGGCTGGGTTTACAGGAGAGGGAAAATGGTCTCATCTCAAATGAAACTCCCTCATATTCAACACACTTTCATCTATCCAAATATTTTTGAAAACTGCCTGAACTGCCTAATGGTCAGCTGTAAATCTTCTCACTCATGAAGTGTGCACACCAGTGTGCCTTTACTGGCCAGGAAATCACAAGTGAATACACACAGGTGAAAATAAAGAGTTGGAAGTTCTAAGTTGGTTTTTTTTTGTGTTACTTATTTGTGGCTCTCAGTAAGCTAAATGATTCAGATGCCTTTCTGTATGCTGGCTGGCATGGTGAGGCTGTGAGACCGGACCTCCAGGCCCACCAAAACTCCCACTGCTCCAGAGGAAATAGCTCTGAGAGCATCTGTGCTTGGAGTTGATTCTGGAAAAACTGTTTTGCCGTCAGTCCCATGGCAATATCCTTATTCACAAGCTCTCAGTCCAGATGAGGAATAACTGGTGAGCTCAGACCCCTGGAAAGAGGGATTTCCACTCCAGAACTGATGTTTAACAATGAATTTATGCCAGAATATCTTTTCCAGAATTTCCAAGCAAGGGAAGTGAAGTGGGCTCCCCGGATGGCTCTCTGTGCCAGTGAGACCTGCAGTAATTCTGCATTTGATTGTATCCACCTGAAAGAACAAGAACTGTTTTGACTGCAAAAGGAATTTTCCATAGGAACAGCAGGAAGCAAGCCATGGAGCCTGGACTTGCCTGTTATAGTGGCCAGTACTCATCTGAGGTTCCCAGCAAGGACAGAGAGAACTTACCTGCACACAAATTTCACATTTTGGGCTCAAGGGACTATTGATATAAAAAAAAAAAAAGCCTTTCTACCTCTGAAATAGGAGCATTTGGGAATCAAGGGGAAATCTGAAATCTCCTAACGAAAGGAAACATTTCTGTGGAGAAACTCCTTGGTGCAAGCAAATTAGAAGTGGAAAAATATCAAAGCACTAGAGGGTTTTATGCAACAGTAGCCAAAACCTTGAAAGAAAACATTGTTAAAAGTTCGGTTTTTTTCTTTTCTTTAGGGGGACTGTTTCTTCTGGAGTGGCCTACATTCTCAGGCCTGAATGCTCCCAAATTAATTGCTTTGCGTCCTCTTCCCTCCCCTGTCCCTTTTCTTTCTCTCTCTTTAGCCTAGTCCCAAGCCAGTGAAGTCTTGGCTGGGGCTTGTAATGAACTGGCAGAATGATAAAGAGATGCTGGGCTGGAGGGAGGTGGGGACCCCAATCCCACTAATAAGACCAGGATCCCCTACTTACGCCGTGCCCCACCGCGGGGAAGCCATTAAAGACCCACAGAATAGAAGAGAAAAGGAAGAAAGTTCTTACAACGAGCCCTCCCCTCCCCGGGCCCTCTCCAGCGCTTTTTGAGAACAGAGCTCTCGACATGGCTAATCCCCCCGCCGCTTAATGAACTACAAGCTTCCCTTTCACTCGGACAAAAGTTTCTTTCCTTTCTCGGGCCTAATCGCAGACAAATGGTCCCCCCACCACGAAGCCTGTTAAAAACCCATTCCCTTTTTTGAGGCTGCGAGGCAGGAGGAATGCCACTGGCAAGAATAGGTACCCTTGAAATGAGCTCCTTCTGCACTTCTGAGAGAGATAAGTGGGAGATGACATTGGAGCTATAATGGAAAAAATATTTTCACAAGGCAGCATCTGTTGTTTCAGTGGATGCAGCCCCATTTTTGTTCCAGAATGCTTCTGTGCATCTGTCTATATCTTTTCTGTCAGTGAAACAATTACTGCCTGCCCGCCCTCTCTCTACACACACACATTACTGGAAGGAATGTTACACGGCTGCACAATAAAGCTGCCACAGCCTGTGTTGAGTTTTGTACAGACAACAACTTTCTGCAAGGAACCCGTTTCCTTCCCACATGGAACAGTAGGCATGACTTGTACAATTCATTAATTCACAATGCATGGGGTGAGCTCAAATATTGTCACTTCCATACAGGAACAGAAAGATATGCTGTCTAATTACATATAGAATCCTTGAGCATTCAAATTTTGTTTTGGTACAGAAGTAATTATCCCCATTCCATTGTAATAAAGTGTTTGCAGCTCTCACTTTGGCTAAGCAACAATGAAACCAGGCCATTATTTTAGTTCCTGACCTTCCAAATACAGTACGAATCTTTTGTCTTGGATGTGTTTTTAGATGACCATTCAAGGTTGTTTTCTGCAGGTTTACACCACACACCAGTACTAGACCTGGGTATGTGCCAGGTCTGCCAAGCCTCTCTCCAGAGCTATGTTCCCCGTCTCACACTCCTGTGTGACAAGATATATAGGCTTTAAACAAGTAGGGACTGTTTGAACACCTAATCTGAATTCCCATCTAGTCAGTGCTGCTGTATCTGGCAAAAGCATTTTCCAGGAAAGCTTCCAGAAATAAGCTTTCCATCAAAAGATGGAAAATCCATGCTTTCCCTCAGCAGTTTGTCCCAGAGGCTTTTCACCTCCACTGCCTGTCTAGATTCTACCTTGCTTTTGTCCAGACTCACCTTTTAGTTCTGCTATCAGTTTATGCCTTTCTTTTCCTAAATTAAAGAACTGTTTAATATCCTGTATCTTCCACCCATGAAGTACTTGCAGACTGCAATTAAGTCACCTCTCAATCCTCCTGTTGATAAGGTTTACAGCTGAAGGTCTTTAAATCTCTTCCTTCAAGGCCCTATCTTCATCTTGTCAACATATTAGTGACTTTTTGTATAATCCCCATGATACGACAATGTGCTTTTCAATGCATGGGTTGTGTTTAACATTCCTCTGTCTCACCACTGCTGCTCACGTGGCAAAACAACCTCCCAGTCCTAACATTCGAGACCACACTAGATGCACACGTTCAGTGTTTCCTTTCCTATTACAAACCATCCCAGCAACAGCAACTGCAGTTTCCTGACAGGCCCTTGTGTATGTACCCAGAGCTCTGGAAATGTCACCAGAAACCCAGAGCCTGTCTGGGAACACACAGATGAACTTTTCCCTGCAGCTCTTGCTCCTGCTCTGCTCTCCTACAACTACACTTCTGCCTGTGCTCTGGACAGACCCAAAAAATGCAGAAGCAACCAAGGACAGTAGAAGTAGGACCAGTAACACTTTCAGAGCAGTGCAAGGCGATTCCACATCACCACGTACTGCAGAGAAGAGAGAAGGTGAAACCCACTGGTATGCAAAGGAGTTCTGTGGCTTTGAGCCCACCTTGAACCACCACATTTATCTAACACAGGGGTGATGACACACATTTGGATGAATGAGGCTTTAAACTGAACTAGTAACAGCTATACAGAATCAGGGAAATGTGTTTTTGACAAAAGAGGTCTCTTCTAAGGGTATTTCCCACTACAACAACACTGAATTATGGCTCTCTTAGGAGAGGGTCTCCCCGTTCCAGTGGCAGAGCCCCCCTGATATCTGTGTTGCTTCAGTAGCATGGAGCTTATCATCACCAGCCTGCAGCTGAATTCACACCCCAGTCCAGGTGAATCTTTGCCAATCTCTCCAAAGCACACGGGCTATAAGAAATGACAAGCAGTAGTACTTTCAACCACGCATTTCTGACTCTCTGGACCAGGCTCAGTTTCAAAGGGCTGGATTCTGTTCTTATTTCTCTCAAGCCTGTCTGCCCATTAGTACTTGCAGGGTCAAGCATGGGAGGAGGGGACTTCTACTCAGAAAACCAAGCAGCTACAAAACAAAAGGAATCCCATTCAATTATTCCCAGCAAGCGGATTAAGCAATGAAAGCCACATATGAGACTTTTGTGTGGTATTTTTGCAATTATGTTCATTTTTCCTACATTACTGATTTGCTACTAGAAACCAGACACCATACCCAATAATGTGAAAACAAGGCAAGAGAATAGAGCCAAGAAGGGGAAGAAATAGAGTGGAAAATGCAAAACAGTAAACCATTCCTCTTAGCATTTGTTAAGTATCAGCAAGGGCACTGTAGCTGGGTCCCCAGACTCAGGCAGCAGTGAACTAAGAGCAAAGCAGCAGATGGTGATGCAGCAGATTAGAAATTGCTAACAACTGCCTGTCTGAAGAGCTTTGCTTGGGATTATGGACTTGATAGTAGAGTAAAAACCTGTAGTGAGAGTCATCAAAATGTAGGCATCCTTGAAATGGGAAGGGTCCAGGCTTCATGAAGATTTAATCTGCCTGTGTGCACTCTGCCCTGCCAGTGCTGGCGAAGGCAGACCGAATGGTTTTGTGAATGTGTTACTAGAAAAAGTAACTAGATCATGTTACTGTTGTGAATCAGTGCAGCTGTGCTGGCACCAGCAGATCTGACTCAAAATGTACTATCTGAGAGTCGGGATTCAGAGACCAGTGAAAAACTCATGAAAATAACTGTCTTTTAATGGGTTTACAAAAGAATGGAAATGAAAAATCCATCGTGGTCTGTGCCTGTTCTAGAAGGAAAAACTAAAACCAGTTTGCTTTGTTGTGGGTTTTTTTTTTTTTAAAGACCACTTACATCTCTGACCAAGTAGGACTGAAGCAGCTCTGACAGGTCTTGTAGACCTTTTCTGCCCTTTCATAGAGCCTGGTGTGTGCTGAACTCTCCATGTATCCCTCTGGTTTCTGGCCACAAGGATTCAACCCTTTTCTCCTCAAGTATTCGTAAAACAATGTACAACATTTGAAGGATGATCATCTATACTGCTGGGTGCTTGAAATAGTGACTGCAGCACATAAGGGAGAACAGAGAGCGCTTCAGCACTGTTCAGTGTGTTGTAAGTGTCTAAGAAACTATTTCATTCAGAATTTCATTCACAAGGTCACCCTCATGTTAAATGGTTCTCAATTAAATTCCTGATAACTACCAGCAGCTACTAGTTTATCAGTGTATCTCTAACTACAAGGTGACAGACAACACACACAAGCGTGAACTGAAGAGGGCAAAGGCAGTGGCTTCCCATTTTACTGGGTATAGCCTTTCCCTTGTATGACCAGAGGTATTTACAGAGCAAAAGTCAGATGAAAGCTTGGGAGAGGAGAGCTACTGTATCAGGATGGGCAAATGTGCATGTATGCATATATTTATCACCACAGTCCTCCCAAGGACTCCCTGCGCCTTCTGCAGAGGATACAGTTTCTTTACTGGGTGATGTCCAAGCATCAACTTCTGCTGATGGCGTTAATTAATGAAACACTCTGACAATAAACTGCAGCAAGCCACATGCTGCACCCACCGTGCTGAACCAGTGTGTGGTTTGCACACGCATTTTTGAAAGCACATTTTCCTTGATGAGCCTGTAATTTGACTCAGTGAGTCAGTGCAATGTGCACTAGATGAGACAGGAGAGTCCTTCACAGTATCACTCACATGGCCAAAGATCTGAAGCAAATCTATTAAACACGTTATGTTATTCCAGATATTTAGCTGTGGAAACAGGATCAGGACCTGGCTTATGATCACAAGAAAAACATTCCTTATGACCTTTGTCTTCCAAGAGTGAAGGGGAAAATCTGCCACTTGAACATATATAAGGTTTACTGATATAGATTTCAACCTGGAGCAAAAAAAACCTAATGAATGGGCCAAATGTTAAATCAAAGTAAGTATTTTACAGTAGTTCAGATTTGGGGTACCAGTTGTCAGTTCAACCACATGTTGACCTCTTTCTATTCCAGCATCTTCCAACCAGAGCAATGCAGGATTTCCAGTCTCTCGAGAATGCAAAGCTCCAAATAGCCTTGGAGCTTTACTGTACAATATCTACATATATATACACTTCAGAATTGCACCTTTGCCTCAGCATAACAGTATTTAGTTTATGAGAAAGTATCTTCATAAAATTATTTTTTAAGAAGTGTGATAAAGAGAATCTTCTCCCATAAGTGCTGCCCTGCACTCATGAAGGAAGCCCAGACCCCAGTAAAGCAAAAATAAGCAGGTGAAATACCTGTCTAGTTTAGCACTACTGAGTGCCATATATACATAAAAAAGGCATATATACATAGAATGGTGTGTGTATTTACATATAATGGTTTCACTTGACACAATTTTCCCTCAGTACAGATGCTCCAAAAGCTGGTATTTTCACACTGTTTGTCAACCAAGTAAGACTTTGTTGGGAAATAAATAATGCACACAGGCTACCCCACACTAAAAACTTTTCCAGTAAGATTGGTGACATGAGCAGCAAGACCTGTCACCACTTGAAGCCATGGGGCACAGTTAGCAGGTCAGATCCTGCCATGCAGTGTATCCCACCAATGCACACTGGGAGCTGTGGGAAGGGGGTACTCAGAGTTTATTTCCATTTCCATGAGGAATAAACCCTGGCTAGACCAGCCAAGGTAAACACTGCCCTGCCCTCCCACCTGCCAGAAAGGTCAGGGCTGGTGGGGCCCAGCCAAGTGCTGGCCGTCATCTGCTGAATGTGTGCCATTCCCCATGCAGACGAGGCTTTTCCAACACACAGCTACAGCCAGGCCTGGCAGATGCTCTTCACTGGCAATTCCAGGACTTTTGCCTTGGCTTGGCTTCTCCCCTTTGGATGGGAGTCATCTCTAGCTGCAGACAGGCAGACGCCTGACGAGGGTCTGCCCTGCAGGCAGGATGCGACCCATCGGGGATGACCGAGGGCTCCCTTTTCCATGGCCTCCAAGTCCACACTCCAGCCCCAGAAAAGGGACAAGGCTGTGGTGCACACGGGTGCTGGATCTACCTCTCTCCATTCAGCAGATGAAGGAATGAAATGTGGGCACTTCATCCACTGCAGAGATCTCACGGCTATAAAACAGCAGAGCTGGCAAAGTTCCCTTTAAAGGCGCTGCTCTTTGTAATGAAGGCAAAAGGAATTTGTTAAACAAAAACCCTAATTACAATGGTCTTTCTGCATCAAAAGAAAATGTAGTAACTTTGTTGCTTCCACAATAACAGTAGAAAAAGAATCACTCCTCAGGAGACACAAATTAAATATTTGTCTTCTTTGCTGGTAGAAAGGGTGAGGTGAGGTTTCTCTCATCTGTTGCACCAGTAATTTGTGAGTGCTCCCCTGGTGTAACACTACCCCTCTCAGCCATCAAAGCAGTGTGAGTAGATTCTAATCACTGCCCCTACTTGCTCTGCTTACAAGTCTTGCCTTAGAAGACAGGTCTCTCTTTGGAGATGGATTTTACTGTCAAATCCCTCTTTTCAGTGCCACACCCACAGCACAAGATCAGAAAGAAAGGGGATTGTTTAAACACAAAACCACAACTGTTTGATCATAGCAGTGTTATCAGTTATAAATGCTGCAGAATTTTTCAAATGTCCAGGTATTTATCTAAAAAAAATCTGTTCCATGTCTTAAAGACTTTATTCCCTCTTCACCAAAGAGAGTCAACTTAAACTCGGAGAAGGAGAATGGCCCTTATATACCTAACACATAAATATGTTATACCGCCCTTTCCATGCATCACAGATCTACTCAAAGATTGGCTCAGGCCAAAAGTCAGGATCTAAAAAATCTCAGGTTGTGAAAACACAAGAATCAAACAGAATTAAGGCCAGTTTAACACATCAAGGGGATACACTGCAGCAGAGACATTAGGGACCCCTTCCTCCCCTGAACTAGGCATAAACTCTAGCAAAGCCCTTCCTTCAGGCTAAATCACTTGCTGTCAGTTCGTGTGTTACATTTGATGCGAGCACTATGCAAACCTTTAAGTTCATTGAACTAAACAAGGAAAATGGAAAAATTCAGGGAAGAAACACACAAAATGTCTTGAAATAAGTAACTGTATGGCTATTGCCTAGTGACCTTACAAAGGTTTAAGTTAAAAGTACGCAAGAGCAACTACCATGGAGCTCTTGAGAGAGATTTGAGAATTGAACAAACTGAAGAGTACAGAAAAATACAAAATTTCAGCATTTGAAGGTTCTTGCTGCATAAGGGGAAGCAACTTAATACTTTGTTGAGATGACTCAAAACATAGTAAGTTGAGTCAGATTGAGTAAGACAACATATTTTTTGAATCATGTATACTCAAATAAAATGTTGTTGGGATTTTCACAATATTTTTAGAATGATCAGAGATTTTTGGAATTATTGTATTTATAATGTTCCATCAGAAAATGTTGCTCGGAAAAGTTTCCAAATGGGTTTCGTAAACTTTGCTGGTTGAGGCAGCAATCATCTTTCTGTTCATTGTACACTGGGTCCTGCTTTGTGCTGTGGCTCTTACATGTTCCCTTTTTGCCAATATCATTAAATACCAGAAAAAATACACTCCCACTGCCTTGTTTTGTAACAGCTTTTTTGGTTTCTTGTGGCATATTTCTTTCATCTCCAAGCCATAAGTCAATCTTACTTTCATGAAGTTTCTTGGATTGCTAGACAAAGAACTTGTCCTTGGATCACGGAAGAAGCTGGCAAGGCTTACTACCCTGGCAGAACTTTACTAAACATGGCTCAAATGCCAAATTTACTATGAAAATACACAGAAGAGAAGACCCACACTGATTTCTTGTACTTTACCAACACACCATCAAATAGGTGGCCAGCAATCCACTGGAAGGGGAATAAGGGATATGTTTTATGCTGGGCTTCATTCTCATGGCACAAACCTACTCCTCTGGGCAAGACAAGTTATTTTCTGGGCCTGGGGGGAAGTATTTGACAGTAACCGATCAGGATGAATGGCTGCCGTGTGCCTCCCCAAGGCAGCGAAACACGGTAACGCGCCAGCCAGGATTTGTAATTCCGCAGCTTAAAGCACATTAGGAAAATAGCCCGATTGATAAACCCTCAATGAATGCACCAGCACACTGCTGCGTTATCGCACGAGTGGAAACAACAAATGTGTCACTGCAGTGATTGTTTGATGTGAAATCATGTGGAACGCCTCATTTGGAGCGCGGCCCGGTCGGCCCCTGTGAAAGCGATTCCCCTCGCGCCATGTTAGCGAACGCCGGGCGTGAAATCCAACCTCCATCTGCGCTGCCGCAGCCGCGCTTTGTGCCCGCTACGTGTCAGCGTCTGTTTTTATTTTCTGGCACCTTGAGCAAGTGTTAGAGACTCTAAATAATAAGTGACATACGGACACTTTGCTGGAAACAAGCACCTGGGCTGGGGCACGGCATTCATTAAAGCCTGACACGCTCACCCTCTGCGCTCTTTTTGGTCCCTTCTTTTCTTTCCCTTACCACACCATTACTCATGTGCCTACTGGCAATGTGAGAAATGGAAAATGTAGCATGCCCCACTGGCCGAACAACTGGACCATGGTTCCAGAAAAACTCTCCTCTTTTATGCTCCCTTTCATCCTTTTTTGCACAGCACACTGAATAAAACCACAGGCACACCTTGGTCAGCTTCCTCATTAGAGAAGACTAGGCGCTTATTTTTTCTTCACTGCATCAAAAACAGGGATGCCATACACAGGTGCACTCAAGCTAAAAGTGTATCTATGTTCTGCTTTAGAGGAGGAAACAAATTTCAGGGGAAGTTAACTCCATCTCCATGGTTTTATAACATGCTAAAAGCATGAATTTTTGATGCACGTTAAACTTCGGAGAAAATAAGAACAGTGTGCACTATGAATGATGTCTTCGAGACTTGTGAGGGCCCTCTTGCCTAAGGAAGGAAAGGAGAAGGCAGACTAGTCAATAATTTCACAAATTTGGTGAGGTGAATTACCACTGAAATTTGTATTCTTATAGAAGAGAAAACACATTTACCTCGTCAGCTTGACTGGTCTAGTCTATGGCATCCTAGTTTCTAGTACAGAACAGACAAACTAAAAGTCTCACAGGTTGCAAATGAAGAACCTAAAGTTGCTTTCACACTTAACTTCAGACTCCAGTTTCTATAGCTGATGAGGCAGCAGAAAGAGGAAGATGCAGAAGACTTGTGTTGGATAACTTGTGGGTGATCAAGATGTCAGCAGTCTCACTCTCCACAGGATTTCCTGAACGGAACATCTACTGTCCTCCATAGAGAAAGCTGTGCCTGGAAGGGTGGAGGGATAGTAATGGCCATGCCACATGCACTGGGTAATGCAGGGTGAGATAAACATTTCCAGACCACGTGAAGGAGGAAGAGAGACTTACAACTTTTACCTACAGCAAGCTCAGTCCAATGAGCTAAGGATGGGACAACCCTGAGGATTTTTCAAGAGCACCTACTTTCACTGGCAGATTATCCACTGCCATTAACAAAGACAATGACCGCTCCTTAAACTTCTAGTCATAACATGTGTGGGTTTAATTTTTGGGGGGTTTTGTTTGTTTAAAAAAAAAAAAAAAAAATCTCTCCAGGTATTACTAGAATGATTTCCTTGGACACCCCATACTGCCTGACCTTCCTAGAGGCAAAAAACTGTCTTGGCTGAAATGATGTGTGAAAGTAATACAAAAACACTAAGATAAAGCATATATATACACACAGATATATATATATATAGGTTCCCTGAAAAACAGGGAGAAGATTAATGATGAAGAATGTCATTAGTCTTTAAAAAACACAGCTTGCAAAAAAGTCAAGTTAAAGGAGTGAAACACCAGAGACTCATCAAGCCAAAATCAATAAAGCAGCAGTTAAAAATCCATTTCCAGTTCAGGATAAGCCCATTGCTGTGTGGGGAAGGAAAAACCATCAGTGGTAGCACAGAAAAGACAGAAGCAAAACCAGCAGTGGAGAATGTACAGCCTGAGGAGAGAGATGACAGAGCATAAACTGCATCACTTAGTCAATAGGTAACCATTCAGCAGGGTGATGCAGGCCACATGTATGAGAGCAAAGCTTCAGGCTGAGAGACTCAAAGTTCAAAAGTAGAGACTATATGACAACCAGCTCAACTTGAATTCTCAGGCAAAATATGTGGCAAAACCAGCTAAAGCAGTTTCTGCACACGAGGAGAATCCTACATAGAAGTGGGTAAGTGATCTGGCTGTAAACACGACAGTATCTGAGACAGCATCTGGGTCCAGACTCCATGTCATGGCTCAAAAATTAAATGGGAAAAATGAGAAAAAAAAAAAAAAAAAGAAGTGTAAGAGTAAGCCAGAAACAATTAAGGGAATAGGAGAAAACACTTGTAAATGTTAAGGTACTCAATACATCCCAACAGTCAGAAAGAAGTCTGAGAAGTGAGTTAAGCCTCCTTAAAAGATAATACTGCAAAAGCAACACATAAAACAGGTGTCTCTGCAGTCTTGGTGAACCAGACAAAATATCAGGCAGTGGCTGGTGGTGGAAGTTAAACAAATGGCAAAGCAGCATTTGCAACATCGCTCAGCAGCATCTTCATGATCTTGAGTAAAGAGTTTTCCAAACTTCTCCTGGACACAGATGTAGAGCTGCAATATGGGACCAAAGTAGTCAACTGTTCTTTCCAGCTAATCTTCTGTGGATTCCTAAACCTGTCTTTTTCATTAACATTACCCTCTGTAGGTAGCAATGTTTAACACTATCTCCTTAAAAAAAAAAAAAAAAAAAAAAAAAAGAGAGAGAGATAGAAAGAGAGAGAGAGGAAACCCCAAAACCCAAGCCCTAATATTTCACCATTTTTCAAACAAAAGGAACTAGTGTAGCGTAGGTAGCAATTGTGATGACATTTGAGATTATCCTATAATCCAGTTTCAATCTTCCAGCTGGAGAGTGGAGACTGGATGGTTTGAAATCTGTGAAGCTATTTGATTTTAAAGGCTTAGCAGGCAAATAAAAGACAGTGTAGGCCAATGAAATCAAATTTGCTGTACTATGTGTAGTACACTGGATCCAGATTTTATACGTGTCCTCTGTGTGCTACTCTGATATAAACAGTTACAGCAAACCAGAAATATGTGCTGTCTGTGCAAGATAGACTGGAATTCCGTCCTTGCTCATGTCTGATCTGTTCACACAGAAGTCAGCAGGATCAGCCAAAGGAAGAGAAGTTCTCAAGACAGAAGGTATTCAACAACAACAACAAAAACCCCTAAAAAATTTGATCATGAAGGAGGAAAGGTCATGGAGAGCAGAGTATGAATCTTTATATTCTTTGTATCACACTGCAGTGTGTGACTAGTTCTTGTCCACTAACTTAATCAGGAAGACATATTTTAGAGAGTGACAAGCAGGAACTAATACAGTCAGTCTTGTTTTCACCACAGGATACAGAGATTGGCTTTGGATGTCTTTCTGAAACATTCATTTGCCAGGCAGAATGGGAGCCTGAGGGCAGAAGACTTCAGAAAAGAAAAATACATTTATCCCAGAAGTCATGTAAAACATAGGGCTACACTGTCAGCTAGTGTAAATGAATGTAACTCCACTAATGAGAAGGAGCATCTACAGTGTAAGCCAGAGGAAGATGACAAACTGAAATTGTGCCCTTGGTGACATCTGATCTATTCACAAAAATATGCACGCCTTATGGGGCAAATTTTACTATCTGTCAAGATTGTATGGGGAGTATGGGCAGCTACATCTTCTGGGAGAACCAGGAGGGGCAGGGGGAGTGCTCTGGCATAAAAAGCAAAATTAAACATCTCAAAAAGCAAATTCCTCCCTCAGATGCACAGAGGACAATTAACCCCTCTGGAGCTCTGCTCCAGATGATCAGTCCAATGCCCAGCTCTCACCCTCCTGCAGTGAAACTCCCATTAAAGCCATGCTCTCCTGACATTGTGTTGGCACAAAATGTGAGCAACTTCGCTGAAATAACCATCATGGCTATTCTACCATAAAGCTGAGCGGTCTGCCAAGGGGAATGCAACTAGAAATAGAGAATTTATCTGTCATGAGTGGCAGCATGGTCCAGTTCAGAGCAAATTCCTTGTCATTTACACACACAGCTCTGTGTGATTTTAACCTTAGAATAGTCACTGGTAAGTCAATAGCAACAGAAGGGGCAGGAGGAGGATGATTTATTTTTCCTTCCTGCTGCTGCAGAGCAACTGCATATTTTCCCTGTCAACAGCTGTGGTTCGTATACACTGTAGAGATAGGCAGGAAGAGGGGGAAAACCCCACCCAACAAACAAGATGTAGGACTCCCAGGAATCATTATTACATGCTGAGCATGCCAATATAATGCTATTTGCAGTCTCCTCTCTAGGTCAGCAGAGATTCCAGCATCCTTTGTCCAAAACAGTTGCTCCTCCCCAGGAGCATGTGCAAACCCCCATCTTTCTGCCATGCTGCCAAAACTGATGAAGGTTTTAACCAAGGAAGGGTGAATAGGTCTCACTCATGCACCTGGCTGAAATGCCTCTGCTTTTCACATCAGACTATCATGAGAGCTGCTGCGTCTATCCTGGCACCTCTTTGTCATAGTAAATAATCAGTCTGTCCCACTAAAATTAAAAATGGAAATGATTGTGAGGCTGGTAAGGCACAGAAACAGGTTGTCCAGAGAAGCTGTGGCTACCCCATCCCTGGAAGTGCTCAAGGCCAGGTTGGATGGGGTTGGAACAATCTGATCTAGTGGAACGTGTCCCTGCCCATGGCAGGGGGCTGGAATGAGATAGTCTTAAGGTCCCTCCCAATCCAAACCATTCCATGATTCCCAGAGTTTATGAGAATGTCCTTACAGCTTCCACAGTTCAGTTGATAAGGGGTAGCTCATCAAATGGCAATCACATCAGCACTGTTCAACCAAACCTGGCATTTTAGGTTACTTGAATTCAGCTGTAGATCCACTATCAGCTTACTAATACAAAAACACAAATGCATTGAGACTCAGCCCTCTGCTTCAGCCATGATCTGGGTAGGGCAGCAAATACTGTCAGCAGTCTGTGGACACTGAACATGAGTGCTGACCTGAACATTCACCCACCATCTGAGACAAACTAAAATTGTGTTCAGAGAGGTATGAAGTCCTTGCTTTATTCTAAAAACTGTCTTGTATTATTATGGCACTTTCCAAGAAAGCTGATGCCACAGTTTCAAGACAGAGGCTGCTCACTAAAATGCTGATTAACATTTATGTTGTGATAGTGCCTCAAAAAACCTTCTGCCAGGTCCCCACTGTCTGAAGCGCTCTCCCAACAGGCTGAAGTTGGTGAGAACAAGAAATTAACATCAATTATTTCAAGTTCCAGTGAAATCTAAGCAAACCTATTTACACATGCCGTTTTAAGTTGACTTTTTTTTCTACAGAGCAGCTCAGCAGAAGTTGAGGTCAGTAGAAAGAACTAAATTCAATTTTCCACTTTCTTGCTTTCACCAGAGAGACTTCTTAGGGAAAAATAACAGTATCTGAGTATCCCACAGCAACCACGTTATCCAAGTTTTTCAGTGTTTGTAATACTGGCTCCATGAATGGCTCTTGGAGAAAATCATGTTACAAACACAAATATATCAGGAACAGATGCAGTCCTGCAGGAAACCATTTTCCAGGTGGAAGAGTAAGCACCTAGAGCATCCAAAATTATTGTAATATTCATCTTCAAAAATAAATAAAATAAAATATTAATTGACAGTCATAGTGGCCCTGCAGCCAGGCTGAAATCTGATTTCAAACTAAACACTATGGAAAAGTGACCAACACTGCTGGCATGTCCACAACACAGGTTGGAAGGAACGCCATAACCACTGACTGACACTTGACTCCTTCCCAACAACCTGCACTAATTGCACAAAAACAACATCTCTCTGCACCCACTCTCCTTCCACTCCCGCTCCCTGGAGAAGAGCGTTGCATCCTCCCATGTGGACTCAAGTTTGATCCTGGCAGCCACACTGATGAGAGCAACAAAACAAAGAATTCTCCTCTCCTGGGCCAGGCACTGAGCTGTGCCTACGTGTCTGGAGACAGAGTGTTTCCTGCCTGGCTTTCACAATGCCAGCTCCTCCTTTGTTGTGCAGCACGTCCGACACAAGGAGCTGCGTATCTGCTTTCATTCCCAATGAAAGATCACCCACTGAGCAGGACCTCCGGGTGCCTGGGGGGGAATCTCCCTCTTTCACTATGAGGGCTATCTTCCAGTTTGCACAGCAAACATATGTCCTGATCCAAAGATCATTCAAGTCAACAGAAAGGCTCCTCTTGACTTCTATAGGCTTTGGCTCTTGCTGCCCTGGAGAGCAAGGAACTGTAGGGCCAAAAATAGGGTCACACAGATGACACAGCTCTCACCCCCAAGCCCATCCTCATCCCCTACCTGCTCCTCCAGGTCACAGCTTTGTAGCCACAGGAAGATGTTTACATCATGGTCCTATTGACACAGGTCAGAGTTCAAGGAAGACCAGTAAATCATGAGTCTAAATAGGGTAGGGCTGGGGCTGGGTGGAGGAGAGAGAGGAAGTAATGAGAGCAGAACCATCTCTTTGAAGAGGAACAAATGTGAATGTTTACTGTCCCCCTGGTGCATTCTGCCTGTGCTGAAAACATGTTCAGACACTGGTTGGTTAATCCGCCTTCTGAGAAGTTGTTCTGAATGGCAAGGAGCTTATTCATGCCATCAACAAGATCTCTGCCTGTGCTGCTCTGCAAAAATCCTGGTGGCATGGAAGGGAGCCAGTGCATTAGTCCTGTATTTTCACATGTGCTGTATCAAAGAGGCTCAACTATGCATTGTGTATTCCCACAAGGTTGCTGAAATCAGACTTAGTCCTGGCATACAGTGGGATTCTTCTCAAAAAGGAGAGAGGAAAAAAAAAAAAAAAAAGACCAGTTAGCAAACAAGACAAGGCTTGTTTCTGCACTAAATCACAGAACATAGTTTGACAATGTTTCACAAATCTTCTTCATTTATCGTTAATCTGAAGGCATCTTCTTTTTCCCCAGCAGAGGATGTCACATCCAGCTCCATTTCTGGAGCTACAACATTTCTGGCTTTCCTATGCAGCCCAGAGGATCTCAACGATGTTCCCACTGTCTGTAATTACTGCACAGTGCATTAGCACTTCACTCTGACGCTCACTGATTTCCTCTGCCTCATTAAGACTCCAGGAGTGTCTGATGAGAGCATTAAATTAAAGTGAGTATGAAATGATAACAAGGCCTTGTAATTCTTTTGTCCATCTGTTTGTTGATCAGTAATTAGCAAACTCAAGGGGACAGTGCAGGACAAAATGAGTGGAGGGACAGTAAATAGAGAGAGTCAAAGTCCAGGTGTGGGACACTGACCCAGCAAAATCAAATTTCATGCTGAGATCCACATAGCAAGGGCAGACACACTATTAGAAAAGCTTGACCTTTCTTCCTTTCAAAAACATGTTGTCCATGTTTGAAAGACATCTGAAAAGCATTTGTGAGACAGGACAGTGATGTACACAGGGATAGGCTTCTAAAAGAAGGTGTGATCTCCCTGATGGGCTCCATCCACTTAGCAAACATAATCCAGTCTGTCTTCAGCACAGCCTCTTTACTGTTGCCTCATCTACACTAGAAACATATTATTCTTGAGTAGCTATATCACCAGACCCTTCCTTGCTCAAACAGGCACAGAACATTATCATATGGACCAAATCCTGCTATTGCTAGTAAAATTGATTTATTCCAGCTGAGCAGCCGGTCTAAGGTTTCATTTTCTCTGCAAGAAAGTCCCAGCATAGATTCACACAATGAAAAATGATGCCCAGGTAACAGCAACACTCACTTGGCTCTCTGGCCATAGCCTTGGCTGATATCACTGTTATTAGAAGCCTGTTTCAGCAAAGAAGCCATGTGGGCAGTCAGCTTCCCACTCCTGCAGCTTTCAGTGAAATCTCTAACTTGTCTTCAGCCTTTTTAAACCACAAACATTGTTCCTGATCAAGTTTCTTTATACATTGTAAAGGCAGCTACTGCATTTTGCAGCAGACAGCGGTGGCCTCACTTTCCTGTTCTACAGTCAGACAAGTTCTTGCCCACAGAAGCTGAAAGGCTCCTCTCCTGAGACAACCACAGAGAAGTCTGTGGGATGAGACTGGTCTTTCCTACATAACCTGTACACTTAGATGTTGTAGCTGAAGGTCAAAAGAGATCACAGGCACACCTGCACTGACCACCACCTACCACATGGCAAGACACATTGCCTATATTCTTCCTTGGAAATGCAAAATCTTAGTTAACACGGTTTCAGATTTCCAGGCAACCACAAAAAGCACAACCAGGAAGGCCCAACCACTCACTCCAAACCTTGGTGAAGAACAAGATCAATTGCCTGAGGTAAGATCCAGTATTTGCAATATCTCTGACTGCAAACACACATGGAAAGTATCTTGAGAGATCCCTGAGAAAAGCCCTTAAGAAAAAAAATTGCTGGCTCCAATTCTGGCAATGAGAAGATCTTGCTGTGTGAGAGATATGCAGAAGACAGACACTGAAATCATTGTAATGTCTCAGGAATAGAAGAGACCTCCATTTTGTTGGTAGGGTCTACTGGATTAGGCTAGAAAATAGGATAAGATGAATTATTCCACGGAAGCAACAACTCTCCTTATGATTTCCTGGATTTTTTGGGGGTAGCCTGTCAATTTTAACAATGTAGGACCACAGTCATTTCAATGACTGCTGTTTTTGTTATTTACTGTTTACTCTGTAGCTATTGCCCAGACGAGACACCGACCAGGAGCACAAAGCACAAGGTGACATGGTTACGCAAACAAGTCTGATGTCTGGTTTGCAGGTTTTGAGTTGTTGTTATTATCTTGTTGTTAGGTAATTAACCATAAGATGCAATGGTATCAGTCATCCTTCCTGGCACCTGCCTGGCCACATGAGTGATAAGCACAGCCCGCAGTTTTGCTTTTAGTAAGGGACATGAACAGTTTCCTCCTCTGGCTACCTGGAATAAAATACTTCAGTCCTATCTGCATTGGAGAAAAACCTTGTGTTAGCAAACATAATTATCAGCACAACATATGACATAATTTGTCCTTCTGATCAATGATTATTGCTTTAAAAAACACATTAAGTGATTTCAGGTATTTCACAGAAACCCAAGTGAGTGACATGTTGACATTTTTAACTGTGTCTTGGCTCAGGCCTTCTGGAAAGTCAAGGACGAGCTTATCTCTCTAACTGTAAATTAAATAACTACTTTTACTTTTTCCAAAATAGTTTGTATGATTTGGTTGTTGAATGCTCCGCTGCTTTCCACTCCATGTATTCTGAGGCTGCTGCAGGTATTTTTCAGGACCCTCAGGTTAGAGACAATCCAGCACAGGTCTGGATGAGCACCCAGCACACGCTGCTGCCCGCTCTGCTGAGAACTAAGTTCACCAGCTGCAGCTGTTCAGACAACTTTCCAAACACCATCCCATGATGCAACGTCTCCTGCTCAGAAATTACTCACAAATCCCCACTTACAAAACAGGACACAGGAAGAGTGTTTTTTTAGGACACCCAGGACAGCCTGGCACAACCACAGCTCTGTCAAAATATGTGTCCCTCTGTGGGCATAGAAACACTGCTGCCCGGAGTGAAACGACCTGCCATGTTCCAAATAAGCACCAGCTGCAATTTTCTCCATATTTTTAAAATTACATGTGGCTCTCAAGAGTCTGGCAAATTGTCAACACAGCCCCTAGCCTCGTGCAATTTAAGTGTCCTTAATCCAAATGGTATAAAAGGAAACAGTTAGAGAAACTCTGAAAATAAAGGATGATGTTGGGCTGATGGCTTTCTGAATGTTTCATAAAATCTTTGGGGTGCTTTCTGTAGACTTTTATTTTCAGGCAAAACTTTAAAAGCCTGAGCTGCCATCACCTTCCAGAGGAGCCAGCTGAAAGGCTATATTCAGAAGATCTTGTCAAAAAAGTTTCCTTTAAATCAGGCTGCTTAGTCCTACCTACAAAAAGATGTCATTTTTTTACTCATTTGCTTTACTTTTAGCTATTTCCATATGTACACATTTTTTAAAGGAGAGAGATGACAGAGCTACCTCCTAGACTTAAACTAAACCATCATAAAAAGCCTGCAGAGAAAATGCTAGCTTTGTGACTATTAAAAACCAACATAGTATTTTCCTGGCACAGTGAAAGTGACTGATCCAGGGGTTGTTATCTTTGAAAAATGCTCAAACTATGAAATTCTTGGTTGGTTGGTAGTTACCAAAAACCTGTGGGCAGAATCTGGCTTATGTGATTTGAGCACTGCTTAGCATCTGTCATGAGAAAGCCTTAGGCTGAGATTTTCTCTTCTGCAGAAATGCCATGGAACTGAAAGAAAACCTGAAAGCACAAGGAGAGAAGTATGTGAACAGAACAGCTAGGATACTACTACTGAAGTGTTCTTCAAGTGTCTTTAACCATCACAAATTAGTATGATCCTGTCTTCTTGGGGATGATTAGATGACCTCTTTCTGTAAGTCTTTTCTAGCTCTCACATCTATGATTCATCCCTCTTGGGCAAAACATAAAACCAGTGTGCTGATCATCCATCATCGTTAAAAATCTCATTGCAGTTTTTCAAAAAAAGCAAAGGGGTTTGTTCTAGCCAAAATTCCAATTTGCGTAATTACTGTACACTGCATACCTAAAAAACTCCCCTTGGTTTGAATCACAGAAGCATTACTCTAGAATATGTTCTAATCAGAGGAAACAACCTTCATTCTCCACTTTCTTGAAGGCTGTGCGGTCATTTACCCGAAGTGGATATAAAACCCTATTTACACACATTCTGTGTGAGCCCTACTGGGTGAACCATCACACAAGATACTGTGCAGGAGAAAAATGAGCATTATATGTGGGGCAAGCCACATGTGGGAGTGTAGGAGCAAGGACAGAAAAACATCTTGCATGCTTTGATACAACCTCCTTCTTGCTGCAAAGCTAAAAACCTCCATGGTGAGTATGGGGCACAGCCTTCCCAGGAGACCTCACCCTATCTTGGTCCCTCATGGATATCAGCTTTTTTGCACCTCCTTTGAGCAGGGTTTGGTCAGATAGGTCTCACAGGCAGTAAACACACTGTTCAAAATGACATTATCTATGGTTGTACTTCCCTTGCCATTTTTCTTATGGAAAAGTGAAATTTTTTTTAGCACAGAAACCATATTCTCACAGAAAATTCTGGTTCAAACTCTAGAAAAATTTAGAAAAGAAAATTTAGGGCTTGTTCTCAGAGTGACCAGTGCTCTAATCTTCAAGGGCTTGTAGTGGGAGGTGAAGGAGCAACTTTTGCTACAAGCCACCCAGAACTGAGAGATGGTGACCCTCAGCTGCAGCCCTGATGCTGCTGGCAGCTATGGAAAGGAATATTCAGCCACTGCAGCCCACTCTGACAGCAGAGTGAAGTCCACTGCTGCTCCCAGAGCCAGTGAATCACACAGCACAAACCCAGCCACATCTCCCATACACTAAACTGGGACATTCACTCCATTTTTAATTATGACAATATTTCCTCTGTGTTGTTGATAATGAACCAGCACAGGTTGGGGTCCAGTGCTTTGCATTCTGTACAGACAGTACTGTTTCAGGGAATTCCCAAGGATCACACTGTTGGAGTCTGGGCACTTATGCCAGGGGAATACCACACTATGCTTCCCTGCCACTGTCCTGGCAGCTAGAGACAGGAGACTGTTCTGGGCATGTCTGTGTCCTGATATCCCACTCCTGAGGCCAGCATGTAAGACCCTACCCAAGGACATTAACTCAGTGATAGTAAGGTGATAATATGGTAATCAGCAATAGTACAGATAATTTCATAGCACAGTGTCCAGCACAGATTCTAACCTCAAAGACTCCTCAAAAAACCGAAATTCCTAGGGAATAGAAATTATATTTCGTTCATTGTAATAAAGCAATAAAGTCTGTTAAGTCCTAAGACCAAACTGCTGCTGCAGAGGGTCAACAAGATTTATGTCACCTTCATTGGACTGCCACACTCCTAACAGATCCTTCTGGGTTCTTAATTTAGCAACAAAAATATGGATGTATGTAAAATAATGTAAAATATTATTGCATGTAAAATAAATTTGGACAAAAAAAATCCCACCAAACCAAAATACAAATTAAAATGGAGGATTTCCATCATAGTCAGGGTTTAGGTTAGACAGCAGAACTTTCTAAATGGCCAAAGATGGTATCCTCCACCTTTGGTCCAGGTATGTCTGTGGACATACCCTCGTCCCATGTATTGTCCTCTTCACACTGAGACATTATAGCTTGATTTAATATACTTCATAAGCCTGTCTGATTGGCAAATTTCAACACACAGTGTCTTCCACGTGTTTCAGAGAAGTTTCCTGAGGCACCACTAGATCTTCTAGCTGTGTGCAGGAGCAAACCTGACAGCCACTGCTCTCTATCAGGTACGTGTGTAGCCAGTAGTGGAAAGCCAAATCAAAAAGGGATGTTGAATTTTTGACAGTGCGTCTACCTCAAACTAGCAGAATGAAATTAAAAAAGAAAGTATTTAGGTTCTATGTCAGGAAATAAAAAAACCAAAACCCTCTCTTGAGAAAAACAGTATCTCTTACTAAGTTTTGGAAATGAAGGAAAGATTTTTGATTATGGCACCTGGACTTTTAACACAGGGGCTCAGTTTCTAATTTCTATACAAACTTCCTTTGGGACTTCAGGCAAGTTCCCTCACTCAGTAAAATGGGACAAGGCCTGTCACTCATCATTTGTCTGTGTAGTTGACTTACCCTGTAAGATCATAGGGTGAGGTCTATTTCTTGCTACATGTTAGAAAAAAGACCAGCACAACACAGCTTTGTTTTCTGTTGGCACCTCTGAGCACTCTGACATAAATAAGGAATAATCCCAATGTATTTAAAGCTGCTTGGGAGAAAAAGAAAAAAATTGGCTAAGGGGGACAACACAGTAATAAGAAAAAAAAAAAAAAAAAGGAGAGACCAATTCTGGGGTGGGACAGGTAGAGTTCATAGCTGGGAATGGGCAGAAGCGTCCTGGGATCTTTCTATCCCGGCAGATCCCCTTTCCCCAATCGCTCACTGAGGGTCTGTGGTATCACCTGCCTCTTCTTCACCCATTGGACACAATGATCTGCTGCTGTTTCCTCTGCTGCTGGTCACCATGGGAGAGGTGTGAAAGGGCACAAAGAAGGTAATTCCATAAGCCCTGTTCTCCCATGCAGTAAATCTTGGATCCTGAAAAAAATACTTGGAAGGTTTTTCCTGCAGATAGAAAGCACATTTCAGAACTGAAGAATCAAATTCAACCTTGGCATATTCCCAAGCAAATGGACAACTCAGGCTAGACTGAAGCTCAAGGGACTGCACGAGGCAGCTTTTTATCAACACACTTCTGGCCACCACACTTCAAATTAAAGGTCTAAAAAGGCTCCTCTTCATAAAACTCTATCAGGTTCTTCCATGTCATACCAAACTGCAAGTGACAGAGAGATGTAAGTGGAGAGAGAGGAAGGAGAACTAATGCACTAAGGAAATCAAATGCTGTGCACAACTGACACAAGCACTAAATATTTACCTCCTTTTAAAAACTTCAGCTATTTTCCTTTTCAGTCCTATCAAATCACACGCACTTGTTGCTTCTCCCCAAGGGCATGAACTCAGCTTGTAAAACATCTACTTGAGGAAAAGCCAAGTGTTGCTGGTGTGACATGAATTGCTGAGGAAATGCTGCTCAGGGTCTGGCCCAATGGCAAGCTCAAACAGTGGGGTCCCAGCAATACTGCAGGCACGAGTCTGAATACCACCTCCTCTCTCCCTCTGCATCTTCTGATTCAGCCCTAACCTTTCAGATCATCAGAACCCACATTACATTAATTTCCTAAAACAGAAGAATTCTAATGAAAACCTCAGCTCAGCTACTTTTACCTGAGCCTGAGATCTGCCACTTGAAATAAAGGGACTACTTTTTCAATTTCTATCATGTTATTTGTGCAAGAGAAATTGTTTTAGCAGAAGCCACACAAATGCTGAACCTTTTGCAGGCTGTGAAGATCCACAGGAACTGAAGAAGTTTTCTCCCATGACTGTTGCATTGTTTTACACAAGGAAGGATGACAGGAGGTCAAAAGCAATGCAGGAACAGGACCCTTCGGCCAACTTTGTGTGTTGAGGACTAGGAAGTCCCACTACAATTTGCTCTGCATTATACAGAGTAATAAAGTAAAGTATACAGATGCTTTTCAGTGTCCCAAATCCTGCTCCACCTCCTGAACAATGGCACATAGGCCCTAGAGCAAGCAAAAATTGCTTTAAAATATTTCACCCTGTGCTCTGGCTAAAGTGTTAAACCAGGCTTCCTTACACCACCCAAAGCTCACTGAAATAAAAAGCCCCAACCTCTCTGCAAAGACAAAATCCACAAAAAAAGTCTTTGAATTATCTAACACCCAAGATAGAAAGAAGCAGAAATAAACTGCTCTGTCTCAAGAATTAGACATAGGAATTAAGAGAAAAATACTTTAAAGTCGTCTTCCATCGTTTAAGTGCGACCCTGCACTAATGACGTTTTTAGAAACCTCATTAAAGAACTGCAAATTATTATTGTTGCAGCATTAATAGCTCCATTGTTGTAGCATAAATAACTGTGGGAAATAATTCCAGATGTAATGCAGATGGAAAGGAAGAGGGTGCCTCACACTCCTTCAGAACTATATCTTCAGATGGCTCTCTCCAGCTGAAATGTCCCATTCTGAGTCCCAGCAGTGGAGGTCTGCAGTGCCTTACACACTGGAAATTCTAAAACGAAGCCCACAATGAATAATAGCACTTTTGTTTCAAACATTCCCATGGTTTCTTTTGAGATCTCTTTCCCCCCTTCACAGATTCTACATTTTGCTGACTTTTCCTTATATTTAAACGCCAGCCAGCGAGGAATTGGCAACAATTGTGGGGCAATTACTTCTTCTCATCTCCCTCTTGCAGGGAAAAAAAAAAAAAGGAGAAAAAGGAATTTAAAGAGAGAGCCTGTGTGAAGCGGTGAGGTTTAAACTGCAAGCTGCACATTTTTGGAAAGCATGAATCACAGAATCATAGGATGGCCTGGATTGGAGGGGACCTTAAAGAGCAACTGCATCTATCCCTGTTCAGCCCTCTCAGCATCTTCTGTGGGCATAGAAAAGTGACAGAGAAAAATCACACTTGTGCTCTGGAGGGACACCCTGGTTAGATGTCCCTCCTCTCTCTGCAAGTGGTCAGAGGTGATGCTTCATCTCCACAATGTACAATGGACTTGGATCAGCATGAAGGAAGAAGAAGGGATGAGAACAAATAGACTCAAACCTGGGAGCCAGACTAGCAGGAATCACTCACTGAACAGAGGAGAGGGGGAAAGATGGCATAGGGATCTCTATCACCTTAGACTCCATGGGTAGGAACTGGGTCCCTTTCTAATCTTTCACACAAAACTCCCTGGAACAAACTGTGGCTTATTCACTTTCCTAACTTATTCTCTTCCATCTTCCCTAATGCCAATGAAAGCCCAAGTGTCCCAAGAAACAGCTTTGCCATTGCTTTAACATGAGCACGCTGCTTGCACGCAGGAATGAGAATTTAGCCTGCAGACATAAACCCAAATATACAGCTGTGTATGGTCTGCTGAAAGCTAACCCAGCACAGAGAGCTGCTTTTATGGGCAGGATTTGTTTTTCCAAATGGGATTTATTTAAAAGAAAATTGAATGGTTATAAAGAGCTCACTCTAACAATAACACAGAAAATGAATCCAGTGTTCACTGCCGGCTTTGCTTCACAGTACAATCCAGACAGAGAAATCTTCTTTAGAGGGTCCTGGCAGCAATGACCTGCCCTGCAGAGCAATCCTTGGGGAAACAGCTGGCTACGAACTGGGACTCTGCTAATGACTGAAGTAAAGGCAGGAATTTCACTGGGGGAAGGTGTTGCAATGCCAGTGTGAGGAAGTGACTATGGGAACAGCCTTTTTCGATAACCTTTTTTCACATCAATAGCATGGCAAGGCTCTAGGAGACACACAGGACTTCGCTCTCCAGGAAATTGCTAGCACATTCCCCATTTCACCATCTTCATAAGGCCCAGGACTCCTTAGGTCCAAAGCTGCCTTTGCTTCCCCTGGTGCTCCAGCCACTATAAAGCTTCCTCTTAACAACCTTGTTTCAATTTTCATGGTATTTTGGCAACTTCTGTAGCTACCACAGAAGTTTTTATAAATAAACGCCTGATGCTTTAGGTGTCAGCATAAGGTGTCCATAACCTGCCCCACTGAATTCCTTAGAAAGAAGCACTTGGGACCTTTTAACCATCACCCCCTTCAAACCCTCTTCTCCACCTGCTTTTCCCAGTACAGGATAGTGTGCTGCTGCTTCCTTTGTCCTGCTTGTCTCCTTCAGTATGTGTCCCAAGAGGCCAGATAAAGTCACAGCACTTTATCCGACTGAAAAATAGAAGCAAAAACGGTTCAAAGATGCACCAGAGAAGGCTCAAACTGGGCATCAAGAAGTATTTCTTTACCAAGAGAGTGGTCACACACTGGAACAGGCTTCCCAGACAGGTGGTCAATGCCCCTACTTGCTAATGTTCTAAGAGATGCTCTCAACAACATTTTAACTTTTGGTCAGCCCTGAAGTGGTCAGGCACTTGGACTAGATTGTTGGTGCAGGTCCCTTCCAATCAAAAGAGTCTATTCTATTCTAAATATAACTAGCCATGACCATTAATGCTTCTGATTCAACTTGCTTCAGAACTCCAAATCTACTTCACTGACTAATTAGAGAGACCATCTGATGTCTTTCATCTGGGGCACATCAAAGACCTTCCTTCTCCAATTAGGTGCTGGTCTTCATTCAGTCCTGTCCAGGACAGCGAGCCATGCACTGTTGCACAGATGTTTTCAAGTCACAAAGCAGAGCGGGTGCGGTGACAGCTTTTATAGCTCTTACTGGAAACCTATTAAGGTCATGATATTGAGAAAGAGCACAGTATGGCCTTCATATTTTAAGCTTTGGAAATATCAACCCTGTAGCTGAAAGATTATTTACACTGGAAGCTGACTACTAGGCAGCTGCCAGGGTAGAGCTAATCAAGGGACTGACTGGTCTATTAACCCTGACATTTTCCCCAGTCCATCGTCTCCCCACAGCCTTCCATGGCTGTTTCATGGATAAACCAAGAAGTTCTGATGAAACACCAGACACAACTAATTTTTTTAACCTGTGCCAACTAAATCCATGCAGGGAAGATACAACTGGTTATTTAGTTCTTATAGACAGAAATCTAGAAACATGGGTTATTCCTGGAAAAACCTTTCCAGACTCTGCAAGAGCTTCATCAACTTTTCCTTTCTAGAGAGACATCAGCTTTTCAGTCCTCCCTACAGATGCTCTAGTTTTAATCCAAATTAGCTCTCAGAGTATCCCACCACTGCCCAAGATTCCACTCACATTTCAAGCACATTGGACCATCCTTTCCTTCTCCTGCACTCCAAGTTCAACACTCAGCAACCACCCCGCACCTGAACTAGCGGCCTCCATTGCTTCTATCTCACAACAGCAATGCTCCATCTTTTCCCTGGCAAAGCTTGAGGAAGGATGTCCTGGTTAAAGGTGAGCCTGATGCCTCATGCTAACACAAAATTTACCAGACTCCACTCTCCTTTATACATATATGTATATATTTATAATTATTTATTTTATTTATATTTATTTTCACCTGCATAAGTTGACTGTCTTGCTGGCCTCAAGTTGTTTTAGGGGAGGTTAAGATTGGATATTAGGAAAAATTTCTCCACCACGAGGGTGGTCGAGCACTGGAACAGGGTTATTACTTGGACTCAATAATATTAAAAGTCTTTTTCCAATGTAGACACTTCTATGATTCCAGTTTGGAGAAAAGAAGACTGAAGAGCAACTCCTCACTCTCTACAGCTTCATGAGGAGGGGAAGTGGAGAGGGAAGAGTTGAGCTCCTCTACCTGGTATCCAGGATGTGTGGGAATGGATCAGGGTATGTCTGGATTGAACATTAGGAGGCATTTCTTTACCCAGAGGTTGATCAAACACTGGAACAGACCTTCCAGAGCAGTGGTTGATGCCCTGGGCCTGTCAGTTCTTGAGACATTTGGACAATGCCCTTAGCACCACACATTAACTTGGTCATTCCTGAATTGCTCAGATTATCATTGCAGGTCCCATGCAACTGAAATATCTGTTCAATTCTATTCCATTCCATTCTGGTACATTATGCAATGTGAAAATAAATAGAGTGTATGAATTATATGACAGAAGCCGTCTTCTAAGACTGCTGTAGACGACTTGCAAGTTAATGGTTTTTTTTACGATTACACTGGTGCTTTTGCTGAGAAATCCACTGTTACCCACTGCTAAGGAAAGCCTGTCAAACACCTACCAGTGTTAAAAAGAGGAATTTCCCTTACTTAACCTTTTGAGGAACAAGAGGTTAACAGAAAAGGTAAATTGTAAATCTTTCCAATTTAGAAAGTGGGACCATTTCAGCAATATTTTCAAGGAACTCTACAGCCAGTGTGTTCCCAGAATTAAAATGGAAAACCTGACACCTTTAACAATTTCCTGCCACTGTATAACTGTCAGCATTGCATGGATTCTATCAACCCAAAAGTTAAGTTTCAAGGTTAGGAAACCTTTGCATTCATATGCTTTTGGGTTGTTTTTGTACAGTTTTCTTCCCTCTGCAGCCCCAAGATACGTGGCTGAGGAAAGGCAGCACTGTGGGTTTTTTACAGGTTCTTCCTTTCCCCATAAAACAGGATGCAATAAAGATCTGAACAGGGGACTTTTGGACCACTCCCATAGCTCAAATAAGTTGCTCTTCATGTCAAGTCATGAGACACAACTTTCACTAGGGCTGATGAAGAAGCAAAGTGTGGCTGCAATTAAATCCAGATGCCAAAACAAAAAATAGAGCCCCTCGAGGATGAACACAGTCCCTCTAGAGGTACACGTGTCATATGTAAGACCCAGGTAGAAAGCAATAACCAGTGGCACACATGGTAAAATGGTCTGCTTAAATACCAGAACCAGAACTAAAATCCAGGTTTCTTAACTCCTTGCCTTGTGTCCAGTACGCTGTGGCACCCCTGCCTCTGGGGTAATGTGTTGACCATAATTCAGGTTATGGAGGACTGAGGTTAAGTTACATCTTGCTGGGTTCATACCACTCATGGATGCACACAGCTTTTACCAGCTTATCAGCCTAGATAAACTTTTTCTAAAAATTACCATTTCCCTATTTCTTGGCCTCTCCCTCACATGTAAATCAAAGTCAAATCAGCATCACCAAGATCACAATGGACCTTCAGAGTCACCAGCATGGAAAAAGGTCCAAATATTTTACTTCTCTGTCCTGTTTAATACAGAAAAAAAAAAAGTCGGTTTCCTTCTCCAGAGGTGTTCTAGGGTATATTATCAGCTTATTTTTTAATCACTGTGAAAATGTTCACATGCCTGTGTCTCAGTCAGAGATACTCAGGACACCAGAGCACTACACGTTATGATTTGATCAGTTTTAATAACAAAAGCAGTATAACATCATAAACACAACCCAAAAAGCACTCCAAGCACATAAATCACTGAGAGCAGAAAAGCAGAAGATCTAAGAGGAAGGGAACTCACAGGGAAGGAAAAGACTATGACTACAGAAAATGTTTCTATGGGGCTCTTAATTATTTTATCCGCACCATCCCCTACAATATGCTGCCTTAAATTTTCCTTTCACAGCAGAAAGAGCATTTGAGACAGGAGCAGGCATTTGGTTCAGCTGTCCACTCTCAGCCCTGCAAAACCACAGGGCACTCTCTGTATTCCCACCTCCACCGTGCCGGGGAATGACATCAGCCCTGCTCCAAGGAGCTGGCGGGCCAACAAAAATAACTGTTACTGACCAAGAGCGCTGTTGCAGGGAATATTTTTGGAACTGTGCTCCACATTCCTCTGAGTCCCCTGCTTCCTAGTCCAAACATATCATGGCCTAAAAATTCCTCACATTTTCTACGCAGTGTTTCCTTTGGGTTTGCACAATGGGGCAGTTCTTCTGCTCAGCAGCACTAGTGTTCTGGAAAGGGAAGGGGAAAAAAAAAAGGCTGCAGCACTAAATAACCCTAATGGCAACCACAAGGGCCACAGTGTTATTTTTAGGTCAGAAAAATGATGCAGAAGGAAACAGAGTCACCTCAGAGTTACCTTCCACTGGCCTTTACTGAACAAGAGGCCAAAGAATTTGGTTATTTCTTCCATGTGGTGGTAAGGAGATTCAGCTACGTTTGTGGTGAAGACACAGCTATTTAGTGGGGTTTTGCATGGAAGGAGGAGGCTGGGAGGATGTGGCATCTCCCTCTAACAACACCTCCAGGGCTGTGCAGAGGTAACATAGACCCAAAGCCTCCTCACCTCTATGCTCATCCTCCTCATCACTGCAAGAGGCACAAACCAACAGAGGCAAGTTCCAGGTGTCTAGGCTGTGCAGCTGCCATCATCTTCCCAGAAGAAAAGGCAGGAGGCCCTCCACCATCCCACCCAAGTGACACTGTACTGATCCCACCCACTCCCACGTCTGTCAGTGTATTGGCATAAGGTCATTTTGGAAACCTTCTACCAGCAAACAAAGGAATTGGACAGAATGTGTACACCTAACAGCCTAGGCCAGGCATTGGAAAAAAACTCTTATTCCCTCTTCATATGCATTTCTACCATTTTCTTTTCTCCTTCACTGGAAGAATGCCATTTTCCTTATCATCAAGGCAAAAGTCATGGCCAATCTTGCAGGGAGAAGTTACATGTACCTTCCAGTCCATGTTCTTCTCCAGCCCTGTCCCAAGCACCATGATTTGCCCAGTCTTGGTACAAATTTCTATTTGAACAGAAACAGGCTATTAAACAACATGTGCTTCACTGGCCAACACTTTGTTTCCTTTTTTAGCTGCCCAGATAAGAAAAACAATGCAGAGAAAAAACTAACAGGAGGCATAAAGAGGCCACTTATTCTGCCAGTGTTCTGCACAAGGTTTAGAAACTTCCTCTACCTTTTATTATCTCTCACTCCATCAGTCCTTGATCAACTTTATCTCTTCAGACTCTAAAGTCTGGGACTTGCTTTCGGCTGTGCCCTACTCTCCCTACGCATAGGTGGGCCTGAAAGCATATGTATTTTAAAAATAATTGTATTTTTAAAGGTATTTGAATTCACTGCATGTCCACAAACAGACCACTTGCCATGAAACTGTTTTCAAACACAGGCAGAGCAAAGCAAATTCACTGTTTGTTATAACTGAGAGACAAGGAATGGGCTGGGGAAATAAGTATTTAGGTGGAACTAATTAGCAACAACTAAAAGCTAAATGACAATGTAACCCACAGCCCCCTTGTGGGATATTCTAAAATGGCTGTGTATGTCTGAAGCATTTCAAGAACTTTCATTATCTGCTTGGTCTACCACTTTCACAGCTCAGACAAATCAGTATTTTCCACCACAACATGCAGCTTGGTGCCCTGCAGAATAATTCCCCAGCCATACGTTCCAGAGATACAGAAGCACACAAAATATGATCTCTTTTACTAGGCTAATAAAATCAGAAAGTGTACTGTATAAATTTTATAGACCTCAAAGGTCTATCTTCTGTAGGAAGAAACTGGGACTCCAGGCTACTGTCAGGCACCATAACGAGAGAAAAGTATTTATCAGCTGCTTTGGAAAACCCACCAGACAGAAGTCACCAGCAAAGCAAAATAACACAACTGTAAACTCACCTGAATCTTTCCTCTCTGAGGAGCTCTTTCGCGTTTCAGTTTCCACTTGCAGATTAACGCTTGCAGAGCCACAAGGGAAAAAGGGCCAACCAGAAAGGAAAATACCTCTGCCTCTTCGAGCCTACCCCGAGCAGGCAACTCTGTACGATGAGAATGCGAAGTGCCAGGGCTCTGCACCGCTGTGCTGAGCCTGCTCTGCGTCCTGAGAGGGTCACGGCTCCCTCCAGCTCAGCCGGGCTGCAGCCGCTCAAAGGAGAGAAGGCGTCTGCTCCGTGCAGAAGGTCCTGCTGATTCAGTAGGGTGATTCAGGGAACCTGCTTGTGATCCCTTCCTGAAATGCACCAGCCCTTGGGGTATTACAGTGACACTGAGCGCTCTGAGGTATGTCAAGCACAGCCCTCATGGCTGTGCTGCTCCTTGCTGAACCGGACACCAGAGATGGGAAACCCAAATGCTTCCCAAAAACTCACTTCCAAGCCAAGTTCATCTCCACATGGATACAGCTTCTTCACAAAGTGAGAGGAGGCAGAGTGTGAAAACACAGGAGGGAAAAAAATTGAAATATTCATGCAATTTTTTCCCCCGAGGAAACCAAAAAAATCTGAGCTGATGCTTTTGTAAAGCTGAATGACTGGGCAAGAGGTGGGAAGGAGGACCCATTGACTGTCAGACTGGTGAAAGTGGGAAGATGCTGAATACTAGAGATCTGTTGCAAAGTAAGACGTGTATTTATTGTGACTGGCTTCCACTTACATAATTTGCAACTAACTTGGGAGTTAGTCTCCAATTCATCAGCTGATTTTCTCTGTTTCTGAAAAATGAACAAGCAAAATCCCTCCTTGGATAAGTACAGTGGAGGGAGACTTCTGTAACCTTGACAGGTTTGGGGGAAACAGAGTGAGAAGAAAGTATTGAGACAAAGTTCCTCAAGTGAGGTTAACCTAAACAATCTGAAGTATTCTGCACAGGAGAGACAGGGAGTCACACAAACAGCTTGGCCCAGGTTAGCAAGATGAGGAATCCATTCCCATAGTCTAGTGGAAAAAAACAGTGGGTGTCTTCAGCCCAGCTTTAGTCCTAGTTTCAGTGCTAAAAGACAGAACAAATTGATCTGGCTCATGACTTTGACATTTGCTCTGCTATCAGCATCAGCTCTATCTGATAGGATGACACTGCTTAAGCTGTGGTAGCCAGAGGAAATCCAATGCTAAGGAAATGGACATTCATTTAATGTTTATCTAGGATCAGCTCCACCAATGAATTCCAGATGTTGGCTTTAATTGTCGCATTCTGGTATGTTTAAGCAGCAGGAGTTCGTAAGGCCGATTTGTAAATCAATCTGGCAGACTCATACTGAATCCCATCTCTGCCAGCTTTTCTAAGTCAGGGGATGCTCTTAAAATGTTAAGTACTTAACGGGTCTGCAATGCAAAAAGGAGGAAAGGTATTTTTTTAAAAAAATCCCTCCCCTAATGTTTTTCTCCTTTTGCTCCTTCTGTCCTTCATTTCCAACCCATAGAACTGCAAGACCTGCCATTCCCTTCAAGTGAGTCCAATGAATTTCCAGATGAGTCCTAAAGCTAAGGAGGGCAGGTATCAGGATGCAATCCTGCAACATGGGTGGAGCATCCTGCTCATCATGCACATACATTCCTTCTGAGTAACTCCACCGACTTCCCACCACAGCCAATGGCAACTGCATGCATGGACTACATCCCACAACAGCGTTCCTGATATTTGAGCCTCCAGTTTTCATAAAGCGGGAAAAAAAAAAAAATTATTACTGCAACCTTGGGACTGTCGCAGTTCTCAGCTTCTGTATTCTTACTAGCTTGTATTTAACTCTTATAGCCCATATCCAGAGGTGGTGCAGAAATGGCTTTCCTATTCTGAATCCCAAAGCATCATACGAGCTCTGAGTCAGACACCAGCAAAACTTGCAACAGTTTTGTTCTCAGCGTGACTTCATCAGCTGAATGTGTTAGACCATTGTTAGGAGATTGCTTATTGCCACAGCCAACTTATCAGTCAGGACTTGTTTACAGGAGAGAAAACTATGCTAAAAAGATAGCTTTTAAGTACTCTGTCCCTCCTGACTAGGGCAGACACTATAGCTCATTAAAATTGCTTTAGAAACCCGTTTTCTCAATTTCCTTTCAAAACACCTGCTTCTGAGAAAGCACCTTAGTATTCAACACATGTGAACCCTACTTACATTTTCCCAGGAATGCATGCTTAGCACACACATTTTTCAAGAAGTGTCACTGGATGGTTAGGTAAGGTTTCAAAAGCTTTCAGCAATGGCAATGGAAGTTCATGGGAATTCTTCAAAATGGGTTGACTCAGCCTCGGCTGACTGCTTTTGAAAAACTCCCCTTTATCTTCTATCTTTGATGGTCCCAGAGATAAAATGCTGAAAATTCAGTTTACCATCCTCCTTTAACACTACAGGCCTCTAAGTGGGGTCCACTTCTCCCCTCAGTAAGAACTTGAAAAGTGTTTCACTCATGGCCTGAGTCATGCTATGTTTGAAGAGAGGCTTGAGAAAAGCACTGGCTAAAAATCCACCTACTCCTTGGAGCAGAGACCAAAGTATCAGCAAAGAGCTGGTCCTATCATCTCCCCTTAGCCGTGGTTTAGCATTTGAGGCTGGAGAAGAACTCCCACTGTACTAAAATATCAAATCCCCAAAAACAGGCAGGGTGAAGTAAACAGTCTTGAAAATACCTTCCAAATCCATGGGGCCATAAATAAGCAAGGCCCAAAAGCAACACCATCCCCAAAAGTTAAATCATTATCACTGCACATCCTGCAGAGTGCTGGGGTGGCACCAGCACATCTGCAATATAAAAAAGCAAGTCAGAACTCCATAAGGGAATAAACAAACTGGTTATTTCTGCACAGGAAACAGATTCCCTGTACCAAGTGCCAAAAAAGCTGGTACAGAGCACCAGGGAGATAGTTGTCAATAAGAAAAGCAGTAAAGTACTCTAAAAAAAGATTACAGCAGAAATAACAGGAATGACATGCAGGCAACTTGTTGACTTTTATTCCTCATGTCTGTAACTATCTCTGTGGTCCACAGAATATGAGAAAAAATGAATAGATTTGGCCCAAAACACAGAAGAGCTCTTTGTCCAAATATGAGGTGGAAAGGATCTCGTGAAACTTTTAAAGAGTTTCCCCTTCAGGATATGCCAAGGATATGACATGGCTTTGGAGGAATAGAGGTGCTGTCACAGGATCTGCAGTACTCCCTCCCTTGCTGAAGATGCTGAAGGGTGGCAAAAATGTCACTTGTGAGCAGCCCATTGTGCAGCCCATCTTCATGTTAAGTGTGGAGCTTTGAACACAAGCAGGGCCAAAAATTCCTAAGTTAACACAGGTCAAACAAATGAATAGCAATAACCACATACAAGGCATAACTTCTGTATTTAACACTTTAATTTGTAGTAGAGTGTGTCCATGACCCAGTTTCTGCCTAGAACAAGGGTAAAATGTATCCAAATAATTCCTTGTGAAGGGATCTGAGATACACACGAGCTCTGACAGTACTGAGGATGTTCAGTAGCCAAATTCCTCTCTCATGCAATTCCACCCATCTACCCCTGAAAGCTGTTGCTGTTTTGTCTGTTTATCATGGCAAGGTCTCAAGGGGCCACCACAAAATTCTCCACATTTATCCAAGGACAGAGCACCCAGAAAACAACCTCATCTTTTTGAAGGTCACACAGGCATGTTTTTACAATGGCCTTGATCAGAGTTTCTCAGGCGCCTCCCCAGAGGCTCTGAAAACCATCCCAGAGGAAAGGCAGGGATGGAGTCCCTACAGATGAAGCCAGTGTGAGCAGGACACAGTTCCCATGGCAGGAGCATGCTTAGCACTTTGCTTGCATTTCAAGCCAAAGACATAGACCAGCTTCTCAAAATCCACCAGCAACACTTTCACTTCCCAGAATTGAAGGCTGCTGTATCTTCCAAACCTCCTTGAAAGAAAGAGATTAACAAAACCACACTCAAAACAAAGCAGCTCACAAGAGACCCTGGCTGACACAACCCTCTTGATTTGTTCCCACAACTTTCTCCTGGGTTGGAGTTTCTCCTGCCAAAGCACACACCAGGGCTACCAGGAGGAGCTGCAGTGGGCTTGCAGTTGTCAGGAGACACTGCACACAGAGCACAAACACTGGGCTGTGCTGGGGATTGGGGAGGCGTCGTCCTTCTCCTCCACGAGATTCCTGGGATTGTTCAGCAGGGAATCCCAGCCTGCATCTGAAGTGGATCCAACTCCCCAATTCCCGGCCAGTGACCAAGGAGGACTGTCACCAGTTCTCCTCTCTCCTGCCAGCTGCACATTCAGCAAAAGTGAGATGAAGATCCTTGTCTACTTCAGTGCAAAGGCCACCATAATTTTTTCTAGTTTGAGAACCCAACACAAAACCAACGTGCCAGATCACATGGCTTCTCTTTAAGAAGAGAAACATTCAGTATTGGTCTAAAGAAAACGAAGAATTTGGTGGTGATGCTTTTTCCAAATCAAAATAGTTTTGCAATGGAGGCTTCAATGCCAACTATTTCAAAGCCTTTTGTTGACGATCAAGCAGGAAACTGACTCAACTCAATAGTTCAAATGACTTGACAATATTTTTCGGGGAAACAATGAACTGGAAGAAAAAAAAAAGCAATTAAAGTCCTATAATTTCAATTGTGTGATAAACTAAGACTTAGTGGCTTGGTTGGCATGAAGAGATCAGAAAACCGTCCATATTCTGCATTTTTTGCTCTATAACCTAACAATCTTCAGTGTGTCTGTAAGGAATTTATAAACACACACAGGAACAAACATATCTGAAGCAAGATCGAAGAAAAGAAGAAAAGAAGAAAAGAAGAAAAGAAGAAAAGAAGAAAGACATCAACTGCCTTTGTTGCACTGGATCATTGCAATGGAAAATGAAATAATTTTCTTCTCTTTAATTTACATGAAATATTTTCTGTACAGGCCTGTTAATAATTTAGCTTGATATTAAACAACAGCATTGTTCTCACTGTTTGTCTCCCTATTGTTCTGCCACTTGCAGTAATTTAAAACAACCCAGAAAAATCACAGACAGATGCATTGCGCAGAGGACAGATGTGCTGACTGACCCACACAGCACTTTAACAGCTACGCCTGCAAGTGTGTTTATGTTCCTGGCTTTTCGTTGCACAGTAGAAGAAGGTTTTCTTTAAAACACTAACTCAAGAGCTGCAAAATACATCATGGGAGTAGAAAGTGAAGAGATAAATTCTGTGTTATCTGATTCCTTTTACTGCTTATTTCTCCCCTCTTTTCCTTGGCTTCGGTGCGAGGAGCAGGTTCCATCCCGCCAGCACACCCAGAGTAAAACTGACATTTTATGAGTGGAAACAGTCCAAGGATGGTGGCTTATGCTCTTAACATCCTGACATCTCAACCTCTGAAAGCAGCAGTGGCGCTGCTTCCAGTGGCTGCAGAACACCTTAAAAAGCAGCACAAACTGACAATGAAAATAAACTACAGTTGCAGCACTGCTGGAGTCTGGCAGCCCTTAACAAATACAGCAGCGTCTGGGTGTTAAAATACATAAATCTGTCATCATTACCAGGCTAAGGGGTCGTCATCCTATTCTCAAAATAAAAGAACTGTGCATAATCAGTAGGGCAGGGAGTTCAGAACAAAGTACGCCTTTTACAAACTCTCAACTGCTGATAGATGGATGTTTGCAAGAGACTTAATGTCTTTAACAGGGTACGTTTAAGAAGGAGTGTAGGTTTCAGACCTCCTGGGATTAGTACTTTTTTTTTCTCTTCTTTTCCAGTTTTATTGCCAAGAAGTGTATAATGTAAACACTCAGGTCTTCTGACTATGAAACCCACATTATTATAAAGAAAGATGAATCAAAGCATTCTAGCACAATGATATTATTCATCAAGGACAACACAGAATATGTCCTTCCTCTCATCAAACAAAAATAAATTGGATTTTAAAATAGGTCCGTACACTAATTTTCAGCAGTTCTGTTGATTTTTATTTTCCTTTTTTACATCTTTTTCTTAATGTGGATGCCAAAGACAGCACAGGAAAGGTAGAGAACCAGACCCTACAGGAATATAAAAATATACCTCCTCAGCAACCATACATTTTAACAGGCAACATACCTACATGCATGGATCAAGAGGCAGCATGCGAGCAATTGGTGCTGTGTACGTGCACTTACACATAAAAAAGCAGTCTCCAAAAACAACATTCAAGCTACACGTCATAAACTGGTCCAACTTGGCGCTGCTCACTCTATAATAAATATTCTGCACTGTGCTTTAATTTACAAGTGTGCCTTTTGGGTATTTCTGAGTTAGCTGATACCAAAGGGAGAATTTGGCTAAACCCCCACTCTCTGTGGTATTTACTGGGCAAACTGAGGACAGCAGAGCTGTGTGGTGGCACAAGGGAACAGGGTACAGTGCTCTGGCACAGACCTCCTGGAAACATTGTGCCCATGAAGCTCAACATAGCTTCAGGAGTCCTCTGAGTCCAGTGAGGCCATGCTAAATCCTTCACTCCCAGCCTTCAGCAAGAAGCAAAGGGAGGAGCACAACTTCCAAGGAAAAATGGTCAGGAATGGGGGGGACAGCAGCAGCTGTAGGACAGTTGACAGAAGACCCTGCTACTTGGAGAAGATAAGTCATCTTGGATGCTTGGCAAGGTGGTAAATATCGAAAAGCTGCTGATACCAGGCCTGCAATTATCTTGATGGCTTCTCATTACTGGGGCTGCTAGTAATTAAAAGACTCTTAACTACTATTCTGCAGTCCCAGCAGACCTTGACTGGGAATCTAGACCACCTTTTGAGAGCCTTCCTTCCACACACACACATCACCTGCTTGGAGCAGGACTGCCTTGGTTTTACTCACGAACGCAGCAATTTCTCAGCATTGTGGATACACAGATGCGGACAAATCTCTGGCTGAGCACATCAGCATTGCACTGCCAACAGAGAAATTCTGCCCACTGCCTGTATGGAGGATTGCAACAAAGACAGCTCTGATTAATAAAGTCAGAGGAAAGAGATGTTTTTAGCCTCAGACAAACTGACGAGAAAAACCCAACATGAACACCACAAACTCGCTGGGATCAGAGGCTCTTTCTATTAATATCGTTTAACAGAAGGAAGCCATAAATTGCTCAGATCAAACACGGTTTTAATGTCAGCCTGCCTGGTATTGTGTGTTGCTTTCATTCCCAAACAATATTCATGCAGCAAGCAGAGCTGCAGCCCGCTATTTGCACGGGTGTAGCAGCCACTACACACTCCAAAGCATCTGCAAAGGATTGTGGGCTAAATGCATCCATATGTCCTGCATGCCTCAGATTTACACTGGCTGCAGCTCTGGTTTGCCACAGTCTGCCATAGGATGGAGTATGGGGGGAAATTATATATCCATACATATATGTATGAATTTCATGCTTACATCCATGGAAAAAAATCTTTTCATTTCCTTTAAATTGTGAACAGGTGTTGTCACCTTCTCAACTTGGCTTCTATGTTACAGCTTCAAGAAGGGAAAAGAGAGATCTACCCAAAACAGTGAGGCTTTTGTTAGCCAGAACATGATGTATTGATAAGCATACTGTAAAGTTTGTTATAAAATCAAATGAAACTCATAAAACCAAACAAAGATCTTGTAAAAACTGTGGACATTATACAGCATTAGCACTGAGCTACATTATAGATCTGGACTTGGAAGAAACAAGACTGCTGCCCAGTTGTAGTATTTTCCAGCCTTTTACACCCATTCATCAAGACCATCAGTCAAACCACACGGTGCTACATTTTTGATCATTTTTAGGATAGTTACAGCTAATACTGGCACTCACATCATCACCTCTTTAAGGAGCAAGCTTTTCAAGAACAAATTGTTATGAGCTGTTGTGACATCAAGTCTAGTGCAGCACTCAGCAAAATGATGAAATCTAATGAAATTGTTTCCCTGCAGCAATCCAGCAATAGTCACACCTTTCCATTTTGGCGTATTTCTTTCTCCTCCTTTCCTCTCCCAGGACAGTGGACATTTTACAGGACTCAACATATATTGGACAGGGAGTTTGTTGGACTCTGAGTTGGATCTCTCAAATGAGGAAGAAGTGAAGAACTCCCGAAATTCAGGGGCTAGGAACACTGATTGCTTTTAGATTTCCTTTCACATGCTTGTGCTATCCCTGAGCAGCACCAAGCTTGATCAGGGTGTATGTCTTTATGCCAACGTGAATAAACACTGAGAAGGAAGAGCCCTTGCTTGGATGAGGGCATCATTAGTCAATGATGAGTCATTTCCAGTGGAAAAGGAGCTTCACTTCCAAGTGAAGAGCTTTTAGCTATGAGTTTGCACCAAAACATGAAAATACTCACATTTCACTGACTCCTCTGCTCACTGGGATCTGTTCATGCCCATTTCCAGTCTCTTCCCACAGGCTGGCATGCAGGACTCCCTCACCTGACACCACCACTAAGGGGTTTGTTAAGAACCAAACCCCCACCTACATCTCCATGGAGGGTGACACAGTGGCACCTCACCACATGTTGACAAGAAGCAATGATTCCAATGGCTGGGCCTTGGGTAGGCTCCCTTTTTCTGCTCAGCTCCCAAAGGCCCAAACCAATCTGAGCTTTAATTAGCAACATAACCATTACTAAGCATCAGTGGCTATGGCCAGATCCTCATCTGGTGTTAATCACCCTGCGTGTGCACAGGAGGCCACCAACGTAGATCCAGCTGCCGGACTGGGGCCTTAACAAATTGAACACGAACTTTGTTACTGTTTATTGTCACAAGGAACTCTTCATTTCCATATAACGACTGACATTAGCCATGATTATATGCCCTGTGATTGTGTTAATGGTCCCACACTGGATGGACTGCCCTTTGCACTTCATGTTGGAGTAAACGCACTGAAGACATTTTGCTAACTCCATACCATGACCAGCACAAGCTATACCCCCTTGTTCTCAAATGCAAAAACGGCATATTTTTTCCCTTTTTCTTTAAGTGTTGACTCATTTGAGTTTTTGCTTAGCATTAGCAGACCCTGGGTGCACACATTGCTGACTCAGTGTTGATTCACATCTTCTTGCTGAGCACATCGCTCTCTGGTCCCCAGAGTTTATTAAGAGGCCAAAACCCAAACATAAATGAATTTGTCATGCTTTTTCAAGATGGCTGGTGGCACCTGACTCTGAGCTAGAAATGTTTTCTCAGCTTTTGCACTGTAAATGAGTTCTGAGACACAGATTGATGACTTCATTGGAGAAGTGTAATGCAAACCATGTTTTACTGTACTCAATTTTTTTTTCACACAGTATTTTCTACTACTACAAGCAGAAAAAAAGAACATATGAATAAATATCCATTCAGACATGGCCATGATTTTTTTCAGGATATTTATGCTGACTGTTTAAAAAAATGGTTATTTTAATGCAAATTTTTCACACATGCCTGTTATCAAAGAGAGCTGTCTTTGGACAAGCTGTAAAAAAGCATAAAATAGCAGCTGGCTCAGCAGGAAAAAGCTACTTTAAAGATAAATCATCTGATGTCAGGGAAGATTCTTGAAGCAATCAATTGCAACAGACAGACAGCAGACATTTAACAGCAAATTTGATTTGTCTGAAAGTGAGATGTAGCTCAAATTCTGAACAGCCCGTAAGCAGCTTAGGACAACACGCTGCACTCTTCCTCCTGCTCTCCGCATCAAGACCTTACAGACCAAACGGGGCCAAGTGGCTGGGTCCCTCAGAGGGCCAGGCACCAGAGGAGGATATGAACTGGATAGATGATGGATTCTTCACCAAAATATTCCTCCAAGAAACCCGAAGAAGAGAATAAACAACTGCAGCAGTCAGAGATACAGGGCAAGAAAAAGAAATTCAGGAGAAGCTGTTTCTTGGACTTACATGTTGATTATTTTTCGTGCTGAGATGCATCCAGGCAAGATGTGTCCTTGGCAATTTACAAACACCAAGCAAAGCAAGAAGGTCACAGTCCCACACCCTGCTCTTGTTGCTGCCTTTTTTTTTTCTTTGCTACAGAAAGCAGTAAGAAACATGGATGCAGATGTGAAAATAGAGACAGTTTGATCTTTCATCACCTGGTTGAGCAACTGATGCAAGAAGTATTTACTGGCAGCACCTGTAGCAATAGCCCCACATGTTGTAATGCTGGCACACTTCGCCACTTCTGCAAGTGAAAAGTCCTCTGTGTTGTGCATTAGTGAAAGAGGTCATTATGCTACAGCATAAATATTTACCTATAGTCCTTCCTACAGCTGTTCACAAACAATCTTCCCTTCAGAGAATGTCCAGACTTCTGGAACTTGGGACACTGTTTATTATTGCAGAGAGAGCAGTAACGGAGGTCCACCAGTACTTCCATGTTAGAATACTTTGTTTTCTAAGTTATTTATAAGTCAGGAAAAGCTCACCCATTTGGCCTAAGATTTCCCAGGGAGGGCCTGATGGCTGGAGTGTGGCTTGTAGCTCCATGTGTGCAAACTCAGTTTCTCCAAGCTGGCCACAGCTCAACAGAGGCTTCAGTTACAGCACCACCTGCTATTTTTTTTTTCTGCAGAACATGCCTCCCTTCAGCACACAAGGTGGACAGTTTTCAAATAAGGAGTAGCTATTCAGCACTTTCTTTCTTCCTCCTTGGCCTTAAGTTTCCTTTTAGAGCACACTGGCAAGGAATTTTTTAATTATGCAGTAAAGAAACCGCAGGTTTCAACCAAGCATCTATAAATTAAATAAAGTTCCTTTTCACACCTTTAGAATTAATTCAGCTGAGGAAAAAAAGATAAGATTTCAAGGGCATTGTTGTACGTATAATTTTGGGGGAAGGTACAGTGCATTTGTTTTGATGAGCTACACATAATTTTCCAAAATAAGGAACCATTGTACTTAGTAACTGCAATGTAATTAAATACTGATTAAAGTTCCTCTTCCAGCATTTGTAAATCCGTCTGCAGTGTAATTGGCATCCCAAATCTTGTGGTGAGCCACAAAAACTATTAAGGATAGCTAAGAGAGGAAATTGTAGTTTTGACTTATATTGGTGATCTGCTTTTACTGGCTTACATTTCATGCAGGGCTGTATTAGAGTAGGATTCCTCGGATCTTTGGGATCCAGGCCCTGCAGTCTGAGAAGATGGGGAAATAAGCAAGGCAGAAACCAATCGCTATCATCTGGGTTGGCAAAGCCTTTGTTCAAGAATGAAGATCAAAAACCTAGAATAAGAGAAGACTCACTTCCAGAAGAGCAGCTAGGAAGATGCGAGATTAGGAGGAGAAGACTTTAGTAAGTGTTATAAAGGAAGAATAGTCTTTTAGGGAGAGATTTAAGAGGTTTAGACTCAACTCTGAGCCACAGCTCCTATTTTATGTGGTCTTGGCCTAATCACCTGGTCTCTCTTTATCTCAGTAATTGTCTGTAAAATCACTGTAATCCATCTCATCTGCACTTTCAGACTGAGAGGTTCTCTAGCCAGGCAAGCTGTAGTCCTGTCTACCAGCCATGCAGAGGCACACCTAAGCCTACTCTGCTTGTGCACTGAGCTGGCTGGTTGCAAGCAAGATCTGTCCTGGAAGCCACAAAGGCACATTTAAGTAGACTTACACCTCAACTATTATATCTTACAGAGTCCAACCAGGGAGCTCATCTCTGCGACGTCTGTTGGCCCCCACCAGTGTTGGAGGATCCACTGACCTTTTCATTCCTTTGTACAATGTCTCAGATTTCTGTTGGTTCTCTGTACTATTATGGAATACAGTGGCTAATAAAAGTTAAGATTAGTAAGAGCTACACAGCACTGAAAACAGGCAGAGAGGTTGGAGACTGCTGAATTTATTCACAGCTCTCTGTAGGATTTGGGTAAACCATCACCGTATTCCGCTGCAGCCTCCATGTAAATAACACAGGGGTGACAGTTCCTCACTTGCCAGTGGTGTGGCAGAGCTCAGTTAGAATTATACAGTGTAACTCCAAAACCTTTCAATAAGCTACTGAATATTTTCCAGATATTGTTGATTAAATTTCCAGAATACTCTCATGTCAATATGAATTATATTCTTTCAAGTCCTAGGGTTTCATGAATCATTTAATGCTATTCTAGATCTAATATCTTAACCACCTTGCCCATGTCTGACACCTGTGTGGTTTTACATGTTTGGTGTTAGCAGTAAAGCTGGAATAAGAGGGGTTTTTCTCTTTGAAGAAGTGGGAAAATAGAGAGGCCATATGGTTCAAAAAGCCACTCTGCCTAATGAAGTTTGTGCTTTCCAGAGCACAAACAAAACAGCTCCATCAATTTGATCTTCGTCGTCAAAACTGACATGCAGTTGGTTTTAAAACACTGCCTCCTTCTCAAAAACCAACAAGGGATTGATTTTCTCTCAACCAAAAGTATTTTCACCAAGACGAACATGAGCATCTGGTCAATGCATTAAATGTCTGGGTCCTTTGAAAGAGTAAGTCAGTGATACCTTGTGTTTACTTGCAGAGCTTGACAAGAAAGACACAAGGGGAACATTTGTTTTCAGGGGAAACTGCTCTAGTGAAAAGCAGTTGGTTTGAAACCCTACATGAACACAACTGTACCACTGGAGACAGGGGACATAAGTAATCAATCAAAAATGGTCTGAGCAACAAGAATGTACAAGGGCACACTGTAAGACGAGGAAAGAAGGTGCAAAATAGACTAAGAAGTACTGGGTTTAGCCACTATTTACAACAAGGATGCATGGAAATGAATGCTACCTCAGCCCATATGTCTGACAGAGGTTTAGGTTACAGTTACCCTTTTCTTGGCACTTGGTGATCAATATTTGTTTGCATAGGGTTCAATCTCACACGCACAGAGGCCAGTGTGAGCTTGCCACTTCCTTCCATAAATGCCTGATGAGGGTCTAAATAACTAGTGTTTGTGCCCAGGGTTTTTCAGTGCCAAATATAATGAACACCATTGTTCTTAACACAATTATATTTGATAATCCAATTTCCCTGAGCAACCGAATTGGAGTTTTTTCTCAATCTTTCCTGAATTCTAGTTCAACTTTTACCTTGTGCCTACTGGCTTATTGCCTTCATTTGCTTCTGTTATGCTACCAAGAATAGGCAGAGCATTCTTTGAATTATAGATACTTTGATGCCTCTCTGCCCTGGAATAATGGGATCTGGCTTGAGCTTTATAGAAGATACAGGATGACAGAGAAGATCAAAGACCTTGGCAGACTCCACATGCTGCAAAAGCACAAACTGGACTGAAGCAGGCTCCTATAGCATTCCTTTCTCCACAGCAAAGAGTCTGGAAGGTGCATCCAACTGTATAGACATGACTCTAAAACTATTTCCACTTCACTCTGTCTTTTCAATGTAGCACAGAGAAATGGATGAACGTGGTTAAGAAAGAGGTGAACAAAGAAAACCAAATCCTCAAACTATGTAAACTACAAGATGACTTTTGCAGCTCTATCCCACTGATGATACAGGAGTCACCTGAGGGCTTCCCTCACATAAGCATCTCTTTCCAGATAAGGTATTTCCATTCTGGTCCTTTTCTATACTGGCTGTGCAGCAAAGTGCATTCTCCAAGAATCACCCTCTTATCGGGTGATAATCCTCCACCAAGCAGCACCAAGTGTTTGCTACATGTCTCAAGTTCACAGCAGCCCTCCTACTGCAAAGGTAAAAAAGGAGAAATAGAACAAAAACCAGGCCAAGAGACAACCAGCAGGCAGCTGGAAACTGCCCTAAATTCTGTCCTCACTTCCACCATCTCAGAGAAACAGAACTTTGTAGACCAGACACTTGGGATGCTGATCAGGCAAAGGGGTGAGCAAGGTATCTTATCTGACCCCCTGCATCGTAATTCTCCCCTTGGCTCCCTCAGCACACTGATTTTCATCCAGCTCTTTCCCTTCTCACAGCCAAGCACCAATGAGCACATTTCTGTGGCAGCTGCTGCAGAGGAATCTCTGATTACCCAGAGAAGTGTCTTCAGGAGTCCTTGGGAATGCTCAGCCCAGCAAGTGACCCCAAAATCTCATTGCTGGGGCAAGCAAGCCCTTTGAAAATGGTCAAAAGCACAGCCAGTGAACCCATGGTCACTGAGACAGCATCTGAAGCTTTTTTAATCCTGCCTCCATCAAGAGGATTTCTCAGGAGCTGAGCATCCCTGGGTTACATGCCAGCTCGGAGCTTTGTTTCAACCCAAATATTATTGTTCCCGAAGACACCATGCCTTGCAACAGCTCAGCACACGGATCTCCCCACTGTGCGTTTTCATATGGGTGCTTCAACATTTGTTTTGAGAGCTATCCTGTTCCAACAGCAAACATAAAGATCAGTGTGACCTCTCCTTATCGCACAGCCTTTCCTGTGTGGAATTCATTGTGATCTGGACCCCAGTGGCTATTGCATCATTTCTGTTTATGTGTAACCTTTGGCACTCCGCAATCTTATCTGCCTGCAGCCGGCTGCAGCAGAAGATGTGCAGCAGCACAGCCAGCTCTGGCAATCCTCAAACACTGGAAGGGGCCAGCTAAGAGTGGAGGTCAGTGAATGATTAGCAAAGCAAATCTGCAATCTCTGACAGCTACATGGAGATCAGCTCCCTCTGTCGCCCCAGAGCAGGTGAGGCCTGGCTCTCCTCCAGCTCTACTCACCAATGACGATGAGGGTGTAGTTCACGTTGGTGCTGCCGAAGCCATTGGTGGCCTTGCAGATGTAGGTCCCCGCGTCTTCGCTCTCCACCTCCTTGATTTTCAGCCCTTGCTGGAGGATTCGGAACCTCGTCCAGCCGCTGTGGATTGTCCGTCCATCCTTCATCCACATGGTGAGGGGCGGGGGGTCACCTTCCACCGGGCACAGGAGCTTGATGGTCCTGCCCAGCCTCACAGACTGGCGGTGAATCACTTTATCAGCGATCCTTGGGGGGCCTAGGAAAGAGCAGAGAGAGGAACAGCTGTTATGGCTTTTGCCAGTGACACAGCACTGATTCAAAGCCGAGTCATCAATCTGGACATTACACTGACTGCTATACAGAATAAAAGGTGCTTACCAAAAATCAGTTACAATCAAGGATGAAAATGTAGGCAATTACAGAGGGATACAGAGGGATACAGCAAATGAGATCTTTCTTTGTGCAAGACCTGAAGCTATAGCCTTGCCATCAGCAGCAGCTCAAGCTAACCCACCAGGGAAGCCTGGTTCTGAGGGTCTATTGCTTTTCCAAAATTTCCAGCATTTTCCTGTCACAAGAAGGAGCCCAATACACAAACTGTTCTGCTGTATTTGGTAAAGAAACTGTAGTTGTTTTAAACTTAACACCTATTCTGAAGGCAAAATTAGTAACAGGAGTGGCACTTACAACAAAACACTGCCCCCCCCCAACATGTTTTAATCCTTTCATGTTATATGTACAGTAATTCCCTTTAATAGTCACCAGATGGGCTTTATCTGAGACACATAAGCCTGCAGTTGTTGAACACAGAACATTCATTGGGTAGTGCTTCAATAAAAGATACAGCTTAGCCTGACATGTTAACATTGTCTGTAGTCCAAAAGAGAATGTTTTTATAAGTTTCCTTAGCAACCCCACTGGTTTGACCCATCTGACAAATATTTGCTCTTTGTAAAAGGTGATAATTTCATACAAAACAGAGTGTCCCTGGAATGCCAGAGTGAACACATTGTTTGCCACATGATAACAGGATGCACTTGGACAGGTCAACTATCTGAAGAAAAGAAGTGATAAAGATTCCAACAGTGGGAATGGACCTATAGCTGAATTCCAACCGGAATTCCTTCCCAAGGCTCTGAAAAATTGAATAGAGTCTTTTTCCTGCATCTGCCTTTTCTGCCTTTTCATTAATTGCACAAGTTCTACACACAGATTGCAATAGCAGTGCTCTTCCCAGAATAGTCTATTAATGGGTGTGATAATAAGTGCCCTGTTCTTGCATAAGGACAAAATGTTTTGCTAAGAATTGCTGATGCTGAGTTGCACCCAAAACCCGCAAGATGTTTGTGGGATTTGGAACTGTTTCCTCATATTTTACTCCTGTTCCTAGTGTTTTACAGGATTGGACCCACAGGGGATAAACTACAGAGCTCATATTTGCACTTCCTCATGACTAATTCCTATTATTTCAAAGTCTGCCTGATTTTTCCCCAGCATGACTGAGGCAGTACATACAGTCCAACTCATGAATGACTCCAGAGCTGCTGCTGCAGTTACTCATGTTGAATCACACCCATGAATTTTGCAGCATTGCTGATGAGCAGAAATGCTGCTCAAGCTGAGAACAGAGTGGTGAACTAGCCTGAAACTTATTGAAGAGTTTAAATAAGAGCCTGGTTAAATCAATGGGTCTTAGAAACACTCAGATTCTGATGAACTTCTAATGACCCAAAGTGGGGACCTTGAGAGCACTTATTCTGAAAAAATCAGAGATAACAAAGATAACAGAGATAACAAAGGAGGCAAACACAACACCCACCCCTTCACATCTTTCGCAGTCACCTGTGGGACAGCACCTCAGAGGTGATGGTATCCTCCCATACTCCAAGGGAACTGGCAAAATACCATGAGAAATCCTGCCTGTCCAGGTGTTTCTAAAAATTCCAAACCACCCTTAGTTCTTCACCTTGTGAGACTTCCAACTACCTCAGTGGATGGAGAGATAACCCCAAAACCTTTTGAATGCTGGTCTTACACAAATTGCATTGCTGAATCTTTTAAAGTGAAAATCCACCCATGAAGAGGGGCTCTGTGTGTTGACTTTGATAAGGCAGAATTCACAAACACTGGGTGGGAATCCAGCCCCAAATTCTGCTACATTTCCCTACATGGTGCCCTCACTCAGTGCAAAGGAGCTGAAATGCCCAGACAAGTCCATAGACTTGTTGAAATTCTGGGTTGGCCCTTGGAGAGGTCCTTTCTGACCCAGAGCCCTATCAAACCAAGTCAAACTTCAAGAGTAGCTTCACTGCAACCTGCTTGTGAGCCAGGATACTACTTCATGCATATTCAAATGACAAAAACAGATCTATAATTAGTGCTGGGGAAAAAATGTTTGGTGCAGGGCAAGCAGGGACAGTGGAGAGAGAGCACCCTCCTCCCAACTTGGAAGCCTGCTGTAGGCTCCTTCAAAATCCCTTTCCTTCCAACATTCATGTTGACTCCTGATGAATTTTGAGACCTGGAGGAATCAGATAGTTTCCCAGTCACGTCATGTGCTTCTCTGGGGCAGGCTGCACAAGCGGTGCTCCTGATGGCACCAGAGTTGCCGCTGGATCTGTCACATGTTTGGGTCAGTGGTAAGCTTGGTCCTCCTAAATGCCATTTTCCTTTGACTGACCTTTCGTTCTGAGGAATTGTTGGATCAGTCCCTGTCACAGGATCTATCCGCAGACCTTTATGACATTTAGAAAAGGGTGCATTTCTTAGAGCCATTCTGCCTAAAAACATTAGTGCAGCTCTTCATTAGCTCCTCCAGCAGCTTTCTCAGGAACAGGAATAAAAGTCTCCCCTCACTCTTTTTTCCTGCTGTGAATTTTGCCAGATACAGCATGCACTTCTCAGTAGTGTACAGCCCTAGGACAAAGATGATGAGGCCTTGTTTCTGTTCATTTAGTTCTGTAAATATTCCCATTTTATTACCTATCATCTTTGCAGTAATTACTTTCTGCTCAAGCAGTACTCTCTGGAATCAGTGTTTTGATGTAAATATCAAGCACCATGATAATTATTACAATATTGTAACTTACTACTGTGTTTACAAATAACCACAATACAATTCAGCACCTTCATATATGTCAGAGGCTTCAGAAGCCCTGGCAAGCCATTGGTAGCTGGACCTCCTGAAGCTGGGCTACAGCAAGAATAAAATGTTGGTATCATCACGGATGTCTGTCTCTCTTTCTCATGTACAGGCATTCACTGGGTCTTATTTCACTACATATCTGTAGAGCCCTGCCTTGGGACTGCAAGCTTGATGGATGAATGCTTTTCCAGTCAAGACACACTTTGGCACATCTTGCCACTCTGCACCATCAGAGGCATCAGGGGAGGCAGCAGAGAGGGGTAAGTATGTTTTGCAAAAAGGCCTTTCTCCAATATCCCCTGGGCAGTGGGTGCTACTGACACAGAGCAGCCTCAAAAACTATCCAGGCAAAAGTGTCTTCCCCCTCTGAATCCAGATATTAAGCTGCTCAGCACTGCTCAGGTTCTGCTGGAGATTAATGTCCAGGGTTTCTCTACAGCAATTCCATCTCCTGCTACATGAACAGAGCAAAAAGATGTAGTAAAAGCATGCTGAGTCTGCCAACTTCCCATGCGCAGCACTGATGGGAGCTCCCCACCTTCCAGAAATGGCCCATAATATGCCACAGGGTGGCCAGGAGAGCAGAGTGCCCAGTTAGCCCTCCCAAGGCGCTGATTTGGGAGTGTCCCTGGTGTCTGACCCTGCAGGGCTGGGGCACGTGTGTGCTCACAGCTGAGTGCAGCAGTGTGGGAGCAGAGCCCAGGACACAGGCCCCGCAGGCTGGATACATTTCTACAGCTGCTTAGCGAGGCAAAATCCCAGGAAAGCACCTGCTGCTTCACCTACAGCTGCCAGAGAGGTAAAAACAGGCTGAACCCTGGCTGTAGTCACTGACTTCCCATCCCTTGCTGCTGCCAGCGTCCGTCCCGTGCTCTAATGCAGCATTAAAAGGCAGATGAAATTACTCCTCCAGGAGCCAGTGTCAAGATCTCTGCCATCCTGGACTCCAGCTTTGAGTTGTGTGTGAGGAGGAATGATCTAATTGAGTGCAATGCCCTACAGCTGCTCGCTATAGCGCTGCTCTTGCCTTGTTTGTGGGGAGGGCAACACCCCAAGAACTGGAGAGCAACACCATAAGCAATTGTTCTGAAACCTGAGAACATTTTGTGAAACCAGACTGTTAAAATAGAGACTTCATATATTCACCAAAGCTAAATTAATGCCAATATATACCATCTCTCTGGCTAGGGGGGAATCCTGTGAACTGCCATGTGCCTGCAGTCATGGGCCAAAGCTCCAGACTGGATTCTCTCAAGGCAGAGTAGCAGAGAGCAAGTGCCCTCTGGTCCTGAGTGTAAACCCTGTGAGCACTCCCCCTGATTCCTTAGCCATTAGGCAGCGATTCTTGGAAACATCAGCCTTTTTCAAGTGCTGAGAATCTCCAATCTGTGATGCTCCTGGACACAGCAATTACTTCCCGCAGCATTTTTTCATCAAATATAGGAGAAAGGGACGAAAACAAGGCCCCAGGTAGATACTCCATCCAAATTACTGACACAGATTTTTATGCATTTTTGTAGTCAGGAAGGGAGGGAGAACTCTTGCATTTTTCCACGAGGCAAGGACAGCTCTCTATGGCCACAGGGCACTGCTTTTAAGCCCCATCATGGTGGAGAGGGCACAGCTGGTTCCACAGCCTGAACAGAGGAGCTCTCTCAGGAAGTTAAGCCCCACCTTGACACAAGCCTAGTGGGGGCAGGTTTTCTTCAGGCCCCCTTGTCCTCAACCCAGTAATATGAGAGAATCATTTCTTAATACTGTGGCTGAGAGAGAAGGGTGGGATTCGACATCCACGGATGTGACTCGGGAAGAAGTGATGAGAATGCAGCTGCCTCCCCCCGTGCTTCGTTGTTATTCTTTCTCCAAATACAAACTAAATATAACTTTGCTCCATAACATTCAAATCATTTTAGTTACTAGCAGGGATCATGCCTGGAGTTCCAAGGGCCAGGGTGCAATCAGGCTTAAAATATAATTTAAACAATCCAGAACCTAGATTTTCCACCAAGTTATTTTCTTGCTTGTAGTTTCCCCATTTGCAAACACATTTAAACACACCCAGAAAGAAACCAACAAGCTCAGCCAGATACCAGGTTTTCTGTTCAAGATCATATAAACCCAGTTGAACATTAACAAGGAAATGCCATGATCACCTCATTTGTTTTAAATATTTCTGCTCATATAAATGCAGACAAGTGTGCAGATTTATTTGCCTCATTTACGAATACAAGCAACTGGAATCTCCATTCTGTTCCATTATATAAAAGACAGACTCTACACCTGTCTTACTGAACAGCTGGGCAATTTTCAATTTATATCCACTATCCTACACCACAGAAAAGCCCCACTTGCTGCTCTGCTGCTGACACTGCTTTACTAGCATTCCTGTTCTCCTCCCCAGTGCCTCGGGAAGGGATAGTGGTTGCCATTTCTTGGCAAAAGGAGTTATGTAAAACCCAAGAAAGCCTCTTTGCTTTAGCAAATAGCTATTTCCGGGAAGAAGAAAAAACAATTTCTAGAAGTGTATTTAAGACACAACAGTGGGATAGCCTGGAGCTTCCTGTCCATATTTCTCACAGTCAAAAACACACACACATGTAATTATATTTTCCTGCGCCGCATTGCAAAGTTCATGCACTTGTTCAACTCATACATGTAGTAAACATGATTTACAGCTCCGTGTGAAAACCCTCTAGATATATGGTGTTTTGATAGTGATTCAAACCTAGCACTTTAATTTAGTAACACCTAGCAGTGAAAGCTAAATGATTTCCCACTCCACATTCCTAACTTTCCATGAACCCCTTTTTACGGCTAACATGGGGAGGAGATACTGCTTCTACAACTGTTTGGACTTATCCTTGCTATTCCTTCAACTAAACTGCACACTAACATCAAGCTTCACATATGGTGAACGCACCAGCACTGACCCACGTCCTATGAGACCATTTGCCATCATACAGTTCAAAGTGAACTTTATTAACACATTAAACATAATTACAAAGAGGAAATTCCAAGGAAGGTCAACAAGCCCGGACAGCTTCTTGGAATGGAAAGTAATTTATAATATCCACATACTGTATTGTAAAGTTTATAAAGAAGTTAAATAAGTTTTAAGAGCCCCATGGGTTATGTATATTTTATTATTTAATACCAAACACATTCACTTTCCATGTAGATAAGATTTCTTTTGAAGTGCTGTGTTAACAAATTAGCAAAGTCATTTATGATGAAGCACCCAAACAACCCATCAACACATGGAATTAGCATGAGGGGCTGGAGTACCACAGATAGTGCATGTCCTGTGAGGGGAACACAGCTAAGCACAGAAATCTTTCATTACAACAGTGAGATGAGGGAATTGGACAAAGGTCACCAACCAAACTGCTCATTTGGTGTGAACACAATCTCTTACAGCAAAACTTGAGGCAACACTTGGCCTTCACCATACTCATCACTGTAAAACCTGAGCTTCCAAAGACTTTACCTCCAGGGTGGTTCACAGCAAAGTGGATTTCCTTTACCTTTCCCATGCTTCAAAATGTACATACGCAGCTGGAAAGGATCACCTAAAAGCCACGTTTGAAACATGCATCTGGAGTTGTCTAACTTGGGGTATCTGCTGCTACAAAGCTGGGCTGGACAACTCCTGCTTACAGTAGGAGTTTAACCTTTTCTACAATAGTTTAACAATCTCTGCAAGACCTACATGAGGATTATGCCCTCACACTCTCTGCATATCATTATTACCATTATTTGTATCGGCATTCAGGCTGTAATGATGGATCAATAGACAGAGACCTTGCTCTGCTACGACAAACTCTACCAAGGAGCAAATCCCACATGGAAGGCTTTACAAAGCAATGATGGGAAGAGTTTCAATCAACACGTGTAGGTGCTCCTGAAAGAGAGGAACTCTTGGCTCTCTGCACAGTTGGAAGCCATTACGTGGAGAGCAGAACTGATAAAAATGCTTTTTGAGAGAGATAAAAGGATGAATGTGTTGCCCATGTATCCCATTAACTAATGGAATAAGTAGTTCAAAGGACTGGTGAATCCAACATCTTTTCATATTTTCAAAACAAAACAGTCTGCACTTCCAAAAGGTATGTGCTAGCCAAGTAAAGTAGGGGTCAGCGTGGGGGTAACTGGTCCAAATGCTTTGGTATGTGACATGAGAAGATCAGATTAGATGAGCTAATGGGTCCTTCTTGGCTTGAAAACATAGGCGCCCACAGACAAAAACAATGCTTATCAAAAACAATCAAAAGATTAAAGAAAAAACCAACAGCATCTCTGTAGAACAAAGACTCTGAGCGAGGAACACAAAAACACCACAAGTATTTGCTGACCAGCCCCGATGGCTGCTCAGGCTTAGATTTGGAAATCGTGAACTGTTTGCAGGAGCAAGCTCCAGGCTTGGGCTGCATGGCTCAGCCCAACAACCTGATGGAGAAAACAGCTTCACAGATCCATTTTACAGCAAGTGAAGTGACATATTTTCTCTTTCTTCCTTACCTCTGTGGTAGGAGTTGTTTTCCTGATGAAATGGATACTTATTGATAGCACAAGAAGTGCCTGCCATATTTTTACATGAGTAATAACTAGTCCCTTGGGTGAAGGCTGCCAGTAAATTCCCTACTCTAGATGTTCCAAACCTAAGAAAAATACAATATTTGGGAACATGTTCCATTTAATTAAGTGTCCTGCATACACATTTCACCAACATTTAATAAAATAGTTATTGTATGTTAAACAATTGGCACTTGATTATTGCTTAGATTTATTGCAGTTAAACAACAGTAGATGAGATACGTATCTCTTACGTGGTTTCTAAATCCTTTGAGCATATGTTTTCAATAATCAGTTGGTATTTATTTAACATGAAATTACCATCTTATTAAATTAAATGTGTATGGGTGACATTCAATTTCAATTGTTGCTGAACATTTTTTCAGCAGCAAAAAATAGTAACTTTATCCCTTAGGTTTCGAGGTAGCAAACGCAAAGGAGAGTTAGGATTACTTCAAATTACTTTTGAAGAAACAGACTTCATATGCTGGAAAGTTTCTAGTGTGGAAGAAAATATATGATTTATTGTTTCTCGAGTGCTGCCAGTGGCCTTAGTGTGGGCCAAAGGAGAGGACTAATATTTCTACTCAAATGCTAAAATTATACTGACAGCTCAGTTCAGGTATGCAGCTCAATGGATAACCACAAAACCTTTTTTAGAGAAGAGATAAGTACAACAAAGGTGTGTTGGCACACACACCCACACAATCTACCTCTTTCATTCCCATTCAAGAAGGCAAGCCCATCTAAATAATGGCATACATAATTTGTTGGGCACTTTTTCAAAAGAAATGCCCTTAAAGCATTATTTCAAGGTTCTAAAATTAGAAGACTTTTTGTTTGGTTGGTTTTTTGCTTGTTTTTTAAAATTTTTTTAATTTTAGTCTTCTGTTTCCAGGAAGGACAAACTGACTAATTCTGGAAGAAAGCTAGAAATCCTCTGGCTTGAGGGAGGATCCAGAACCCAACCGAAATTCCATAGCCCCGACCCGGCTCTCTCCAAACCTAACCCAAACCTCCACCATCTCCTCCACAGGTCACAGAGGCACCATTCTTGCCAACGCGAGACATTTGTTTGCTTCCCATAATGTCTGGAAAACAGTGCAGTCAGGCAGCCCTAAATTGCCTTCTGGGGTGGGTCTACCCAAATTTTAACATAAATATCATTGTACTATGCCCTTCCAGCTGTTTCCTAACCATGAAAATACTGCTTCACAAGCCCAGTGGATTTTCCAGCCAAATCGCCCACATCTCCAAGACTTTCAGTAAAACAAACCAAACACTCTGCAAGCCTCAGTTTAATTCACTTTTTTTGTGACTTCTGCCCTTTTTTCGTGAAAGCTCCCCTTCAAGCCACCAATAGCAATCACATTCCAAATCCCAAGGTTCCAAAAATAGGTGTTTACTTCTGAGCCAACCTGCTCTGAATTTTGTCCCCTTCTTTGTCCCTCCTCCCTGCATGCAGCATTTTGTCACCTATCCATTTTATCTGAACAGCTCCTAGAGAATAGGATGCCCAAGTTCACGTTTGGAGACACAGGTTCCCCTTGAACTTTGGTAGTCAATATTTAACCCAGTCTGAGCACTGTGCAGGGTTTAATAAGTAATGAGACGTTTCCCTTATAGACAGGCTCTTGTGTGAGCACTCTGCAAGCAGGAAATTGTAAGTGTCATTGTTTATGTCTGCAGGAAAACAGAAACCACGATGGTTGACTCCGTGCTGTACACGGGAACGATGGGAACACAAACCTTTAAATAGCTGGTTTGCCTTCCTGCTAGCCCACAGCAGCAAGTTTTCAGCCATAGACTGACACAGGAGCTTTTTAATTTGTATTCAAGGATTTGGGTTTCCTCAAAATATTCTTAAAAATCTTTTTTACCAGAATTTGCTCTAAGAGACGAAAGTGGAGAAGACTTTAAACTCTTCCATCCTATGCTGGTTCCTACTGGCCTTTCCCAATACCCAGGATGGAAAAAGTGAGATTAGTGCACTAAGGACTCAGAAAAAAAACATCTTGACCACTCACTCTCAGTCATGAGACACTGCCAAAATATCCCTAAGCCTTCTGCTGTTGGGCAATCAGTGGCAGTGCCCTGCATGGCGAGGCTGCTCTCAGCCCTCCCTTTCCTCTGCCCTCGTCTCTGGGGGCTTCTATGTTTGGTCACCACAAAAGCGTGGTAACAACTGTTTGATGGTGACCACAAAGAGATAAACATTGTGGTATTTAAGAACTGGAGATATTTTCAGAGGCTTCTCTAGAACAGAAAGCATTTCCAGCTGAATGGCTGCATAGCAAGCTTGATATGGAGCCTTTGGAAGAACTGTTTTTCTGTAAGAAAATCACATTTTTGTCAAGAACTAAGACTTTACCCAGTTTTCTCTTTCAAAGAGTTTTGCCTGGTTTTCTCCCCTTTTCAGCTTAAGAAATATTTTATGTAATAATTTTGGCCAATCACTCAAGAGAAACCAAGTCTCCTGCACAGGGAAACTATCACTGAATTCTTACAGCATTCCCATCTGGTTCCTGCCCTTCAGCCACTGAAGCACACACTACCTGATGTAAAAACACATGACACACTCGCCTGGACAGAGGCAAGTGCAGCTTTCTGCAGCCTGCCTGCACCTGGGAGAGCTTCAAACAGACCCACTTCTTCTGCTCCTCCTCTGGTTTGCTCACAACAACAAGGTTAGTGCACTCTTACCTGGCTTAATTAGTTTTTCCATCAGGAGAGAGTGAAGACTTGTTGTTCTATCCGACTTGCTATGTCCAACTGCACCACCTAGGATTGCTAGAGGCTGTGCTGTAATGTCCTGGGACTGTTCAACTCTAATATCAGATGAAATCAGGTTTGCATTTAATCTGGTATGTCCAAAGGTTTGCTGCACCCCTTGCTGTTCAAAAGCTGCTTCACATCACCTGGAGGAAGGTATTCCTCTTATACCTCTATTGCACACCAGTGTGGCGTGCGTCAGGATGAATGGTATTAGCACACCAGCACTCAGCAGTGGGTATATTCTGCCAATATTGAACAACTGAAACCAAATATTTAAAATACAAATCCATTTAGATTCCTCAAACTATCCAAAGGATTTGGAAATACTTCTCCTTTGCTGAAGATCCCACACTGCCTGCCTTTTATGCCTGTACATCTGCAACAACAGCAAGATGGTGCTAATTATTATTTGATACACAAGCAAACTACCAACCCCCTGTTCTTAGCACAGCCTGTTGCTTTATTTGAGCTGCCAAAGCTTCAGCAGCTACAGGGACACACGGGAGTTTTGCTGACATCAATTGCTTCGTGATTTCAAGTGACTCCATTCTGCTGGCGGGCTGCACACTGGAATGCAACATCATATCCAGCAGGTAGATAGAGCCACTGGAATATCAATTAACGTGCAATCCTATTACCTCAGTGTCTGGTAATGTGCAGTCCCAGCTACCCTCCTGCAAGTGGAAGGGGGAGAAACCTGGAGAGCACAGCAGCTATCTAGGAAAAGCTGTGCACGGAGAAATATTGTCTCATCGTGTGACTGCGGTGCTGCCCCACATCCCATCGCGCACGTGCGGGTACCGGCACACGCACAGCGCATCAGCTGTCAGCAGGAATTCCTGGCTGCACACTGAAATGCTGCCACAGCCTGTCTGCCCAGCCTGCCCCAGCCAATGCACATCTGAGCAGCTTGTCCACTCGCATAAACATTTCTGAGCTTCCCGGTTCATGGAAATAGGTTTTACTGTTGAAGTGACTTGAACTTGTTCTTGGGGAAAGCCACGTCAGGAATCACTCCATGCTGCTCACTGGCATTTCTGAGCAAGGAGTCAAGAGGTCAAAACCCAAGGTCAGAGAACAGCAGACACGATCTCTTGCTGTACCTGATGCTGGAGAAATCAGCACATTCCTAATCAGTCGCTAATCCCCTAATCTTTATTGCATGTAAATTCCAACCCCTTCCCAATGTCTGTGCCATGGTATTCTCCAATCTGATTAGGGTGAAACCCCATTGGAAGACTCATTGATAAAATATGGAAATGTGTAAAATCGATTTTCAGTATATCACAAACAGCGCCACAAACCCCTCCAGGGATCAAAGAACCGCCATCAAATAGCAACAAATAGAGGGCTGTTAAAAACACTTCTTATCTAATAGTGGATGTGACTATTTGACAAAAGACAAAATTCACTTCCGAAGGGAGAACAGTGCTGCATTGTTTTACAGACAGTAAAGGATCAGTTCATGACCAAGACAGAACAGGCAATGTAAGAAAGGTCGTCATTTAAGGCCAAGCTGTAAAAGTGTGAGGGCAGAAGACAAGAGGGACTAGATGCACTCTGACTCACAATTTACTCAGCCAACAATCTCAGCTTTACTTCCAGAAGGTACAGCAGGAGCACTGTTGGCATGGAACAGCTGGTCAGTGAATTTGTCATTTAGCATTTATCTTGATATGAAGCAATTAACACTGGTAGGGCTGAGAAAAATGCTTCAACTTTTGGTCCTGAGCTCAGTCAAGCTTTGCTTGAAATGGCTCCACCAGTAGGGTCCAGAGCTTTGGCCCGCTGGGAACAGTCTGGACTCCATTACTGTAAGTACAGTGGGTTTTATTGTTGAAAACAATGTAAATTCGATAATGCTTCTAAAAAATTAAATACCTTGGCAGGATGTCACTCTCCTATGTCACTTTCCTATGGTGAGTATAAGGGAAACAAAGCCTCCTTCATATAATTCACCAGAAGACAGAGAAAAATACTGAATTAGAAGAAAGCAGAGGCCAATCCAACTCCTGTGTTTCGTCCATCGAGGGGAGTTTGCCAGAATTCACAATTTTATTTTGTAAATTGCATGATATTAGGTGCTTGTTTCTTACTGTCTCTTTTCTGAGGGCATAATTCTGAAGGAGAATCTCCTGTTTATTTAAACATGAAAGGAAATTTGTGACTTTTGTGATTGTAGGGAACCACTAAATGCTCTGAAAATAGGAAGCAAATAAATAAAATCCAATTTGTTGTAACATTCAAGCTGTTTCAGCCAGAGTGATGGTTTTTGTGGGGTTTGACCCAGGAGTGTTGAACACGCAGGATTAGTAACGTGAGTGCTTCCCACGGATGAATCCCATGTGATTTATTTAAGCACCTTTATGACATGCATTAAAAAAAGGCTGCACTGGCTGTGGGATCCAATAGCTGTAGGATCTGAAATTGCTTATGCTCCATTCACCATACAGGAGATTATAAGCAGGTGTGTCTCCTAGAGAAACTGGTACATTACAATCAACAGGAAGCTGGCTCATACTCCCAGATGTTTGTCATTATGGGAAGCAGGGAGATGTTAGGGTCAATAAAACCACACTTCTACTCTTGCAGCACCTACAGTCCAAGAGGGACTTCAGTAGCTCAGCTCTGCCATTGATAAAAGTTTTACAAGACCTCTGCTCCAAACAGCCCTGAAATCAAAGGTCTGTTTACTTAGCCTTTGCTTGCAGGGCTTTAGGATAGTGCAAGGAAGATCAAAGCAGGGACCTCGTTTAACATGTCCAAGTACACAACCAGCAAGTCTGTTTATGTTGGATTCCTACACACTGAGAGTGCTGCTGTCTGTCAACACTTCAGGCTCATTTTCAGCAATATTGGGTGAGGAGGGAAATATTCAGAAAGACCCCACAGATTTTGGTCCTGCTGAAACAGAAGTGAAAGAGCAGGGAGATCTGCTTGCAACTGTGACTGCCAAGGTCAAACACAAACTCCTTGCAGGGAAAAAGGAAACCTGCACAGGTCAGAGACCTCTGGTCTCTACTGAAGTGCTACACCATAAAAATGCAGCTGAAGTCTGCATGAAGAGCTGGAAAAGAATTTTGGTTCTGTATAATTTGGTTCTATATTATTTTTTATTGCCATTGCACAACGAGACTTGGTTCGGCACTGGTAAGGGATGACACCCTGAGCCCCTCATGCACAGAAAGAGATGCAACAGCCACCAGCAATTCACATCTCCCACTGATACCTGTACAACCCTACACTGGGGATGGGGCAGTTTGCAATGACCCTACATTCTGTGGAGCTATTTCCCAGGTCTATTAGGGGGCAAGACTCTGATGACATCTCCATTTATTTATCTGCTTGTTTTTCACTGCTGCATTAACATCTCTCTATTTAGAAAATTCATCCATATATTTATAAAAGGCTGAAGACTTGCAACAGCCTTTGCCCCAAGCATGGTGGCAGTGGGATGCAGCACTATTACAATCCCTTCTACATGACGTCCCATTTTCACAAAGTTTAACTTAGTATCTCTCACATCACTCCTTCTCAAACAATGTGTGCAAAATTGGCTTATAGGCTTAAAAGCTACTGGAAGGGATGGAGATGGATTGACCCTCAAATGTGTCACCACATGAATCTCATCTCCTTAGGACACCAATGTAAAGACCAGCCAGACATGCATAGGTATGGCAAGGGTGCTCACACAGGAGACAGCTGGTATTTAACTTTGGAAGTAGAGCTCTTTCTCTGGAAGATTTATCTGAGGATATAACCCCCATCTGGTACCACAGCAGAACCTTTACCAGAAAATCAAATTGCAAACTTTGGGGTGGATCCACTTTGTGCTCATTTCTTTTACTTTTCTTGGTGCTCTGTTCAATTTTCCTAGGAAAACCCTCTCGTGTTCTGAGCAATGTTGCTCAAAACAAATAGAAACTTGGGACCTGAAAAAGTCTGTAACTAGTGTTAGGAATCCAAGTCTCGCAATAGACCGCTCGCTCTGGAGCTGCCTCCTGCAGATTCCCAGCATCTCCCTCTGAAATACCCAAAAGGGCAGAGACAAGGCACTGGAATGCACAGCTCATAGGTGAGACCAGTAGAAACAAATTAATACCTGCTGCTTCTTCCCTTGGCTTCGCAGAGGAGTAAAACTTAAAAAGTTGTAAGGAACATGTGGAGAAAACCTCACCAACTGTGGGCTGGAGGGGCCCCATCAGGTCTCATTCCCATCCATCCCTCTGTACTATCTGCAGGAATGACCCTTTAAAACAGAGACAAATAAAAGGAAAGAGAGCCTAATTGATAAGGTGCTTTCTTAGGTCCTTGATAGTCACAGAGCAAGGGTCACACAAGGTACCAAAGTGCCATAATTGCACAGCTCCTCTCTTGGGGTGCTGTGAGGACACACATTAGATTGCCAGGCACCCTGATCACAGGCAGATGGGAACCTAGATGGATATGCAGGTCTTAAGACTCCCAAAAGAATCTTTGCAGTTTTCCAGGGGAGAGGTTTTCCCTAACAAGGCAATACAGCCAGCTTTGCTCCACCCTATTCCACTGCCTCTAGTCAAAATCCTCATCTACACTTCTAAACTGTTCCCTCCCCCTCCTCCTGGCTCCAGTATCCAATCCCTTCATACACTTGCAGACAGTTATTGTCCCCTCAGGTGTCACTTAGCCAAGCTATACATATATTTACAAGCAGCTCTTTTAATCTTCTCACATAAATCAGTCCCCCCAGTTGTCTGATCCGATCATCCGGGCCTGTCTCTCTCTGTCCGGACGAAAACCTTGCCTGTCTCCCTGACATCTCCTGGATGTCGAGCTGTCAGCTCAAGCTCAGAGCTCTTAATCTTCCTCCCCCTTCCCACCTCCTTCCTTAATTGCTGTGGACACTGCTACTGTCCCGCCTGTCGCTCAGGCCCACAGCCCTGGTGTTATTTTTTACTCTGCTCTCCCTCTAGCTCTCCCCCCATCCTGGCTCAGACCCTGAGCTGAAGTCTTTCTGCAGCTCCTTGATAAGCCCAGCCCTGGCTGCCCATCCACTCACTTGTAGTTTGCATCCAGACTCCCATGATATTTCATCCTCTGCTCCAGGCTTGGCGAAGCACACTCTTGCCTCATCCATATTAATTTTTTTCTAGGCACTGGTCTGGCCACTTCTACTTCTCCTCACATCTACCTCTCCCTTTCCCTGCCACATCAAACAGCTGCTACTTTTCTTCACTTGTCAAGACTCCGCCTGGCCTCTTCCCAATCACTGGTCCATCACCTCTTCCTTACCAGAGGTCCACCCTCTTCCAGCTGTGCCAAAAGTCCAGGCTCTCTCCTGCCTTTTTACATTTTTCAAAGAAAATCATAGGTGTTTTCCTGCCTCGTGTGGGAGCAGCTCCCCACTGGCATTGGCTGAGGCATTGGCTCTCTCCCTACACATGCCCCCTAAAGCTTTCCTGCACCAGGTACCCACCATCACTGGCATCCTGCTGGTCATCATGGCCAACACCATGTTTAAAACTAAAAGGAGGAGAGATTTAGATCAGAAAGAAGGAGAGATTTAGATCAGATGAGAGGAAGAAATTCTTTACTCAGAATACACTGGAACAGGCTGCCCAGTAAAGCTGGGGCAGTTGCATCCCTGGAAGTTCAAGGCCAGGCTGGATGGAGCTTGGAGCAACCTGGTCTAGTGGAAGGTGTCCCTGCCCATGGAAGGGAGGTTGGAACTAAATGTTCTGTGAGGTTCCTTCTAACCCAAATCATTCTGTGATTTTAAGATTTTACAATCTCACTGCTCCTTTGCTCCACCCATCTTCCTGCCATCATCCTTCACCTCATACCCCCAGGCAGCTCTTCAGGCACAGCCTTAGTGTGCTCACACAACACCTTGCACAGTGGGGTGAAGGCCCTGAGCACAGCAGCGGCACACACAAATCATGCTAATCACAACAGCTTCACTAGCACCTCTCTGCTGATTATCCTCATTTCTGCATCCACAGCATTAATGTATAATTGCATTTTAACAAGCTTCATTAGCACATTGCCTTAGTAAAGCTTAACACAGCCCAGGCACCCAAGGAAACCTCATGGTGCTTTTCTGCTCAATATAATTTTCAAGGCTTCTGTAACCTGATTTGTTAGGAATAACCTCAGGGCTGTAAAGCTTTTCTTCTGCCATCCAGCAATTAAGGAATAATTTGTCACAGAGCAAGTCAAGCTGCAGGGCAGGAAGGCCCTGTGCAATACAATGAAGCTGTGTAAACCAAAGCCCTGGGTGCAGGAACAAAGAGAGCATCCCTCCCCTCCTTCTTCGTTAGCCAGGAGCTGGTGCTCAGCTCCTGTAAATGCTGCACAATTCCCTCAGTAATGCAGCTCTTGCAGCATGCAGAGAAATGCCTGTGTGCACCCTGCCAGCATACACACTGGCTGTGGCTCTGCCCTTCCTGTACTTTTTTTGGACATGGTGCAGAAAGGTAAACAGCCCCTTGCCAAACAATACTGTTGGCATGAGCTGTATGATGGAATAGGATTAAGAAATGGGCTGCAAAGCTTTTTTAAGAAAGTTTTATGAAGCTCCAAAGGATAACTGAACTCCGTATATTTTTTTTTTAATAACTAGCCTGGGAAGAAAAATGTGAGTAACTTAGGAATATGACAGATTAAGCACAGGTAGTACATTTATCGAATATGATGAGTATTTCTGTCTGGCTAAACCTTTTCTAGCTTTAATACTTTTTCCAGTTATCTCAGTCACATAAAAGTCAAACACTTTCCCAAGCATTCCTGGAAAGATGCTTCCTGTTTTGGTGAGGGAGAGAGGGTATTTTTAAGTAAAAAATGATCTGACTATGCTGACTGTGTATGAATCCCAGTCACAAAACCAGAAGTAGTTTTGCAGATGGAGGTTGTTACCTGATTTTTTTCCTAACTTCCATAGTAACCAGATTAAGGAACTGCTGGCAAACCTCAGACACATTTCCAAAACCGTATGTAGGAAAAGTGTGGCAGGAATAGAAAGCCATAGAATATCAACTTCTACATGGCCCCAGACAGCTGTCTGTGAAAGCAGAAAACATAGGGTTAATGGTTCTTTTACACTTTTCTTTTAGTACTTGCAGACAACTGAGGACGGATCATTGCTGGAAATTCTCCAAGCAAGGAGACACTGATCTTGTGAAGTGTGAGCAACACTCAATTCCCATTAATTTTAAGGGAGATCAAAGCTGTCCAGCATTTTGTAGAGTTTTCTAAATCTGTGGACAGATAGGGTCCCATCTCACTATAAAATAGGTTCTCCTCCAGAAAACCCCTCTCACACCTCTATTTATCCATGCTTTGCTATTTTCCATCTAAAGCACATAAAGAAGAAAAAAATCCAGTTGTCAACTATCTGATATTACAATAGTTGATTCTTAAGGAATATATACTTTTCACATCCTACTACCATTATTTTAATGTTCAGAGGTAAAGGAAAAACTTCACCCATCCCCACCTTCTTCCCCCTTAACCAGACAAATAAGGCATTCAGCTTGTCTGAATTTAAATTTTTATTGGAGTTGATCCAGCAACCAGAGCACACTGCTAGAAGCCAAGGTCCCGCTTCCTTCAATACACCTCCTTCATTCTGACTCCCTGCTTTTGTACAGCTTTGGTAATCTCAATCTGTGGTCAGGGATACGATAAAATTTCAGCTATTTCCCCCCTCAGCTGCACAGAACAGGTCTTGCTCTTAAATCAAAAGCCTTGCACCCTAAACCTCTGGTTAAGTACTTAACTATGGGCAAGCCTTTGAAATCATCACAGGCTTCTTTTTTCTTTTTCTTAGATATAGTGCTGAAAACCCCAGAAGTGAGCCAAGTTCTTGGGAATATCAAAGGTACTCAGAGGAGACTGGGGGAAGGAGGCTCATAGGGTGGCTCCCCAGTGTTTTCTTGGCCTGATCTTCTGAAATAGATGGCATTACCAGTCCTCATCAAAAATGTAAAATTTCCTCCCTCATCCTTTAGGGCATGACAAAATATTGCTAACTTTTCTGGATGCATTAGGAGCAGACAGCAGCTGCAATCCAAGCAGAGTCACATTTCTGTCATTGCCTTGGTAAATGACCTCCACCTTCCTGCACAGGATGGTGTGGGCTCCCACATACCTACTACTGATGTTTAGGTTTTCCTCTGTGCTTCTCCCTTTTTCCTCCCATTCCCTCTCCTCTCTACAAACAGTAATTCAAGAACCATGATCAACCCTTTGCTTGGCTTCAGGTCTCTTGCATGGGCTAAAGTTACCTCCACTTCTCCAGCATGGTTTGGGGAATTTATTTATATTCCGTGTTCTGGAGATAGACCCCATGTCTTGCCAAGGGCTCTCATGGGTATTACAAAAGGAACACTGACAAATATTTATGGAACCTAAAGTGAAATTCAAGACACTGTTAAAATAAAGTTTCCTTTAGGGTTTGGGGGTTTTTTTTATTCTCCTGAAAAACTGACCTGGCTTCCTTGGCAAAAAGACTAATCCAAATGCTATTGGTATCTTAACAGCTCATAAGAACCACATGCTTCAAATAAAGCCATTACTATCAGACATGCTGAGTGGTTCAATTAAACAAATATGAAAATAGACACTTCATCCTGCTTTAGCTAAGTGGGATCATTTCGCTCCTGAATCCAGACTGACAATGAAAATGATATAGTATTTATAGAGCAGCTTTTTATCCTGAAAGATCACAAAGGATTATGCAGACCCTGCTTCACACACTACCAAGATGCTGCCACTTCCAGGGAGGAACACATGAGCTGTCCCACAGCCTTGAGGAATGGCACATGGCAATTTAGACAGAGGAGCAGAAAAGAATTCCACATTCAGCTAGAACTATAGAAAGGAATTTAAGCAAGCAGAATGGAGATTGTTTAGACTGGAGCACATCCAGCACAGAGGAGGTATGGTGATCTGGTGTTTCAAATACAGAAGTTAAAGCAAAACAACAGAAAAGTTATGGTTTAAACTATCCAAAAAACAGATTTTAGGGAAGAAGGGGAAACACCATCTTGAAGGTGAACAACTGAATTCCTTCCACTTCAGCTGTGCATGGGAAATTCTCTAAAAGGTGCTCTTGCTCACTATTCCCTTCATGATTACAAGAACCAGGATTAACAATACTTTGCATAGCTGCCTGTCCACATAAGGATGACACAGGATACGTTATGAATTAAAGGCTTCAAAAAGCTTTGTCTGGTAGTCTCACACACGTCAGAGACAGGAAAATACCAGGTCCATCTACATCACACATTGACTGCTGCCAGGATCCCTGCTGGCATCTCTGCCCCATTTTACATTAGCTACACTGCACATGTAATGCAGCCCATGGAGAGAAAGAGAGAGAGAGAGAGAGAAAGAGAGACTTGCCCAAGGCTGCCCTATGAATCTGTGGCAGCAGCATCAGGAATCCAGTTTTGACTCTGAGTGCTCTACTGTGACAATCAGGTGATGCCTCCCCACTCCAGGACAAGTTCCCTCCTGTGAAACCAAAGTCTTGCACGAGATGCTCAGCAGGCCTCAGTGTACTATGTCAATGGGTGGCCAAAATTTTCCCAGTAAAATTTTCTTTTGTGAAAGACGGAAAAGCAAACCACTGATTTATGGAGCAGCAGCATGGCAGGTCATGGTAAAACAGGGAAAATCCACCACTTTAAGAAGTTAGGGACACAGTGACATGACATGAAGTCGTGTGGGCACACACCAAATGTCAGCTGCAACTCTAAGGGTTACAGCAAGGACTGGAACCAGCTCAGCGTGAGGAATTCAGCCTGTGGATGTGTTTATAATGACACATCTGCAAAGAATCACAGAGTCACAGAACCACTTAGTTGGAAAAGACCTTTAAGATCAAGTTCAACCATTAAACCAGCACTGTCAAGTCCATCATTAAAACCATGTCCCTACATGCCACATCTGCACATCCTTTAAGTCCACTCAGGTATGGTAAAAAGAAGCAACCCTGACAATATTACTGCCAGCATCCCCCCAGTACAAAAGTGTGAAAGAAATACAACTGTGCCATAAGAGTTTTGTACCTGGCACACAGACTAGCACCAGCATGAGCCTCTCTGCAGAACAATTAGCAGAAAGTACCAATCTCAAAAAGCTTCTTTCTTTGCTCCAGTTCATTTAGCCTGAAGTAGAGCAATCAAGACTCTTCTGGCAGGATATCACATTCTCAATATGTAACCACTTAAAGGAAGAGGACAGCTATTGCAGAGAGATGTCCCAGGAGAAGAAATCATTGTACAAGTGAAAGGGATTTCTTTGGAGTGACTTTTAAAATAATGTGAAGCTGCTCTCTTTTTTTTTTTTCTGTTCTCTTTTTTCTCTTTTCTTTCTTTTCTTTTTTCCTTTTCTTTTCTCTTCTTTCTTTTTTCCTTTTGGACTGGACTACAAACCTTTCTTTTTCTAGCCAGCAGTTGTTCACAAACCTAATCTTCTGTGGTTTCAATGAAATAAGTAAGGCAGATAATCATGTACTATGAGGAGGAAGGGGATGACTCCATGGCTGTACAACCTCCAAGCACTACTTTTTCCTGGAGGGAAGGGGAAAGAGCAAAAGGAAAATACTCTGACTTAAGAGATGAGCAAAGAAGGAAGATGTGGCATGCTGTGTAAAGGAGATTTCCAGCAGCTCTACAAACTGCCAAGAGCTAAGTCAATTCTCTTATTTATATGTATTTCAGGGTGCTTTCAGTACTCACAGAACTCACATCACTGACAGCAGAGAGAAAAGTACATTTATACAGCGATTGTGCATTTCCCTGCCATGACACAAAACCTGCCCTCAGGTACGACACAGAAGGATACAGAGAGGTCAGCTCTGTCTGGCTCAGGGTCCCATGACACACATGACAGCAGAACTCCAGACCCACACAGCAGTGCAGAAGAAGGCTGTGGGATAAATCATGGCTAAACAGGTACGGAAAATAGGTGCCAGCTCTGGTTTGGGAGGTGCATTGGACTGAGGCCACCAGCTCTGCTGCTGTTTTGGAACAAGAAACCCTCTATTTTCACCCTTGAGCAAGAGCCAGGTTGGACTAAAGGGCAGCAGTCTGACCTGGAAGAACCTGTGCAGCAGCCTTAAGGCAAAGCAGCCCACACAACCCACAGGATTTAGGATTTCATACAGAAGTGACTCCGTCCCTCTGTTCCTGTGTGAACATGCCATTCGTGGTGAGTAAGCCTGTGTCATCCTGCAAGCCTGGGATGTTAGGAACACACCCAGCTCCAAAACCTGGTGGATGGTGAACATTTGCAATGCCACTCTTTGAACTGCAGTGCAGGGCTGTGCACAAAGCCACGCGCCTACAAGACACAGTGCCCGTGGAGAGGTGGTGGTAAGGGCTTGTGCACAGATGAGCAGCCAAAATGTGTGCCTTGGAGAACCTCTGGCTGGTGTTCAAGGTACAAAACCAAGCCAGGCAGAGAGCGTACATTCTCTCTCCCACCCTCCCAGTGCCTTTAGGAAGGTACACTGTGCTCTGGCTGGTGCTGGTGCTGATGCATCTTTGCTGATACATCTTTGCTGATACACACATGCAGCAACAGCACTGCTGCTGCCTGCACAGCCTGAGTTCTCCTGATAACCTCCCCACTAAACTTCTCTGAACCTGGAAATGCCCAACAAGCCATTCAGGCTGTGCTAAAATATGGTGACGGTTGCTGGAAATGAAGGCAAAGTGGAAATGGCAGAGGCAAAAGGTGATGTTTAAACAATGCAACAAGTGACTGAAGATACTAAAAATTATTTTAAATCTATTTTTATAAATAAAAAAAAGATCATTGCAAAGCTTAGCAGCTTACACTTGGTTCCTCTGCATATCTATCTGCATGCACACACGAACAGCACGCATGACCTACCTGTAAAAATGCTGCATTTTATCACATCTCTTTGCAGATCAGGACATGACATCACCCCCCACACAAAAAATCCATGTGCCTGTATTGCCACATAATTCATGAATGTAGAATTGGGATAGCACTGTATTAGTGAAATGTGTGATGTTACTCCACAGCCACGAGGGCTCTCTCTCTGTATCCTGAAATACATGGCTATTTTAGCATGTGCAGAGCCTACCTTCTGCAACAGCATGACTTCACCAACCCCACGTTCAGAGAATAATCATGGCCTTGTCTGCACTGCAAAAACTGGCCCCATAATTAAAAAAAAAAGTGCAGTTCAGCCAGAAGCAGCAAGAGCAGTGCTCTAATGCAATACTGGACTCAGCTGTTTTTAGTGTTGGATCATCTAATTCTGCTCAGAGTGGGGTAAGAAAAAACATGGGGAAAAACTCCCACACCCCAAAAGCCCCTTGCCATAGTTTAACTGCAGCAGTCATGAGGAAAGTGAGGGACAAACAGTTTTACAGTCCCCAGATATTTTTCTGAAATTTCAAAAGAAAAATTCTATTCCAAAGAGGGGCAACAAAAAATAATGAAAAGTAAGAACCTCAGCATTTTCTCAAAACGTTAATCTGTGAACATTTTTCTTTCTGGTCAGATGTTCTACCAGCAGTTTGGGAGTGTTTCATTTCAATCCTGGCAGCTGCTATTCATTTTTAATCTCTTCAAGCTTTTTGGTAAAAAGTAACCTAGATTTTAGATCAAACCCAAACAATGCCAGATCAGACAATCTTACTTTTCATTTGAAGAAAGTAAATGGCAATCACAACCTCCCCGGGAGACAATTTTATTCCTACCATTCTTTATTTGTACAACAATTAGCCTTTTTCTGATCCAAGATAAAGTCCCCCAGGCACAGTTGTGAAATATGATAATAGCAGAGTGCTGGTTTTTTTTAAATGAACCTGATGAATGACCAAAATTAATCATTCCCTCAAAATTTCAGCTATGATGAGCTGGCATCTTGCACCCTGGAAGTGTTACCTCCAAAAATTCTCAGCTAGACCCAAGGGTGATGAAGGAGCATCCTGAACTTCCATGTCTCACAGCAGTTCATGGGTGTTATGTCATTCCACAGTGCTTCTGCAGCTGTGCACTGGAACAGCCACTAGCTACTCTTCTTAAACACAGAATACGGAAGACTTCATGCATGTCAGACTTTAAAAAGCTAAAGTAACCCCTTCCCCTACGTGGCAATGCCAATGAGAAATGAAATTAATTGACTTGTTTCACACTTGGAGCCAATGAGCTGTAACACAGGGCAGCACACCAGCTCCCCACGTCAGCCAGTGAGGAAGAAATGCACTGAGACCTCGTGCCAGATGCACCTTATCATTTCAATGGCATGCAGTGATGGATGAACACATCAGCAATGCACCCCTTCCCTCTGGTAAGTCCCTATCCCTCAATTCCCTTCCAGGGAAAGTGAAACCACTGCAAAGTGATCTCCCTTCTGCAGGCACCTGGGAGGCTGCCCCGCACAGCCTCCAAGATCTTCCATTCCTCTGCACAGATTGCTTCCATCATCCAGATAAAAGCAGAGGGAGATGAAGAAGCATTTGTGCCTGGAATTCCCTGCATTTCATTACCAACCACCAAGGGCTTAGCCAGGGCCAAGCTCTGTGGTTCCTGCACAGCCACGCTTTGATTCGGGGTGATAAAGGTCCATTCACTACCACTGGGGAGCCTTGAGGCGTGTGATGTGGGTGCTTCCACGGTGACACTGGACTGGACTCATGCAAACATCTGTGACATACAGTGCCACAGCACTTGTCCTGCTCTTGGAGTGCTTAACCCATGTCAACCGCTGCCTGAGCCGTCTGCTTCGAGACCTGGCACTGACAGACGTGTAATTCAGTTTGGGGGAGGTGTGAGCCCAATGCCTGCTCTCCCTTCCCACCTCCCTCCCACGTCTGTCCACCTTCCCTACTTCTGGGTTATGTCAGCCCAAAACCTTCTCTGGGGAGGAGGAACAACAGCTGGTTCCCTCCAAATCACCTCACCCAATTAAAGAAGAATCTGCAATCAATTCTTACATGCTTTTATTGTTGATGGGGGCACAAGGCGGAGGAGAAGTGACCTCACCCTCCCTCAGCTCTGCTGACTTAAAAAAATTCCTGAAAAAAGTCAACTGAACAAGAAGGTGCCACTTGTAGCCCTTAGTTTACAAGAGCAGAGCCAGGCTTGTAACATTAGGACTTATGTAAAACCTTCCAAGATGCCAACTGTGCTCTTTTCACCCTGAGTTAATGATATTTAGTGTTTTCATGTAGTCCCAGTTTCTGGAGTCATGGGATAACACAAAAGGATGAACCTTAAGGAATTTTTAAGCTGTTGTGGTGACAAGCTTGTGGAAAGCTTGAGAATCTGAACGCTTAGCCAAAAAACAAGTAACCAGTGCCTAAATGCGAATTTTTAAATACCTTAATATCCTCTTGAGTATTGGAGACTGAGTCATGGTTCTGGGAAGGGTAACATTACAGCTTTATGGTCTGCTGCAAGACTTGGCTAGGGTGAAATCAGAGGTTTTCTGGCATAATTTGGAGCCTCTGTTCCCTCTGTGGAGGGGATGGTCCTCAGCAAGTAGCAGAGGATGCCTGCCTATTAAATTCACATTAAATTAATAGAATTAACCGCTTAACAGTCTTCACAGATCAGGACAAGGCAAGACATTTAATGCTTGTGCAGATTTAGGCATCTATTATTAAACATTTGAGTGTGAAGGCTTGGACCCCAACTTCTTAGTGTTACTTCTTCCATATGAGTTAGGTCTAAATCTAAATCTCTATCTCAACCACAGCATCATGAAGTTATTCTAGGCCCTGTAAAGTAACCTGAGATTGAATGAGATGAGCAATGGAAGAAGTGTTTTGTACCAGGGACATAACAAGGGAATATCAGAAGAGCAATTCTGAGCAATTCTTAGGCAATCCCAAATAGAGCCTCTCTAGCAAGAGTCCAACTATACTGACACGGCCACTGCAGTGTGAATCTGAGATCAACAAATCAGCACTTGGGCAGGTCAGGGCTTTAGCGGCCAAAGCTGTCACAGATCACTTGAAGATAACACGCTAACTGTACTTTTTAGTGTCCCCTGACCCTCCATCCTCTCCTCTCCTGCCAAAACATAAGTAAGCAGCACTTCTGGAGGAACTCACAAAATAATTTTATGATGTTCACAAAGCAAAGTATGACATGCTGAGGGATATGGCAGGGATTCCCCTTCCTCCCTGAGCCCTTTCACCCACAGATATGCAGAGCCCAGGCTCCCGTGGCCCCAAGTGATGTGTTCTCTGTGCTATTGTCCTCTGCAAGAGTCAGCTCAGCAACCCTCATGCCCATCAGCTTTTAACCAGGACCTTACACATTTGGATACAACCCCATATCACCATCCCACACAAAAGCCCCCCTTCTCTTGGAACAGAACCCTTAATTCTGCATCCACACACCCCGGTCCTGCTGTAGCCCCCTACACAGCACTCACATAATCCTTGTTATTCATTAACAGAGCCATGTATTTCCTGCCAAATATGTTTCCCCTTCACACAGCTCATGGGGCCATTCAGCTCTTTGCCAAGCAGACTTTTCAAATACAGTGTTAAAACTAAAAGGGCCCTTGTAGTTGTGCAGTGTTGTGAGGAGAAATGTTTCTTTCCTGACACATGTTGTACCCCAGGTACAGCTCCAGCTGTACTCATGGGGAGCCAAGGGCTACATAGGGATATTGCTGCTATTATCCCAGGGCACAGAGAGCAGGGTGGAGGCTCAGGTCCATTCCCAAGAGGACAACTTGATGACCTGGATGTGGCAGGGCACAATCCACCCTTATGAGCCAACAGTCAGGAGACAACAGGGATTTAGACCTGGGTTCATCACACTGGATGATTCTTGACTTTGCAGGAGACATTGCACTCAGCTCTGCAGAGTCCCTGCTCTTGGATCTGAAACTGCTCCAGAGGAAGGGCCACAATCTGACCAAGCTGGTATGAAGTGCTCCACAAAACTCAAAACTTCAGGCACCACTCATCTGCAAGCCCTCACACAACACAGCTCAGCCCATGCAGAAAGGGACTCCTTTCCTGTAAAACTCTCCAGTAAGAATCACCAACCTAAAAAGCCACAGGTAGGAATCTCAGCAGGACCCACCAGGCTGCTTCCATTGTGTATGGAGAGCAGGAGGCAAGCTGCACTTTGATTATCAGTCATCTTCATTACGTTCACAATCAGGAGCAGGGAGGGGGTTTTCAGTAGTGCTGGATGGCCTGGCAAGCACAACTGGTGCTGAAAGATGAAGGGACTTTTGCTCCCCAGCCAGCCAGCAACTTCAAAGCCTTTTTCATTCAGTTGCTGTTACGGCAGCACACACACACACAACTGCTGTTAAGGTATCACCAGCCTTGGCAGAGGTCAGAGCTGCCTGACTCACGCTACAACTGCCTGCTGCAAACATGGGGTAGACAGCTTTCTAAAAGGGTTTTTATCTACACACAACTAATGCTCTGTGCCCAACAGAAACGCTGCAGAAAGGACCATGAGAGATTTTGTGCAGCACATTACGCAAGAGGTCGGGTGAGATTACAGTGCAACCATTTTCCAGCTGCCTGCACTCAGTCAGAAGATGCCAATTTGAAGGGAAGTACAAATTTGGGATGAAAGTACATCAAAATTGGTCTACTGTAAAAAAATGGTTTAGGTCTAGAATGGAAATTTATATTTCTTAGAACAGCCACAGCCTAGATCAGAAAAATCTCATTTCAAGCCCTGTAATAAATCAGTGAGAATAAGACTTAACGTATTTTCTCACAGCTCTAATACACACACATGCACCTGTACAGCTTTCCTATCTTCATGCCCTGAGGAATACTGACTTTGTAAGAATAATAAAGAGCTACAAGAAGTGAGACTGGGAGAGCATCACCCCAAACTAGCTTGGCTGGCGAGAACCAGCTTCCCAGCCACCCCAGTGATTTCCCTCCCACAGAATAGGCTGGCACACCTTTCTGCCTCTTTTAGTTTTTTTCCATGCCAAAACATCACCTAACTCCAAAACATAATGGAAAAAATGGAAAGCTTTCTTGTGAGACAAGAATCCAAATTACTCCTTTTTCCTTTAGAGTCTAGGAAAGATGTTTCTCACTTCCAAAAGGCTTAAGTTTTAGGATCAAACTCTACAGTGGCTTTTATAGGGGAGCTCCCTGCAATATCAAGCCCCAGTATAGGTAAGACGCAACAGGTAACTTCAGATCTGCAAAGGAGAGAGGGTGACTGTGAGGAAGAGAGATATTATAACTTTGTACCATGAGACAAACAGAATAAAAAAGCAAAACACGTCAAAACTCTTCTGAGGTTGGTCGGTTTGTTGTTCGTTAGTTTTTCCCTGAAGTGTTAACAAGAAGAGAAATGAAGATACTTAGTCATGAGGTTAAAGCCCATGGTTCCCTTTAAAAATAAATATTCACTGTCCTCTGCTCTCAGTAGATTTCTATTGAGCAATTGAAAGATGCTATTTTCAAAGCCAGGACTCAACTCAGTTAATTGTTACACCTCTTTGTGTTGGCTTTTCTTTCAATGAGAACCAGCTAAAGGTTTGCAGGAAGGAGCCTCGGGGCTGCAACAGATGTCATGAGCCACTTCCTACAAATTAGAAAAGGAAAGTAACCCCCTCAGGTTAATTATGGGGAGAGGCCACACACGGAGCTGTGTAATGAGCCTGTGGGATGGAGAGAAGGCAACTGCTTCATATTGGATTTCAAGAGACAGAGCATGAAATCTCTGGAGCTGACTACATGCTTTCACACTGCCAGAGCAATGCCTCCTGCCCAGGCAGGACACAAGCCATGCTGTCTAGGGCAGGCAGCAGAGGTAAGGGAGGACAATGACATTGTTCAGCCACCCTCTAAGGACCTCTCTTCACGTTCCTGCCCTCCCAGGGCACGGCTACCACAGCACAGGGGACTTTGCACCTGCCTCCCTATTTACACAGGTGCAAGGTAGTTACAAAGCCATGGCTTAAGGACCAAAGTGTAAAGACAGGGACTTGGCTGACCTGGATATTGTTGTTTTCCTGGTGGGATGAACAGGCCAAAGTCCTTTCATCTTTCTCTGCCTCATTTCCCCATATATATAATGGAGATGGTGGCATTTATCTTTTTCTTTTTTTTTTTTTTTTTTAATGAAGTGGCTAGATTTTCACAAAGGGAAAGCACCAGAACAGTCCTGGGCAACATCATTACCAAAGAGCCCTGTAATAGCACAGGTTATGCCTTTTTTCTCTCCTCTTTTCCACTTCCCCCCTCCAACAGGTTGGTGTGACCCTGTCTTGTTTCTTGAAACTGTTTCTGTAGGTACTGGGTCACTTTAAAAGGTCACAGATGCTTGTTAAAGTAAATTCGTGCAGCTAATCAATTGTAACTCAGCCTTGAACGTCAGCTGAAGAATCAGCCCCATGTTTCCTTCCGCTAAAATATACATTTATGGTCAGGTTAGCATGACCTGACAACAAAATCAGCAAGGACAAACACAACCCTGAATGCGCCAGCTAGAGTGCCTAGAAGATTTATTTTAGTGGATGGGAAATAGCTTGATGTTTATTTAAACTATGATTTGCAGATGGGGGCCAGGGGGGTGTTTAAGTGACAGTTAACGGGTTCATCTACAAAAAAGGAGGATCCTGGCAAAAAACTGAGCTACAGCTTCACATGGGAAGGCATCACTTTACCAGAGGAGAGGTCACTGGAATCCAGGACACGCTGAACAGGCACAGCTGAACTTCCTACTGCCAGGATGGCCTCGGGTAGTTGTTCCTGAAGAAGTAGGGATAAGTAACTGTGTGCTTCAGTGAATTCGTGCAGTGGTCAAGAGGAACAGAAAAGGTCAAGATTTTCAGTCCAAGAGGGACATTTTGTTGACATTCCATCTTGCAGGGGAAAATAAAGTGAAACATTCTGGGTTTGTTCCAGTGCAGAACAGTAGGGGTTTTTTGGTCTCAGAAAAGCAATGGAAGATATATCTGCCTTCCTTCGGGCAGTCGTAATAACAGCTCCTTCTGTAGCATCTTCCCAGCTGGGTGCACATCACCTCTGACACTTTTGTTGGCACCATGCTCAAAACAGAGGCCAAGAAGCAAGATCTGAATCATTTCAAACCTCTCATAAAGCATGACCAGTGCAGAATAATACACAGTGCCCTCACTGACAAAAGCACTGAGCACTGCTTTGTGGCAGTGGATTTTCATCAATACCTATCTCTTCCAAGTGCACAGGAGGATACTCACACTAAAATGAGTGCTGGTCAATGAATGTTGAATGTCTTCCAAATTTTCCACACCCAGAAATCCAGTCTCCAGACTTGAACTGACAGTTTGCATGTCATCTTACTTCCCACTTTTTCCAAAACAAGGCACACCAAATCCACCCTAGTTTCAGCAGGTAGATTAGAGGCTAAGAAAAACTGGTTTTCTTGAACAGAATTAGCTTGAGGTACTTCTGAGATAATCCATCTGCCTTCCAGGCACTCTCTAAATATTTAAAGGCACCCATTTGTCATCACTGCTGCATTATCCCCGCAAAATGCATCATCCTTGCAAGATGGAGCTACCTGACCTGCAGGGTGGGAGTGTGCATGCCTCTTACATAGCATGTGTATCTCACCAGGGAGGAAAAAAACAGTTTGTGGTCTGCACATATCAAGCTGAACACCAGGGCTGCTCAGATATTGCAGGGAAACACATTGCTGAACTCTGATCACTCTGTCCCAACGGCCCAGCATGGCACAAGCTGAGTTTCAGAAATGTGCATGGTAGATCCAAAAAATGACTATTCAGCAGGGCTGAAGGAGCAGTTTCAGTTTCTTGAAACAGATATGAGGGGCACAAACACCACCTGGGCAGTTATCAATGTCCTGTTAAGAGCAACAGGATGGCAAGGCAGCCTGGAAATCTAATAAAAACACAAGTCCTACTCCTACTTGTACCAAATTTTCTTGGGCTCAAAGGGTTTCTCTAGGATTTGAACAAATAATAGGATCAGAAGGTTTTAAGAAGCTCCCATGGACTTGTAAGGGGCTTGATGCAGCTCCCAGTGCAGTCAAGAAGTTTTTGAAAAAGAAATCTCCAAGTCAAATCCAGCTATTGTGATTTACACCAGCTGAGGATCTCTCACCCTGTCTGCAATGGGAACATGACCAGGCTCCTTGCCAGCACTTCTGGCTTTGCTGCAGTAGGAGTGACGTTCAGGTATGCGTGACCACTCACCATCAGATTTCTTTACAATGACAAGCTTTGAAGTCAGAGCACTTTGCTCTCCTTCCACAAACCATTTTCACTCAAAACAATAACTATTTAAACGGGAGCCTCACCAAAGCCATTTCAGATTTTTTTTTTTTAAACTTCTTTGTCAATGGTAAAATATAGTCAAATCACAGGAAGAGAGATACCTGCCTGCTATTCATCATAGGCTGGATATCCCAGCACTGAACTACTTCCATTAACTTCCCGTGCTGGGGGAGAAGACTCCAGTAGTATCACCCGATATTACACTGAAACCTAGAAAGAATAAAATTGAGCAAAAGACTCTTTTTGCTGAAAATCTTGCTAAGCTCCTCCATACAAAACCTACTAAAAGTTGTCTTTTCATAGCCAGCGGGGCTGCTAGAGGCTTGAATGTGATTTGTGGACCTCATCCTGCCTATTCAGAGCTAAAGATAACACCTGCGGGAAGCAGGCGAAAGGTTAAAACCTGGTACCTCTGTGTTTTCCTAAGTGCAGAGCTTGGCACCAGAACAGAGCCTGGGAACAATGGCAGGAGCATTGTGCCTGTTTTCTTTTCCCTTAAAGTAACATTTTTGCTGCAGTGTCATCTTTCTGCTCAGCCAAGCAGGCGCTCTGGGTCAAATCAGCTGCGTGAGCCGTCAGCAGATTTTTCTGGCCCTCTCAAAAGATCTTCAGGCATTGTATTAAAAAGCCAAATCGGTGAGAAAACAGGAAAAAATAAAAAAGGGGACAGACTGCCCACACGTTTTACCGGTCAGGCGCTCGCATGACTGTGAAATAATCAGCATTCTTTTGGTGAAATGTAGCAGCTTTAAACCAGCAATCTGGCTTCGCTCTCTGGAAAACAGTGTGCTTTCTCAAAAAAGCTAAACCCAGGGTATTACAGCCTGACAGCTTCAAAATTCCTCAGACCTCCCGTAGGAATCGCTCACAAAAGAGCAGGCTGGATGTCATCCACCCATCCCAGGGCTGGATGTCAGGGAAACAGACTCTCTGATGGAAAACCCTAAGGGAAGGCATAACTTCCATTTACACCATCTTTTATGTTTTGGCTAAGTGGCTTGTTTATAATTGCTGGATTTAGGGGAGAAAGGCTTCACCTCTCCTTACAGTTCCTGTAATGCAGCTTTGGGGCCTGCTGGGTCACTTCCCAAAGAGAGAAGATAGGAGAAAATTTCCTAGAGTTCTTTCACGTGTTTTGGCAGGGATCCTGCAGCGGACACCGACACGAACAGCACAGAGGACAGTCCCACTTTCACAGTCCTTTGCACAAACCATACTCCAATTTCTAGGAGCCACCATGCACCAACTTTGCAGAGGGACAAGAGGCACTGAACAAAATTCATTGCTATTTGCCAGGATTGCCATAAATCCATAAAAAAGAACCAACATTTTAAAACTGAAGCGGCATTTTTAGAAGGAAATGGTGTTTTTTAAAAAAACCACCCTTTCTATACAAAATTTCTTCAAGGGCTATTGCTATCCCAAACAAAAGAAACTGAGGAGTTACATATGGCACTTCCACACATAATGGCTACCACAAATCCCTGTGGTCGTGGCGAGAATCAACAGATTGCCTAAACTGATGAAGACAAAAGTTTAATTGCTCATAATTTTGCTACACAGAACCATTTGGGCTAAGACTTTCCAATGCCTGGGACATATAACTCTATTCTTATGAGACAAAAATAGTAGGAGAACATCTAATTAAAAATTCTATGATTTGGCATATTCTCACATGAGCTGAATTAAGGCGGAAAAGGACATCTCCAATTGTCTGTTTTGCAACCTTAGTAAATTGTTCAATTTAATTTTATGTATTTGTAAATTTATTTAATTTGGTAATGTGATGGTAAGTGAATGCTAATTCCTAGTACTTGGGGAGCAGAGGAGTTGAATCAATCACTGGTGCACATTAAGTAACATTATGGCCTTCATTTCTATTTGTGCGGTAGTAGAGGAGTAGTCTTCAAGCTTCCCTGCTGCCTCTTCTCATGTGAACTTCCTGCAGTCTGGACTATAGTGAAAGCCAGATAAAATCATTTCTAAAATGAGATGGAGGCCTGAAATGCGAATCAGGGGAAGAAGTCGTCAGAAAGGGGTCTTCATTCAGGTTTGGAAGGTTATCAGGTCTTTACCTGCCTGGTAATCAATCCTGGTGCCTGATCAGCTCCAGGGAATGGACCCAGGAGGAGCACAAAGGCTCTTTATTCTCTCTGCTCATATTGTGACTCTGCTATAAAGCCTGGTTCGCTGGGAAGGGCAAGGTGGAGCTGGACATGGGGCCTATCAGGTGACGTTAATGTTCAGTCAAGATATGGACCTTGTGTTTGAACGAGACAGACAGTCTTTGAAGAATATAATCTGTGTTGCCAACAATGGCTGGAGTGAAAGGAGCTCGCTCTGGTTACCTCAGAGGATGGACTGGTAAAGCAAAGTTGGATTCTTATCAAGATGCTGGGTTTGGGTTTTTTTAATCATTGATTCATATGGTAATGGCTGGGAATACACAATGCAAGGTCTTCAAAGGGAGGAAACACAAGAAGGATATAGTTTCACCCAGTTCATGTTAGGGTTCCACACTTTTGTTCTGTGTGATTTTTTTTTTAAATACATAAACTCTGCTATCCTTGCAGGGACAAATCCTATCCACATCTTTTCAGATTCCCTCCAGTTCCAGTTGGATATAGGCTCGCCAGCAGCAGTGAGAAGGAGCAGCTCTCCTGGGGTGCTGTGTTTCTCAGATTGACCTTAGCTCTGTTTACCCTTGCTTCGAAAGTTGGGGCCAACATCTGCTAAATAAACTGCTGAGTGCTGGGGCGATGGGGACAGGGAGGGGGAGTTAAAAACAAATGGGATTGTGCTGAAATGAGAGAGTAGTGAGAGGAGCTTGAGAGAGATTGTTGTGGGTCAGCACACAGAGGCAAATCCCTTTGAATCCATAGAAAACCTTCTTCTGACATCTCTGACCCAGTTTTCAAGCATGCAGAACAAAGCTATCCAAAGTTCATGTTTCCAGTTCAGATTGAAGCACTCTCCTAAATACCCAGACAAGCCACACTGCTTTTTCTTCTGTTTCATCACCATTTCCAGCACACTGGAAATACCCATGTACTTCAGCCATGCAGGCAGTAGTGGTTTCACCCATTACAGTAAGGGAAGAAGGGCTTTTATTTCAGACAGCAGACTCTCTTTTCTCTTCCACCAAAACTCAATCATCCCAACAGCACCCAGCTGGCAAGCAGGGGGGATAGAAAGGTGTTTTCAAAGCTGACGATGTGTTCATTCCAACACATCATGGTTTAGACCCTCACTACCACCAATCATGGCATTTCACAAGTCATCACAGTTCCTCCCTGATACAAGAAGTGTTTGACTACATCACTCTTAGGACTTTAGGTCTGTGCAGCGGCCTGCACAACACCATTGGAACAAGCTGCCCAGGGAAGTGCTGGAATCACCATCCATGGAGGTGTCCAAAAGGCGTGTGGATGTGGAGACATGGTTTCGTGGTAAACCCAGCAGTGCTGGGTTACAGCTGGACTCAGTGATCCTGGAGGTCTTTTACAACCATAACAATTCTATGGTTCTGTCCTGTGGTTGTGCTTCCTTAGGTTTTTGGCAAGGGCACACTAAACAATGCTCATCACTCCTGGCAAGTGTGAGGATGCTCAGCACTTTGCTGAAGACGCTCAGCACGGATCAGATGTGTAGGTATTGTCTCACATCTACAGCCTTCCCAATCTGAAGGAGTCTCCAGCTAGGCTGTCACCCAGGCACTGATCCTCTGTGTGGGCCAGAGCATGGCTTTGCTGTGGCAGGTATATTCACACTGACTGCATGGCATGTACCCTTATTTACCAGCAAAGTGCTCCTAAAATAACCGTATCCTCAGTATTCAACATATGCCTTTAAAGCATCAGGATTAACGTCCCTTAAAAAAGAAAAACTGGGTAATATGAGAGTAGATATTCCCATTATCAACATATCTACATATTTTTTAATCCCAACCAGCATGTGGTCCTGGTATTATCTCATGGAAGTATGTTCCAGAGCTTATCTGGAATAACTTTGCTTTTCATCACCTTCAAAGTTCCCTGAATATTTCCGTGTTCGTCTGTCAGGCTGCCTTTGGCTTTCTGGACAGCTCTGATCATACTCAAAACATCTGAGAAACAGATTCCAGCTGACTCTAAGACACTGAAAAGAAAAAGAAGGCAAATGAGGCTCTCCTGGACAGCAAAGTATCTGATACACAGCACTAGTGAAACCAGCAGGGTGTCATCTGAGGTGAGTACAAGCCCAAGAAAACAACCTCAGTACTATACAGGGCTTTATGGCAGATCTTGAAGCCCTGAGCAATCCAAGATGGCTAAGTAGCCAAGAAAATTGGGTAAAATGCAACATTTTTTTAATGAAAGATGCCAGCTAACCATGAATCTGCTTTTGATAAGAAAACTGATTTTCTAGGTATGAGAAGGTGGTGCTGAGTTTGAATAATGCATCATTGGCTCAGGCCAACCACACAAAGAAATTGGGTGGAACTCATCTTGTCTGAAAGCACCTCACTGAGACATGCTGGAAATTATCAGTGAGCATGAAGAGATGGAGACCAGTAAGGTGAGCTGGTCAGTCCCTGGGCAGGAAACAACCCAGCATCAGGGAAAAAAGGTCAACCTCTAGGACCCCCCCCAGCAGAGTTCTTCCAAAAGGATCTACAGGGTAAATCTTGCTAAAGGGAATCACTAGTGGTTTTGGCAGGGCATAATGCAGTGTTTAGAGGCTGGAAGATTCTGTCTCAGGGTCTCCAACCCATTCACCACTCCACGAGCAGAGCTGCATGCTGCATCTCTCCAGAGGAAGCTGATTACAGGCAGCCTGCCCTTTTCCATTGACGTATTTCTATGAAGCATCATTATCCTTGTTTCACACCTGGGAAACTTCTCCACGTACTGGTGATGGCAAAGACAAAAGGGATTTCTCTCAGAGCAGTCAAAAAGGTGACTGATTCACAAAGATTTAAATGATGGTTTGTTAAGTGTCAGATGAGAACAGTAACCATCAGTCTTTCTCTCCCCATGGTTGTTACATCCTTGAACTCCTCGACTGGAACAGATCTCAGGTACATCAATCCTACACTGGGATATTTAAGGGTTAAATAGGGATTACAAAGCATTTTCCCTGCCAATGACAAAGCATTCAAAATCTATTACAAATAAAATCAATAAAAATGGCAAAGGAAGCTCTATTGATAACTGTCACAGTGAGAACTCCCTGAACTACATTTGTAGTCAAAAGCAGCAAAAGAGTAATCTAAGCCTGCTCAGTTCACCTTTAAAAGAAGAAAAATGGAAGAAGGAGGGAGCTGAAATCTGTGTCACTCGATAGCTCCTGGCAAACTCTTCCTGGCTTTATGGTTATGCTTCTAAATCCTCTCAATTTAATGGTGTAGGTTTCCCTATTTTTAGATCACAAATTAAGGCAGCTCTGCTTTTTCCCCTGCATTATTTTCTAACCAGACCATGGCTATTAAACTTAGCAGCAAAGAAGCAAGAGCGCCCTTTAAATAAGAAAAAAAAAAAAAAGAAAACCCAAACCACTGCACAAGCAGCATAACCACACGGCTGGAGAAAGAAAATCACTCCCAGGGGCTGACAGACCTCTTGAGTTTCCACTTCAGTGGTCCACGAGGCAGGGCTGGTGCTGGGACTCCCGAGGCCCCAGAGGTGCCAGGACGTTTGGCGACCGACGGAGGAGCTGCCTTGGCACAAGCCTCCCCTCGAGCACAGGTCACCCACAGGTCTGCAGCAAGTGTCAGCCCACAACACTTGGGCTGAACTGTGACCAAAAAACCCTAGTTTAAATGCAATAATCAGGGTGAATTTGGCACCCTGCTGCCTCCTCTCTGCCTGGCTGCAGCAGGGCTGGGGGGTGTCTGCACTGGGAGGGCACGCTGTCCTCCAGATTGTTTTGAAACAACAAGAAAAAAGCTTATCGTAATCCTCCTGGCAATTAGAGCCTGGCTGGCTACAAAGTGCAATGCATTTATCAAAACCTCCTTTGAAGGCGCTGAGGGAAGTGAATTTGAAGCTGTTGGGGACTGCAGGAGTAAGAGAGCCCAGCTGCTCCCGGGGAGCCTGAACTGGGGCGAGGGGGCAGAGGGAGGAGGGAGAATTTCCTTGTCTGGGACAGGCACGTTTTCCATCAGCCTGTTTGTGTGAGGATAAATAACACATTATCTCTCTCCGTGTGTCTCTCGAAAGCTCGGCTGATTACAGCTGGCACGTTTAGGGGGCTCTTCCTGCAAAGTTTGCCAAAAAATTAGCTACTCCTGGCGCCATAAATCATCCCAAACTGGGCTTATTCTGCCCTCATCCCCACCAAAGTGAGAAAAACCCAAACTTAAAAAAAAAAAAAAAAAAAGAAAGTTGCCAGTTTTGTCAATGTCAAAAGGACAAAACTGGCAGCTTTTGCCTTTTCTAAACATGCATCAGCACGAGCTTCCCAGAGGCAATTCATAAACAGCAACAGTTGAAGGGGCTCATCTCTCCTTGTCATAAAACAAGGCTCTGGTCCAGCAGCATAAGGCGGGATTAAAACAGCGTAGTCTTGTAAAAACCATCTAAAGTAACAGGCTGGAGCACAGTTCCCAGAACCTCTTCCAGCACAAACTGGGTACTGGCATCTGATTAAATTCTCCAGACCCCTTTAATTTTCAACCTAGTGCCTGCTGCTCTCTCTGCAGCCCTCCAGACCTCTGGACATGTTTTTCCCTCTCCCTGCTATTCACAATTTCAAGTCTCCTTAGAGGGCAGGGGGAGGAAAACTACTCATGATGCTCTCCCTTCTTATCTGCTTCCCTCTGTCCAGTGCGGGCACGCAACCCCTGGCCACAGGACACCCTCCTTCTCTTGGAGCAAAGACCATCTTCCCTCTGAGCACAGACCATACCCCTGGATTTTTATGCTGTAATGTAAGTGGTATCCCTCCAGCAAGCCTCTCCTGCCTTAAGGGAAGGAGCTGAGTCCAGCCCATGGTACAGCCACTCAAAACTACCAGGGCTCTTTGCACAAGCTTGTTGGCACACACAAGCCTCCAGCACGAAAAAGGGTGTCAGAATAGGGAGTGAAAGCCATGGAAGAATGGGAATAAGCAGATGGGAAGGTAAAGATGTATTAAAGATTAATTAAATTGCCCTGAGCAAACAGTCTGCACAGAGCAGGACCCCTGTGTCATCTCCCTGCATCTCCACATCCCCTTTCACAACAGCTTTTCTCCTCTGCAAGGTTTTGTTCATCCAAAACCACTGAACAATCGTTGCCTTGAGTATTATTTTAATCATTCCCAAATGTCTTTCCTGTGGAGGATTCCTGCTGAGATCCCAAGCTGGGATCTCCACCGGAGTAAATCAGCCCAGCTACTGTAACTGGGCTGCTGATTTACATCTCCTAGAGATCCACCCTCCTCCCAGCCAACTCCACTCCCTCAGCTCACCCCTGCACAAACCTCGTCCAAAAAACTCCTGGCGAAACCTTGCTGTGCATCCTCCCCTGCATGGGGCTATTCTTGGGATTTAAGGAATGTGGGCATTATATTGCTATGAAAAAGGGCACTGTGCTGAATTTATACACAGGAAGGTTGCAGGGATGAGAGCCACGGTGTAGTGGCCTTACATCTGTGTCAATGTTACAGGGATGACAACAGCAAAAAAACTTTGATCAATCCCAGAGCACAAACGCAGGTTTATTTCCTTGCCATCTGGCAGAGTATCATGTTAGGAGCTGAGCAGACAACAGTGGCTGCTGCTACACAGTGTACTATATACCAATAAAAGCTCAATGGATCTGCAATAGGGCACACTTTTGAAATAGCTGTGAAAGGAAAATCTAGGCCACTAAGTGCTGTTAGAAACAATGTCCTTATATTTTTTCCCTTCCCCTTACTATTCTCCTCTGTCTTGCTTCTGCTCTTGGGATTCCTCTTCCCTCCCTTTTCCCAGCCCCAGTGGCTGCACAGAGAGCTATCAAGTGAAATGCTGAACCTAAACTAAAGGTTGTGTTCATTTAACAAGCATTAAGTATCGGTCAGGAGGGGCAGACTGGCAGCTGCCCTCACAGCTGAGCCCAATCCCCCTCCATAAATGGTGAAGCACAGCATCCCCACAAATGCAGGAGGTGGCTGCAGTCTTGTCTTTCCTGCTTCTTCCTCCCCTACTCGGCACAAAGGCATACGAGACCCACAATGATCCAGAGATCCATGGATAAAACCCTGCAGTAGTGTAATCATTGTCTTTTGCACTTCCACAGAACTTCCTCAGCACAAGATGCTCCAGCCATTCCCTGGGCCTTGCCCAGAGCAGCTGTAACTCCCAGCTATGATAAGCCACCACCGCTCAGTGGTGAACACTGCTCTGCAAACATCTCACACGCAGATGTCTCAGCTCAAATGCCTTTTACTAGAAACTAAGTGGACACACTGCCCTGCACTTCCACATGCCAAAAGCCCAGACACATGCAGTTGTGCCTTACACGCTGTTACACCGAGTGTCCCTCTGATGAGCATCAGGAGGAACAAAACCTTATTTTACTCATGAGTTCACCATAGCTTAAGGATACTTGCCCAAGTTAGTAGCAAGGTCATCAACAGACTGGTTCCGAGAAATCAGTTTCGACAGCAAGACCACCACTCCTGCATTATTTAACCTCACAGACCACAAACCTCAACCCAAAACATCATTCTTCACACCAAGCTGTATAAATTGTCTCAGCCACCAAATTGTCACACAGACAGACACAAACACAGAAATGCCAAGGGGGACTCTGCAGTGACGCACTGGCGAAAACACCATGGACAATGGCACGTCTTCTAAGGGACCCCACGGGATCTCTTCTCTCTGTTTTGAGTGTGTATTTCCCATTAAATGGGTAAGAATATTAGCCAGCAATCAGACGGAAGAAAAATTTAGCCTGGCCGTTAGGTCTCATTGTTACTAAGTTTTCCTATCAGGAAATACAAGAGTCTCAAAAGGGAAGCAATGGAAATGATCACCCGAAACAACTGAACAGGCTGCTAGACTAGACACTACAGGCAGCAATCCTGACCTGGCAGGAAAACCCAATAGCCCTATTCTTCCTCTTTGGCATCTGTGGTCCTACAATTGCTCAGTCATTTCAATAAATCCTTCAGCTCCTCTATCTGGTTTCATTTTTTTTAATGGGCTTAACTCTCAAAAGAACTCACTGCCCATCATTCAGGCCAGCTTTTCATCTTCAGCTGCAACTGTGATCTTCCCAAGTGTGCTCAGCACCCAAGAGCCATCTTTGGGAAGTCCCAGGGGAGGTGGCATTACCTTGCCAAGACTCTGAAGCACTAAGTGCCTATTTGATGGCTGCCTGACTCTTCAACGGGAAGAAATGTTTGCATGATGCTCTTACGGATGTTCACACTGTCAAAAGGGCTAGATACTATTTTCCCAAAGTAACTTGACCCATTTAAAGAACTTCTCCAGGAAAGCCAGTTGAGTATCTCTGACATCTGCACTACCACAGACACTCTGGTATTAACCATCCCCTTTATCTCGCTATATTTTTGTTGATAGCTGAACTATGCAGTGCAGTGGTTCTGGCATCCCAACAATGGCTGGTTATCAGGAGCAAGAAAGCACGAGGTCTGGGAACTCACTGAAAACATTCAGAGGCGATACGTGAGGGACTGGGAGAGATTAGACAGGGTTTGCTGGGACTCCAGGAATTCCTGCAATTCAGGGGTTACATGGCAAGATTTCTTTTTTGCACAGGACAGCAGCAAGCAGGAAGACGGAGTTTCCATTTCTCTTTAAAGCTGTTTTCCCAAAACTGTCACACATATACAGCTTCCCCTGGTTTTTCTGCACTGTTTCGACCAGACGGGGTACCCAGGGCAACTCCGTGGAGTAACAATCCTCATGTACACTGAAGAGTCTCAACTAGGCTCTCATTTCACCAGGAGCTAGACTTTGGAGCCTGACTGACAACATCCACAGCTGCCTGCCCAGCAATTCACCACTTAGAAAGGGCTAATTAGTATGAGCTAATTAGTTTCAGGCAAAGAATGTTTGAAAAATAATCTGTGTATATAAGGTCAGCCATCCTACGTTTTGTTCAACATACTTTTTGCTCTGCTGCTGAAAGATATCCCAGAAAAATGATGTAAGACGCCTAAACCAGGAAGATGCTGGAGATTCAGAGAATCAAGTGTTAAACATACTAAAATGCCTAAAGATGCAACTTCAACCCTGAAGGCTTCTGATGTAACAGGCATATAAAATGTGGAAGTTTCATGGATGATGCTAATTATCCCAAAAGCTCATCTCTCTTTCCCACACCTAAGCTCTTGCTTTTCCAGGGGAAACAAACAAGGCAACACAGGAGTGATCCAGCAGAAGACAGAAGTGCTGACAATGAGGTCTGGCCAGAGTTGTGGCTGAATTCATTTGCCACTGGGCTCCTGCCCGGTCATGGGGCAGCTGTGAAAACAAGGCCATTGGGAAAGCACCACGTGAAGCCAGAGGGGAAATGCCAACACAACCCCAAAGCAATAGCAGCCGACCTCAACCACAGACACTACAGTGGCAGCTTTTTTGCATTGTTGTTGTTTTTCCCTAAAATAGCCTGTAAGATAAAGAAGCCAGTGATTAGCTGAGTGCCATCCTCTCTGATATGTGTTTGCCCATTATCTGCTCCTGACGCCTAACATATAATTGCACTGCAACACCCCAGCAGGACAGCCTGTCCCAGGAGGGACTGAATGGACTGACTGGGAGAGTTAAAAAAAAGAAGGGAAAATAAGGCTTGCTGGCACATCCAAGAAATGAAAAGGTTGCACTCCAGCAGGGTGAGGATGTCAGAATGGGGATTTCAACAGCCAACAGTGCTGGAAAGGCTGGCTACCTCTCAGAAGCACACCCGGATTCCAAACTTGGGTCTGGTAAGGTTTCCCACCCACAAAAATAGCCACATGCTCCCTGTCAACAAGACCTGAGCTCTTCCCTCTTTCCTTCCTGTTTATAACACATCTTCTCAAGGATGTCAGCAGAATCAGCGGCTCTCTGTGCCCCAGAGACAGCCCCTGCCTCGCCAAGTGAAAAATCTCCACAGAAAAAACAACAGGGGTGAGGAAGAATTATCACTCTCTTGCCATCTTTTTTTGAACTGTTTTTTTAAAAAAATAAAAAAAATTTCATTTCAATGATCCTGTTTGCCAAGCAAACATATGAACAACCTGATCAGCACAGTGGAAGAGCAACATACCAAGCCCTGTGGGCCCTGGGACTGACACAAGCCATCCTTGCCCCTGAATGCAGGACTGAGTCCCCCATAAACATGACACTAAGTGTTCGTTGCAAACAGGTGTCATATTTGGGAACTTCATGTTTTCCATGCTGGAGAGAGAAAAATATTTGGACAGGGATACCAGAGGAAAGGCTGTGTGTCTCCACAAGCACCACAAGCAATGCACAAACACACACTGCATCAGCTAAGGACAAATACGTAGCCCCCTTTGTCTCTTGCTTTTCTCGTTTTACTCTTATTTCCGCTTTTTCTCAGGAAAGAGGTTACAGTCTACCACCTGTCCAAGATGCAGGGTCAAGTGTCTCTCATGCTCCCTCTTTTAAAAGGGAAAATACATTTCATTCCAGATCAGAGATTTGATCATGGAGATCTGTATCCTGAGCCAGCAATCTGGACTCAAGATGAGGAGCACCTCGCTGTCCTGCTCTTCCTGTGTCTTGGTCTTTTTGGAAATATTCCTATTTACATTTTCTTCTAATACAAGTATGTTATCTCAATAAAAGTACCAAAACAATTTCAGGAAAGCTTCATTTCCCTAAAAATATTTCCATCACCTCCAGTGGTAACTCAGCGTTCTCTAAGTATGCACAATGTGAGCCCAGCTGCAATGTGTGAGTTGTGTAAACCTGGTGAGACTCTGCTGAAGTCAGCAGATGTGGTGTGGGTTTGCAGTGCTTTCTTGGAATGAAGAACTTTGCCTTCTATTTATCACACACTTCCTTGCTAAAGAAACACCCTTAAAATGGCATTCACATTTTCAGTAAATGCTTTAGAAAAAGAAACAGAAAAGACCATCAATTACCAGAAAAAAAACCCAACACCTTCCTATGCAATGGAAAAAAATAGCCTGTAATCCAAATTTTGCTGTTATGCTGACACAAAGTTGGACTCATCCTGATCTTGTCCTTAAAACGACTGCTCAGCCACTCTAATTTAAACAGGCAGCAGAAAGCTGTTCTCACGCAAATAATATACAAATCTGCCATGATTTGGTAATACTTAGCTTAATTTGACAGCTATTCATACCATCAGACAAGTATTGATGATAAATAAAGACAAAGAATGAGAAACTTGTGTTTCCATCCTAAGCAATTAATAACTAAAGACAGACACAGGCAGATGAAATCTGTCAGCACATGGAAAGGACCCACTAACTGCATTGCATATGAGTTGCAAAAGTAGACAGCCTTTACTGTTTTGTTTTTCAGGAAGACAAGCTTGTAAGAGAGTTTAAAATTATGATGCTTATCTGTGGCTGCAGCTCCCCCCTGAACAGGATGATGCCACATCTGCCAGGCACCTTTCAGGTGTCCTACCCCAGCTCCTCTGTTCCACAAGGGAAGTGGGACACCAACAGCACCCCCCTCATACTTATATTTTCCTTCTATTAGTCAGGTGACTTTCCTGTTGACTCAACTTCCTTTTCTTTAATGTCTCTAAGGCTGAGCTTTCCAACATAAGTCCCATTCATATTTAATCTCTACCTCTATTTAACTTGTCAAGGCTCTAATAAATGAGGAGAGCACTCTTGGCTGAAGGTGTTCCTCTGATCTGCTTGGTCCCAACAGGCCCAGGGAAGTGGATCTAAACTCCAAATGACACAGCTCACACCTGGGAGGATGCAGCCAGCAGCAGGGCATGCAGGCACCCCAGCCACACAGCACACCCACCACAGAGCCACAGAATCAGTGGGGCTGGAAAAGACCTCTGAGATCATCCAGTCCAAACCGAGACCCAACACCACCATGGCCCTGAGTGCCACATCCAGTCTTTCCAAACATCTCCAGGGATGGGGACTCCACCACTGCACCCCTTCAGACTGAGACAGACATCAGGCTCCAGCTCCCGCCTTAGCCTTGCTTGCATGTCCCAGTTAATCCCTGGAAGAAGGAAGAGAACATTCACATGGTGAAAATGGCCACTAAGTAGGTTAAGTAAAAGCAATTTTGAGGCCTGCAGGAGGCTGGGATGCTGGGTTTACCACAGTCTCCTCTCACTTTGCAAAGAGACCACGTCAGAGAGTCACTCCACATTTTTTTTCAGGAGCAGGAACTGATCCCACTCTTTTGGTCGCCTTGGAGCTGCTTTGCCTCTGAGGCCTAATTCACTAGCGCAACTTATGCTGGCACAAATCCCATAAACACCCTTTAAATGAAAGTGTAGGACACATGATGGGACAAGAGCTGACTCTGGACAGAAACACCACAAAGAAAGGCTCTAACTGCAGTGGTTCAGAAATCTTTCTTCTATTTGACCACACTTTCATCCCTTTTTGCCCTTGAAACCCTCGGTGACCTCATTGCTCACAGCTCCAGAGCTGGCTCCCAGTCACCAGGACCTTCCCCTCTCTCCCTTCTGTCATGCCCTGCCACAGACCCCCACCCTCACACACCAGCACTGGCTCTCCCCACACACACAGGGCACACGAGCCCTCCCACTTTGTGTGTTCCATCTGCCATGTCACACCCTGCCCGCCCCACCACCCAACCCAGCCCCTCATGGACCCACGGCAGCAAGTCCAGACCACTCACTCAGCAGATAGAACGAAGGACAAGCCCTTCTCTGCCTCAGCATCCAGTTTCTCCTCCCCCAACCTCCACACCAGTAGACACTCATCTGAAAAAAAGTCACCTTTGAAGCCAAAACCCATTTGGGGGCTGGATGCTGGGAAGAGGGGGCCTTTTCTGTCCATGCTGTCCAAACACTCCGGCAAGCAGCACTATCTCAGTTTGGCTCCCTCCTCAGCCCCAGACAAACGTGGCTTCCCTCTTGACTTGCTATTTAAAACCCGTCCCAAGATTGGCATATGGTGGTTTCAGATTAACGAGCTGGAGCCATTGGCGGGCAGGCAGCATCCCTGTCCCCTGCGCAGTGCCAGGTGCCCCCACACTAGCTCCTGCCTCCTCTGTGTCAGACCAGCCCATTTATTTACTGGCAGCTCTGTCTTACTGTTTAATTTAAGCAGGATCATTCCCTAAAACACATCAGAAGCTCCAGCTGCAGGGGAGTGGAGGCTCAGTCGGATATACTGCATAAATTTAAGGGTTTATTGCATTTACACATCCCCTCTCAGCACACTTTACCAGAATAGCTCTTTATCTGCAGACATGGCTCATTGACCCGGGCTAAACGTGGAGCCTGTACCGAGGTGAACAGCAGAACTGAAACCACTTGGCTCCCTGAGTTGTGTCCCTCCTCCCAGCCTGCTCTCTCAAGAGCCCACAGCCACCCAGCCCACAGCACAGGGCACTGAAAGCCTCCTCCATCCAGAGTTTGGCACAAGGTGGGTGTTTTGTTTCATGTACGATTTCAGAGATTTTGAAATCCAGACTGAAATGGAGCAGCAGCAACACCTGAAGTGTGGAAACTGTCTTACAATGAAAATCTTATTTTCCTTTAGAAAACAAATGGACCTGTTGGAGCGAATCCAGAGGAGGCCACAGAGGTGATAAAAGGGCTGAAGCACCTCTGCTATGGAGACAGGCTGAGAGAGCTGGGGATGTTCAGCCTGGAAAAGAGAAGGTTCCATGGAGACCTTCTAGAAGTCTTCCAGGAACTAAAGGGGATTTGTAAAAAACACTTATAAAAAAGCATCTTGCACAGGCAGATAGAACAAGGGGGAATGGCTTTAAACTAAAAAAAAAAAGGAGAGACTTAGATTAAATGTTAGGAAGAAATTCTTTACGGTGAAGGTGGTGAAGGACTGGAACAGGCTGCCCATGGAAGCTGTGGATGCTCCATCCCTGGAAGTATTCAAGACCAGGTTGGACAGGGCTTTGAGCAGCCTCATCTTGTGGGTGGCAGCCTTGCCCATGGCTGAACGGAATGAAAGGATCTCTATGATCCCTGCCAATCCAAAGCATTCTATGATTCTGTGGTGATTTTCAAGAGGATTGTCTACATCTCAGCTTCAGCAAAGCCCACAAAACTCTGGGAGGTACTTTAATATCAATGGGACACGACTGTGATTTCTGAAGGAAAATAGTTATATTTCTTTATATTTATTTTACTCTATCAATCAGAGGTAATGTAATTACATACACAGAAAATAGAAGAGTGTATATTTGTTATTCTTTGATGGCCAGGGCAGTCATTTGCAGTGACATAAAACAGGTTAAAGCCCTGTCACATGAACAGAGTAAAGTTTTACATGACTGCTGTGCAGTTCCCCCAAGCTCCCCGACAGGAACAGAGCCCCAGATTGAATGAGGTACAGTGCAAACACACAACAAGAGGGCATGTCCGAATGGACAGACCAGAAACAAAACAGGAGGATGAACAGAACTACGAAATTAATTGGCCACGGTTCCACAGGAGTTAGATTCTAGGGCCAGGAATCATCCCAAGGGCAGGTCACCCCAAGCTTTGTACAGGTTTGCACAACTGTAAGCGAGCAAACACTTTAAAATCGGACTCACTGCATGAGGAGACATGGGTTTGGGGCACAAAGAGTCCAGACAGATGTGCCAGGAGCCTCCTCATCACAGCTCACAGCTGAACTCCTGCTTTCCATGGCAAACCAGGACCAAAAGAGCATCGTCAGTAAATGGTGACATCATTTAATACCTTTTCATTCTTAGTGCACCTGGCCAAGAAGAATAGCAGGCATTTTATGCTGATTTGGGATGCAGGTGAAGAGTCCAATGCTCTCAGGATTTAGCTGTACTGCAAGATGAGAAGCCTGGGGAGACCAGTGCTGGGTAGAGGAGAAGAAATAGTCAGTGAGAGGATTAACCTAAACAATTGCAAGAGGATTGACAGTGGGTCAATCACCCAGGACCCTGGGTGATAAAAACCAGGAACAAACCACAAAATTACTTTAACACTCAGAAGCAGCTCAAAAAACCCCCAAGAACGTGGACAGACATTTATATCATCCTTGTGTGAGCAGAAGGCAGCAACATGCAGATGGTGAACAGCTCAGGCTGTAACCATCTGAAGGGCTGAAGTGACAGCCCCAAAGCTGCTGGATGGGAAGAGACAACTACAGCGGGAGCAGCCTCACAGCAATTTGTAGGCCCAGCTTGGTATTTCACACAGCCATGCTGTACTCTCCACCATGGAATGTGTGCTCCTTTCCACATGCCCAGCGATGCCAGCACAGCAATGAGATGACATCGGGACTCAGGTAATGCCATCAAGTCACAGCACCCAAAGAGAGGGGCTGGAAGCTGGAGGAACAACTTGCAGGGCTGCACCAACTTTGTTCCCTCCTGAAGTTGTCGGTGCATACCAGAAAAAAGCGGCTGCTGTGGAAGATACCTGAATGAAAAAGAACAGGATTTTTATTCTAACCCTAGGAGCTGCATGGCTGAACTCAGTGAAAAATCTGGTCTATAATCAAAACAAGTCACATCCTAGGCTAAAAAGCCACTGTCAGGCCCAGCAGAGCTGAAACTGTGGCCAGAAAATCACCGTGACCCTCAAGCCCATCACCAGGTGCTGGCTCTTTTCTGTCCCTTCAGATTCAGATGAGGAAAACAGGTATTAAATCCACAGCAGATCTGTGGTTTAGAACTCCAGCCCTAAAAGGGAGGCTTTGCCTTACTTATTTTTACATTCCAGTCGTACATAAACAAAGAATATAATCTGCTTTTGAGGATTTAAAGTCTGTGGATCTCACTGTCCACGTTAAGGTACTTGGCTGGTGCCATCACCGGAACTGATGTGCCAGGTTGATTTTTTTCCCCCCCCCCCACTTAAATGTTTTAAATGTTTTAGAAAGGGAGGGAGCACAGGGAACAACCTCCTGCACTCAGACACCTGTGTATAGAGGCAGTGCCTTGCACCCAGGGGTTGGTTTGTAACAAGAAGGGGAAGAAGAGAGAGAAACTTCTCTCCGAACTCACACACGCCACCTGTCCAAATGGTCAGCTTGCCTGCGGCAGTCTCGCTTTGGCACACTCCTCACTGGATTTGGGCTGTGAAACTTTGGGTTGAAATACATCTGTAAAAGTAACAGCCACCAGAAAAGGAAGGGGGGAAGATCCGGGCATCCTGCAGAATGTAACTAGCAGGAATTGAAATGTAAAAGAAACACCCTCCGGGGGCTTCACAGAAGCTATAAACCCAAGCAACTGTTCTGGCAGGTGTTACTGTGCAGCACCTGCTGTTAAAGAGACTCTTTGCTGGCACCTCACCTGTCTCATCTTCCCAGTGCCCCTGAGCCCACTGGGCAGGCAGTGCTGAGCTGGGCAGCCAGGAAGTTATTAGCCAGCCCTGCTCGGCAAGGGCTGCACTGGCGCCGGGCTTTGAGCAGCTGAATGAAGTGTTGTCATTTCCCAGCTGGGAGTGGGAAAGAGCACGGTGCTGCTTCCTGATGCTGTTATTTTATTTTGCAGCAGCTTCCCCTTCCCGCTGTCTGAATGTCACAGATTACTTCACTGCTGTGCGAGCCTGGGAGTGGGGGGAGCAGAGGGGGAAGTGAAAAATCTGGCAGGCGCTTCCCAAACTGCCGGCATCCCTGATGCCCCAGCGGCTGCACAGAAACCGGAGGCTGGAACAGATGGGTGGCAAGTTCACCTTTTGGGAAGCAAGAGCCATGCACAGGTCAGTAACACACCTGCCATGGTCTGCAAACACCCACAGACCCCGCTCCTCACTCCCATCTATTTAACCCCTCTGCACTAAGGCTGGGGATGTCTCGCTGGCTCAGGAAATATAAGCCCCGGGCTGCTTTTTGGAGCCTGTCAGCAGTGCTCTTTTGTCAAGCAGAGGCCTTCCTGTCAAGTGATACAAAGTGCTTGCTCTCCTTTTCCCCTTGGGATCTGCACACGCTTCCTCCCACAGCAGCCCCAGCCTTTGTCAGCCCGAGGGAGCAGGGCAGCTGGCAGGACTCCCGAGAGCCTGGCAGGGAGACCACTCTGCACAGCCCTGGAGCTCACCCCTGCACTGCATGCAAAGGGCCTGGGCAGGGGACGACGCGGGGAATTCGGGATACCAGGCTGGAAAATGGCAGGGATCACCAGTGAGGGTGATCAGAACAAGCACAGTTGCCCCATGGTTTCATACAGCTTACAGAAAGCTCCTTCCCACAGCAGGACTAAACTGTCCAGCCAGGGCTGGACTGAAGCACTCAGAGAAATAACAAGAATAACTAAGAATTAGAAACAAAAGAGACATGGCATGATTTCCCTATTGAAACGGCAGTGAGAATGTCAAGTGAGCAGCAGCAGTGAGAATGGCAAGTTCTCTAGCACTCAGGAGAAGTCTCTTTCACCACAGCATCCCTGTCTTCACTCATCTCTGAAATTTTACCTGGCAATGGCCCTGTTTTGGAGAATTGGCTCCATATCTGCAAATATACACAGCTGGGGTAATTAACACAGCTGGGGTAATCTAATACTGACCTACAATGCTGTCACTATCAGGTAGGTCATATTCTCTTTCCCTTGCTGCTTGGTTTAGTGGAAGCTCTTCCCTCTGTGCCTTGGATTTGTAAAGCAGGAACAAGGGTGCCAACTACCTCTGTAAAGGTACTTTAAGACTCCTCCACTACAAGGTGCAACACCCACTAATTTCAGCAGGACTGTTGCCTGAATAAGGCAGCACTCAGAGCTCAGAGGGTAGGCTGAGGATATTAAAATCATCCTTTGTTTTCAGACAAAAATAAGATGCAAATGAAAGTATGCTCCTTAATTTGTTCATTCTGAACCAGGTGGAAAGTGCTTTCTTCAGTATGCAAACACAGGAAGGATAATTCAACAACATAGATCGGGGCAGCATGGACTGCTATCTCAACAGTCTTGTCTGCAGGTTCCCCATATAAATATAATGTCAGAAACAACTGGCATATCTATAACATCTAGCAACAGTTGTGTATTGTCAGGAGAAATTAAATGTAAAATATTTGCAATTTTTAAGCTTAAAGATCACATTGAAATCCACGCAGAAAATGCAAAAGGTCAGACTGGATGGCAAAATTAGTGTCCCAAGAAAGCCTTTTCTGATTGCAACGGAGGTCCTGAATCACATTCTCCAAGGGAGGGGTAGAGCAGGGCAGGGCAGGGCAGGGCAGCAAGCAGGTGGGACCACTTCTCTCAGTAGCAGTACCAGCTTGTGGAGGCTGAACGTACCCGTTTTACACACTGCCAGCTCCAGGCCAAAGGACAGATAACATTTGGTAGTGCACAGCACTGCTCCAGAGTAATTCAGGCTCGGAAGCACCCACCAGGACACAGCCAAGCAGAGTTTAAGCAGACAGGTTGCATTAAATCCCATGTCAACATGCAGCCTCAGGCTCTGATGTCTGGGTTGAGTGAGTGTAACTCTCCACTGATCCCTGGGGTGATGGGGAAAACACTATCCTCACATCCCTCAAGGCACAAAGAAAATCTTTTCGTTCTCACTTCTTTTTCACCCCTCTTAAAGCGATGGCATTCCTCAGCAGCTGTAATCAGCACACACACTCTCCCAAAGTGCCATTTAATACCGTCACACAAAACTGCTGCATGACCCACTTTGGGTTATTACGTGCAATAATTATAAGACACCACAGTCCCGGTCTGCCAGGCTCCAAGAGGCTTTCTGCAAGGGCATTCCCTCAATCCCCCCTTCCTGTGGACTCTCAGCTTCATGCCTGGGAGATGGACAGCATTTCTCTCCATCGAATCCACCCCCACCTCCACTTAATTTCATGCTTGGGCTGTGACTACGCTAACAGGGCATATCGAGTTTCTCCCTCGTACACTGATTAAACCGACATGGTGCTTTGCACAGTCTTTCACGGACTCCTTATCTCAGTAACAAGAGGGAGGGAAAAGCACAAGGACAACTCTGAGCAAAGCAACACTGTCTCCTTTCCTGGCACTGGCAGAAGTCTCTTTGGGAAACGCTGCGCACCCTCTGTCAGGAAGCTGAGAGAGAAAAGCTACGACAGCTCAAGGGCTTGTCAGAGCAGGCCAGTCCTGGTAAATGGGAAATTCTGGACGTCTCTTTAACAACATTTTCCAGCCTTTTCACTGTATTTTTCAACTGTATCAGATTGAGGAGGTGGGTAGAGATCAGAGGCTCGGAGAGGTGGTGTTTCAGAAGTGGCGTCTGCTTCTGGGAGCTCTGCAAGAGCCCAGGAGTGGACAGTGTCCTGCCTTACCACAGCGCATGCCTATGGCAACCAGGGTCATGGCTATGGCTGCAGAGCACTGAAGCCCCAGTTGAAGTGCTGTCACTTTCCATCAGTCCAAAATTCACCAGTTAAGTTTTAACCAAATTATTTTTCCCAATACTGTCTCGTCTTCCAGGCTTTGGTGTGGTTGAATGCAACCTAGTAAGCTTACAAAACTTTTCTGGAGAAATGTCTTGCTTCAGAACTAAAAAAAATACTTAAAAAATATAAAATGGAGGATTTCAATCTACTCCCACTCCTTTTATTTTTCACAAGGTCATAAAAGAAGGGAATATTCCAAAGCCCACAATAATTCCAGGGGGAATTGCCACCATACCAGGATAAATGAGTGGCAGAGGCACTGCTTAGAGGCAGGAATGGAGAACAGCTCTCCTGGCTTTAGGGCCTTAAGTCACTCCAAACATAAGACATCCAGAGCAGCACAAGACACACCAGGTCATCCATATGGAGCTGGCACATAGGACCCTGAACCCACGGAATGCCTATATTCCTGTGAGGTAAAAGAGCCTTGGGTAAAAGTCCCCATGAACCAGTTACCTGTGTTTGGAAAAGCAGGCTGGAAAAGCCCAGATTTCCCCAATGCAGCTGTCCATATTCAAGCCAGTTCCCTTCAACTCCCTGTACCACACATACAGAGAGACTCTGCTCATCTCATCATAATGCAGGCACTGAGGACAGGTCAGATGATTCCCACACCAGGTCTCAGCCCACAGCCCAGCACATTCTCATCAAATACTCAGTTTGACAGGCTCTTCAGGCAGCAAGAGAGCAACAAGTGCACACACTGTCAAATAATTTGGTCTCAAATCAAAGACTTCATCAATCCTAGGATTTGAAGCTCTATGAGACCTTTGGAAAAGGCATTACTTTGCTTTTCTCTTCTGTCTTGTTCTTGGGCTCAAGCCAACTACAAAACTGCTTTGGTACCTAAAGACAGACTTTTCCCTCCTCAAGGGCTTATGAAGCACTCACAGCTCCTTTCAGCTCCTACTAGAACCATTCAACACCTTTGCAAGATCCTTGGTTTCTCAAAGGAGCCAGTCCAGCCTCTGCAGAGCCAATTATAGGAGAGCACAACGCAAATATAAAAGAACAGACTCTGTTTCAAACCCACGCATCAGAGGCTTTGCTTAGAGAACCTCCAAATCCATCACAGCCTTACTAGCTGACTTCAAATCCCCTTGCCACAACCCTTGCAAAGAGGGCAGTGCCAGGAAGAGGAATGAGAGCTGATTTCAGAGGTGGATTGATTACCTGGACACACCTCACTGATGCAGAGGTACCAGCTTGAACCTCAGATTTCCCAGCAGACCCTTTGTTTGCCATAAGAAGCTATGTTTGAGAGAGACTTGTTCTACTCACACAGACCCACAGGTGGCATGTGAAGTTTAAAACAGGCTGTTTTCAGGAGGGTATTTCCTTGTTTGGCTTGGGTTTTTTGATGGGACCATAGAATTGCAGCTGATACCACAACTGAGTGGAGCTAGGTTATCATTACAGATAGACGGTCTGCTGGAAAGTGCTGTCACACATGCATATAAACACACACACATACACGTGCACACTGAGTTTGGCTGGGCTAGTTAAAACACCACAGCACTTATTGCTCCTTGAGGCCTATGAGTTCACTTCCAGGCTCCCGGCCAGCTTGGAAATCATATAACCCACACGAGCAGCAAGGTCGTAAGGAGATGTTTGTCCAGAAAAAAATAGTTCCTGAGCGCTGTTCCCTGCAGGACACATTTCAGCAACCCTGAAACCAAGATAGTAACTAGTCAACACTTTGGGGACTATCCTTGGTGAGGTCAGCCAGAAATGACTGCCCACCATCACGAGTGAGAGGGCTGCCATGCTGGGGATAAAGGAGAAAGCACCTCCTAGGCCTGGCTCTTTTTTGCAGAGAAACACAGAAATTTTTAGTGATGTTCCAGTGCTTTTCTGTCAAGGAAAAGAGACGAAGAGGCATAAAAGGGATATAAATCATTCAAGCTGTCTAGAGAAGACATCAGAGCACAGGGCACCTTTCAAGGACCTCCTTGCAAACACCAGCCCAAGGAACAAGGTGAGGATGCCAGGCAACCAAGGGATGGCATGCTGATGAGGCATGGAGCAACAGTGGGTGTCCCTACATGGTCCACAGGGCACCTCATTTACAGACATGCTTCTAAAGGTGACTGCAAGCCACCACAGGCATCTTTCCTCCAGCAGAGTAACACACAATGGACAGACAAGCAAGGCAGAAAAATGAGTCTCAGAGCTCAATATTGATACAAGGTCCTTTTCCCCAAATCGTGCTGGCCCTTCAAAAACTCGTTCCCACTGTGTCCCCCCTTTCCATCACCTGGTCCATCCCGTTCAGCTAGACCACAACGGGGTGAGAAGTGGTTCTGAAACATGAGGGGGGATTAGGTCACCTTGTCAGGCCAAATTCAGATACCCCACAAGCACATGCCATCACTGGGGAAGGGAACACGGATTTGGCCCTTCAGATGGGGATGAAATTTCTGCTAAAGACAAGGTAAAGTCAGGGCAAACCCCTCTCATGCATCATGGTGTAACAATCTGCATGAAAACACAGCTATTGATATTATCAGGTTTCCCATCCCTAACATTCATCTTGTTTTCTCTTGCTTTAATTTTTGCTGATAAGAGGTAGCTCATTATTTGGGGGGAAGGGGAGGCTGCTTATGTTTTTTTCACATTAAATTGTGGCAGCGGTGCGCAGAGAAGCACGGCACTTCCCCTCTCTCACCGGGTAAGCTGCAGCACAAAGGCTTGGGGCTGACCTCACATCCTCTCCAACAATTAAAAGTCAAGGCCAGCAGCACAGCCAAAACTTGACACGCTCTTTTAGAGAACAAAGGTCACTAGATTGAAGTCTTCACTCCCTGCTTTGGCTGAAGCAGCATGAAACATCCTCTTCAAAACCTAAGGCAGTTGAATCTTTATCAGGTGATGATGGCTTTTTGGAGAATAAAGACAACTGACCTCTGTGTCTTCCCTCCTACGGTTCCACAAGAAACCTTCAGGCTGCCTAATTAGTATAAATCATTTTCCAGTAAGTGCTCCTGCCCCATGACGGCCTCATCAGACACCAGGTCCAGAGATAAAGCTTTGATGGCTGCGATAGTGGCGCTGGGAATGACGGCTGAAGGAAGCCAGAAGCAGGATGGTCACAGCCATGGCTGGCCCCAGCTCCCCGAGGAGCAGAGCAGGCTGAGTGGTCACTGCAAATGTGCAGGTGTAACCTCCACAGCCAGGAGACAGGGGCTGGAGAGGACAACAGCTGGGCAGGAAACGAGCCAGAGAAAGGCTACATGAGAAACTACAGCAATCTTAGTGCTTTGCACAAAGAGCGTTCGTTGGAAGATTAAATGAAATAAAAAGTCATTACATGGTTAAATGGTTAATTTCATGGCTACAGTCATAAAGCTGACAGAAGCCAGAGCAGCCACAGGGAGGCCCTGTCCAAGCTTGACAGCACCAACACCCTCTCAAGAATGAGCCTTCACTAAGTAATTTGGTTTGGGCTAATTTAAAATCAATCCTCAGAGCATGTTGCTTGGTCAGCCCAGGAGTCTCACTCTTGAAAGAGTCCAAAAGATAGACTCATAAGACAATAGTCAGCCATCTTCTTGCACATCATGGGGTAGGACTAAAATCTATCCCAGACTGTTTGGAGGTCCTTCCTGCCTGCTGTCCCTTCTTAATGCTCTCTGCTTTGCCTGGCACACTGAAACCCTTACACAATCCAAATGGAACCTCCAGCTCAAGGAGACTTTGTGTGGCTGGTGAACAAGGCCTAACACAGTCCCAGCTCCGCCATATCTGGTCAAAACAAGGATGACCCAAGAGGAGAACCTACAATGGTGGCCTGGAATTGCCAAGGGTTTCATCCTACTCCTTCCAGTGCCCTGGACAGACCCTGGGAGTGCAGACTGACTGCATTTCTCCACACACTTCAGTTCACTTCTAGCACAGATTTTGTTCCAGCAGAGAGCCTTCCCAGCATCTCTCCAGCTGACAGGGAAAACCCTCATAAAAAGGGTATTTTTAGGAGCTGTTTCCTCCTATCAGTCTGAAGAGCAAGTAGCATTTCCATATCATTAGACCAACAAAAATAGAAAGCACAAGGCACCACAGTGTCAGACCTCTCACTTCCATGAAGAACTCAAAGGCCTGGGCTCATCCACACTCAGGCTCACGTTGAAAAGATGAAACCAAGAAACCCCCAAGAGCACCACAAAAGCATTTGGATGCCCCGTGAACTTGGAGAGATCCAAGTCCAAAGCAACACTAAAGCAAAAATCAAACTGATTCCTTCCTCTCCTCATTGTGTGGTCACTCCGATGTGGTGAGAAGGAAGATTCAGGTCATCAAACCACCAGAAAATGTTTTGTTGCCTTACTTTTCAGTAGTGCAATGAGTCTGATTGGCCCAGTGCAGGCAGAGAAGAGAGAGATGGCAGCAGACAGCCAGCAGCAGGAAAGGATGCAGGGAGAGAAGGGCCTCCAAAATGAAACTCAACAGAAAATACCATTTTTATATGAAACAGCCTCTGCTGACAAATAGTTCTTTGTCTCAGTACAGAGAGCATGCTTCAGGTACAAGTTGCTAAGACAAAATTTCCCCCATGCAATTCCCTGCTCAAGATATGTTGCAGAAGCCAGTACTGCCTCCATGTGCCCTACCTGCTCTGGGGTTAAGACAAAACATTTCCAGACCTGTCCTTACATAAGTAAGTTCTCCATGTCATGCGTTGATCTACTCCACTCCTGCTAAGACAAACTCAAAACCTTCCTCCAGTCCCACTGAAGTGAGAGGGGCTGCACTGGTGGGACTCGGGCAGAATCACTCCTCTCCTCAAAGCCTCACCTGTGTTAACTGAGGCTCAGAAAACAAGACATTTGATAAAAAAAGATGTAGTATTGGTAAGGCCACACTAATTGACACCTTAAATTCCAGCATGTAATTCTAGTTTTAAAAACTGTGCCTCCCCCAAAAAAAAAACTTAAGGCGGGGGGGGGGGGTGGAACGGGGGGAATCCCCAAGTTTTCTTCAGTTTTCTTTCATGGGATACTGATGACACTCTAAAAGATGAACTGATAGAATAGAATAAATTGTATTTTAACTCTAGGGTCAACTCGCTTAATACTGTTAGGATCCTCCATCCAAATTTATCCCAAGAACACTGGATTCAGGTTTATCAGACATTAATTACCTATATTAAAAAAAAAAAATCTCATCTCTTCCTAAAAAACAGTGATTAAAAAAAAAATTGATAAAGAAGTCATAATGGATGAACACACATATGCATTCACCCTGCTCCTTACTAACCACAGCCCCTAACAGGAGATAATGGAAGCTGCTTTCAAATGAAATGTCTAAATGGGCCTAGAGCTTGTTTTCTCCAAACTCAGCCAGGCATTACTGCTGCCACAGCCACTTTCAATCAAGCTTTTACTGCAAAGGAAAACAAAGGAAGAAGTTAAATCCATGGGAGATTTCCAATGAATACTTAAAAATCTTTTCATGGGACAGAGTGAGGGAACTCTGTACCAGCAATGACCTCAGAAATCTTGTGAGTTCACTCCATTGCAGGCTGTTCCCTCTCTCCCCTAGATTTTAATTAGCTAATTCAAGGCCTTGTATGGAGGAGGAAAGAGTAGTGCTTAAGCAGCAGAAAGTTCAGCTGAATTTGCTGTGTGCTTGGAATTTAATAGACAAATGCCAAGATCCTTTTAGGGACTGTCATTTACCACAGTTAAAGGTGGACATACGGCCACTTGGAGCCTTTCAAAGGACCAGGGACACAGACAGTGTCTTCTTATATCAAGAATATGCCAAGTTTTGTGTGCCACCCTGCACCTTCCATGGGGAGAGGTGCTGCCACGCTGCCCCCACACAAATCTGTGACTGTGCAGACACACAACACACACCCGAGGCATTCTCCCCGTGTGCCTGTTTCTCCCCCCCTGCAAGCTCTTTTCACCCGCCTGAGGAACAAAGCCAGCGGCTGAAAGATCCAGCAAAAGTGCCTTGTTATGCAGAAGAAAGAGATACTTTAACTCAGCTGTCAATAAGTTTTGCCCATTTACATGTGTGCGGAACACTTTGAATAAATTACGTTTCCAGGATTTAGCTCCACGACAGTGGCCTAACAAAAGGGGACTTACAGCTCCAGGGGAGAGGAGGGGCATGAGGGGGAAACACATTCTGCACAAGACAAAATCCCTTCCAGAACCATGAGGGCAAACTGGGTTGGCGTTCTCCTTTGACGAGCACGACTTTTACATCACTTGCAATCTATTTTCAGACGCATTTTCTGCATTTGCATCAAGCACAGAGAGTCACTTCCACATATGGTCTCTGTGGGGGTGAGGATGGGATGGTTTTGCTTTTTTAATTACAGACACAGCAAAAGTAAAAACAATGGGGGAACCATGGGGTGCTGCTGATGTCAGGTGGAGCTGTGCCCCTCCGGGAACCGATTTTACTTGGAGAGTGAAATCTGCTGTTCCAGCTTTTAGCAGAACCAGCAGCCAACAGAAGCACTTACAAGACACTGGCTGGGGTTTGTATCTTATTTTAAATATGCACACGTGTCCCCAGGTGACTACTCTGAAGAAAATTTACCTGTGGGGAGTGAGAGGAGGATGCAGTCTGTTACATCACCATGGGGCAGGAAAAGCAGCTTTCACATGGACCACTCCTCCTACACCAGGGGAATCACTTCAGCATTTTGCTGAGCAAGGCACCCTAAAGAGGAAAAACTCACTGGGGTAAAGTCAGTGGGGATTTGTTACAAAAAAAAAATTGGGAATTTAGGTTTCCTGCTTATTGAGAGAAGACTACCAGATATGAGTGTCACCTCTACCCTTCACTTGCCTGCAGGGAAATAATCATAGAGAGAGGTGCTAGAAGGGATTTAATCAAACACAGGTTTGTGCCCCCATAAGAGACCCAGCAGATGAAGCTCCCAGCTCTGTGCCAGGCAAGACAGACCAGCTATTCTAATGGGACACACTGATCCTCGCATCCTTCAAATTGTAATGCCATGAAATAAAGCCTGGCTGCCTTCCAGGGTTGCACTGGTCACTGACTTTAATAAAAACAAGTGAAGTAAAATAGATCCATGAGGCTGAAAGCTCAGGCAGGTTCCCCACAAACACAGCAACTGAAAATATCCCCAGCTGACAGGCTCCACTGTGCTTCGATGACAGCAGCTTGGGATGGGCAGCCAGAAAGGGCTGAACACTACCCGAAACCTCCCTCCTCAGAGGCAGCAAACAAGAATTCCTGACCTCCCTGATATGAAAACCAAATACACTGAAAGCAAGAGAAAAGGAAACCACCGACATCACAGCTTCGTGTTTAACATCAATGGGAACACGCAGAACCCTTCTTCACTGCTTCAAACAAACGAGTGACTCATTCCCTTTGCAGCAGCAACCCTGAGAGCCACTGCCAGCCAAAGAAACAACGTGGAAAAAAGAAAAATCCATGTCAGTTAGGTGACTTCTCTGCCCCCAGAACCCACCAGCGAACAGTGCTTGACAAATGATACAGGGAAACTTTTGAAAAATTTCTCATTGTCCAGAATACCCCCTCTACAATTACCACTCTGAGCCAGTAAAAACCACTGCCAGGAGCGTGCCGATTTCCATGCTCTTAATCTTATCTGTGGAAGAGGATCCAGGGCATCAACTTCACTGATGTTTCCAGGAAGAGGAGCCCTAATCAAGCATTTCTGCCCATGAATAACAGACAAGGAATGTCTCTGCTTGGCCAGCAGTAGCCTGTGAAAAATTAAAAAAACATTGTAAAATCGGCTTTGGAAGCAGGGAGAGCAGAGGGGGTGATTGCTGTCTTATCTCCACCAATACAGATGCTGGAAGGGCAAGGCTGACCAACAGACAGCTGTCGCTCTGAGACAGCCTTACCAAATCCACAACAGAACTGGTCTACAATGCTGGATGGCCATCACCCAAATGGAGTTCTCTGCTAACCAATTTTTTTTTTTTAATTAACAGAGTTGTAATAATCACTGATTTTCTTAAAGCTTCAGCTGCTGTGCAATGCAGAAGTTGCAGCCAAAAAACACCCGTGTTTTTCAGAGAACTCTGAACATGCACCAGAAATAGTCAATGGATCAGGTATGAATTTAAGACTAACCAGATCCAGATTGAGGACTGGCCCTTTAGCTCTGGAAGGCACCAAATAGGCCAGGTTGACCTTTTACTAGAGAATACCCCTGAAAAACAAATGCAAATGTTAACAAGCCCTTTTTCATGCCAGCTGGGTCTGCTCATTCCCAACCAAACCCCACGATCCCGCATGGTTAGCAGAGAGTACTGCATCTGCCAGGAGTAATTGCTAATGCTGGAGTGCCTGTTCCTAAGCAAGTGAAAGCACTTCCAAGTGCATTATGTGCATGCAGGTTTTGTCATGGCACTTCTTAAGGATCTGACAACACGCAGCAAAGGGTCAACAGTTCTCTCTGGAAGGCTGTGTTGATATCTGCTGCAAGATAACGCACCCTGAAGTCAAAGGAACTTACTTATTTTCTAGGCTCGTTATCAGTTGTTATTGTAAGTAAAGCAGTGCTATGTCAAATGCCCCTTCGTTCTGACCTTCCCATGGGCAGGACCCACTAGGATCTCACGGAATGTGAAATAATCATTAATGCACTCTCTGGCAGTGCTAATAAATCATATAGCTCAACGTCTTTTAACAAAGCCATAAAACTCTAACAAAGACACACCAATAAACTGCATATTCGAGAACCATTCCACCCCCAGCCTCTTCCCTCACATTCCAAAAATGCAGAAAAGCAGCAGTGACGTTGGCTCCATCCTCTAACCCCCAAATCCCCCAATTGCACTGAGGGAGGTGAAGATAACACAGATTTAAAAGACCTAAAAGGAAGCTTCTTTCAGAGGTAGAAGAAAGGTGTTATATCAACAATCCTGGGTAATGGATTCATTTACCATGACTCTTCTCCCTGTGCAGACAGACAGGCAACACAATGTCTACAGATATTATGCCTCCCTTTCAAGCCCTTCAGAGAAGGCTTTGGTGGTACCTGGGCCTTCTGCAATGAGCTGAATTTCATGCCATAAGGAAAAGTTTTGCCTGTGTACGGAAATGGGCTGGCTCACATAGTAATCCTTCTAACTCTCACTGAAGCCTGAGGGTAAATTCACATATATTGGCTTTAAATTAGCCTTTCCTTTTCCACTTCGAAGAAGCCATTCCTGATTTACACCAGAATGTGCTCAAAACCAGATCCCATAAGGCCTCCTTCACCTCTAACTTCAGACACACAGAGCAGAGGCACCTGAGGGGTCCCTCATCTCTCTTTACAGAAGAGACATGCTTCTAGGGCATGATGCATCTCAATCCCACACAGGTAAAGAGTGGGATAAATAAATCCTGCTCTGCAGCATAGCAGGGGCTGGACGAGCTTCTCTCCCTCCCACTGTCAAAGGGACCATTGGGACTCTCCACGGAGCATGTTTTGTTGGTGGCTTTTTCCAACTGCTGCCAAGATTGGATGCTCTCTTTTGTGACAGTGGGACTCCAGGCAATTGTGTCCATCTTTTCCAGTTCACATGAAGCAGGAGCTGCTCTATCAGCCCTGTATCAGGCCATGGTGAAGGCCACCAAGTCCTCCGTGTGCGTCACCAGCCTTGTCAGCAAGGGCAGGATTTGAGCACAAACTCGGAGAGGAAAGTTTTGCTTCCAGCTCCTGATCACCACCCACAACTCCTCCTCCTCCTGGATCCAGCTACAATCCCTCTGCTAGGACTCTAAAAAAAAAAAAGTTGTTTTCAGGGTCACTGTGAAATGATGTTGTTTTCAGCAAGCAGAACTGCCTGAACCTAATTTACTGTACATCCTGTCTGTGCTTCACAATGAAAACACCACACAAGGTTGCAGGTCAGACCTCTGAGCCCCTCCTGCCTGAGATGCTAATTCCTGCATGGTGACGAGAAAGCCCCGAGGGCTATTAATCCTTCCCACTCTGAGGTATAAATTGATCACCAGGAGGAAGAAAAACCACCTCTTCCCTTAAATGCATCTAATATTATACACATAGGAGCAAGGAGCCTGTGTGTGAAGCTTCCCGACTCAGCTACTTTGCTGACAGTGACCAAAACATATCATAGGAACGTCCTTGGATGTTTAACTGCGATGTGTCCTCAGGCACACCTGCCAGGGAGGAGTGGGGACTCCGGGTAAGAGTGGCTGAGGATGTTAAGTAGCTGTGGAGTGAAACAGAGTCTGTCCAGCTCTAAAAACTCAGTGGGGGGAAAAAAGCTCAGTGGGGACTTGCCTGTGTTTTACCTGTGGGCTTTAAATGCTAGCACTGCATGCAGATACCTTTGAGCAGTGACTATGGCAGCATCACCACTAGCTATCCCAGGAACTGAAATATGGCCAGGACTCAGCTCTCAGGCTCATCTAAATTGAGGTGCTGAAATCCCATTACAGTCTGCAGAGAGATGGTCAATACTAGCTCAATGCCCCACTTACCAACACCCCCATCAGCTTTGAGGGCAGCTCAGACACTCATGCATAAATGATTTCATCTGAGCTGAACACTTCTCCCTTGGCTTCAGGCTGCAGGACAGCACTCCCATGTCTGGTGGGGTGAGCCCCATGGAGACGACCAAGGGGTCCCCCGGAGCACCTTCTCCACTTGTACCCACCTTCTCACACCCCCCAGTGGTGCGGAGGCTCCCTGCACACCCACAGACTCAATGCACCAGCACAGCTGGATCAGAAAATATTCTACAGACCTGCAGATGCAACGGGATTAGCTCTACCTGAGCAGGAACACAGGGAGGGAGACAAGCCCCTGGGTTCCTCTGGACTGTCCCAATGCTCCTTACAGGCAGAAGGCAGCATGAGAGGGGAGGCAGCGAGGGGAGCCCCGCGGGCAGGCAGGAATTTTCAGAAACGCTTCTTCATTCTCCCTAAATCCTCTATCCAAACCTTTCCCTTTCGCTGAAAGTCTTTGCAAACACTAGCAAAACCTTTCCCGTTAATCTTTCTCCATCTCGCTAAAACAACACAGACTGTCTGTCTCCAGGGAAGGCTGTCACAGGATATGGGGGAGGAATCTATCATTTGTAATGTACGGAAATATAACTTACATATATCAAAGGCATTTGCTGCAAAAAAAACAAATACGCAGCAGAGATTGGGAGGCCAAACCCTCATTGCCTTCAAGCTACTGTGCTCAGCAATCGTGTGAGCAACAGCCTGAGCAAACCCAATTAATTTGATTTGTAGATTGCACAGATTAGCAATTGTGTTCCAGTGGTAAATCCCACAAGGAGCCCTTCTTGCTTACATTTCTGTACAGCTCCTCATTTGTTACCCTAATGTGTAAAGGCACCTATCTAAATCCCTTCCATTTATTTACTGCCAGGTAGGCAGCCCTGGCTTCCAACAGCACCTTCCAATCTGTGGAGATCTCCACAAATTTTAGTTCTGAAAACTCTCCAGTGCCCATGTCAGGAATATAAGCAAAACCCTTGACCCTGAGGCACTGAGTGGCTCAACTGAGCTGTTTACAGATGGTCTGGAAAACAACTGAACTGTCTGGAGGACACTGTTTCTGATGGGCTTCACTCTAGTCACCAGCCATGCCAGGGTTTCTGCACCCTCCAACACCTCTGGCTTGATCCAAATTTAACATTCAAAGGGTTGCAATTCAAATGTGAGACCCTTTGCACGCTAACAACCCAAAAGAGGGCCATCTAAGCAAAAAGAGACACCTTGCTCTGAAAACTGAAAAATGTTGCACAACCTACTGTTAGAGTAAAAATTGTTCTTTCAGCTTCATGAGCAGTTATCTCCCAAGTAAAAATGCCTGATGTAGAAGTATATAGTCAAAGTTGCATGACATTCCAGTAATGTTTGTTTAAAGCCAGGGATGTCCCTTTAAAATGAGGTCTGTGAAGCTGGGAAAAAAAACAAAGCAAAACCAAACCAAACAAACAAACCAGTGACGACAGAGGGGTAGGGAAAGCTTTTTTCCTAGTTTTTTAGTACTGTGTCTACTAAAGAAACATGTTCAGCTGGTTGAAATAAGAAAAGCAAGATTCTACTGATATTGACTGGATTTCAATATTTCTAAAAACACGAGCACTTCATAAATACACTGAAATATTCTGTCATCGCCAGTCAGAACATACCAGTTTTCTATAAATATAGACATCTGGCAGTGGTTTCTTCTACTGCTATAGATTTCTGGTGTGAAGAACACTATTTTGTAAGCAAATGCATGTTGGAAATTAATTTCATATGCGACAGGTTACATTAAAGAGCAAGCAAGATTTGCTGGGCAGAAGCGTGAAACAATAACAGTGTTCCCATACTGCTCCTGACCCTCTCTGTGAGGTTGCCTGTACAATACTGTAGGCATACAATATGTTCCTCCAAGCAGTGCTGTGAAGCTTAATTATGCTGTGAAGCCCACAAATTGCATTGAAATTTGAAAAGGGGACTTAGTTCGGCGTTGTAATTCCAGCCATGGTGAAACACCACTGACAAAACAATGAATATTAAATATCAGTAATTAACAGCCTGCTTGGTACAAACCACCTGAGGGGTGCCACAAGCAACAGCCAGATATGTCAAATCCAGTGCTATAGGGCTATGCCACGACTTTTAGTCTTTCCTTTTTTTTTTTTTAATTGGATTTCCAGTCAGATCTATCTAATCTGGCCCATGGTACAACCATCCACAGAGTTGCATCACACAGAGGGCAAGGTATTAGGAAGAAATTCTTTCCCGTGAGGGAAGTGAAGCACTGGAACACGTTGCCCCATCTCTGAAAGTGTTCAAGGCCAAGTTGAGGAGGCAACCTAGTGGAAGGTGTCCCTGCCCATAGCACGGGGTTTGAACAAGATGATTTTTAATGAGTCTTCCCACCCAAACCAGTCTAGGATTCTAAAATTCTACACAACTGGGGACACACAGGGTCATTACAAAGAGATGAGCACGGGGGGAACACCTTACTTCACTAAGGGCTCACCTGGCCTAAAAATGGACCTTAATCTCTGACTCGAAGGGTGACAGAAGACATCTCTGTGTAAGGGCACGGGCTATGCTTCCTATCCACATCTGCTTTGCTTACGAAACTCCCTATTACAAAGTAATTAGCATCAGCAGATAGATCAATTTCTGACTGGAAAATTTTCCCTTCTGGTTAACATAAGCCAAGCATAAACACTCCCTCAGAGGTTAACAAAAGCCAGCAGCCCAAACAGGGACAACTCTGCAAGAAAAGGGGAGTGGGAGTCAGGGGGAAGTTGAAAAGACAATTAATCACAGGTTTTCATACACCTCAACACGTTCCTGCCAGTGATCAGGCATTTAGAGTGACTCTGTATTGCTCCTCAGCCCCTCTAAACCCTGTTTGGGGGGAATATTTTCCAAGTGGAAACATCAAAACAACAGATTCCAGAGCCACCCTCGGTATCCAGCTCCCTTTGCCCACCTTTCCCACTCCCTTCAGTAAACACCAATAATTCCCCAGCTCCATCAGACCTTTTTGGTTTTGTTTTGTTTTTTTTTTTTCCTTCCAAATCAACCTAAAAGCATTTTGGTACCAAAGATGAAGAGAAAAGCAGGGGGGATCCACTAAACCCAAAGTCTCCAGACAGCTCTCAGCATCTGTCAAATGCTTGCTAAAAAGTCCAAATAAAGACAAACCCAAGAAGCCTTGATACCTTGTGTTATCTTTGCAGGCTGGCTGCTGCCTTATCAGCCCTGACAGAACCTGGCATTTAAGAAAAAATTCAGTAGTCTTTGGGTGGAAGTTAGTTCCTAAAAAAACACACAGCCGAATTGCTGGAAGTTGGTACAAGAGGAGAGGGTGAGTGGGTAAGAGACGGCCTGAAAGCCCCACTGTCGTCTTGCTATTCCCTCTCAGGAAACACGCTGCCATGTGAGACTTTTAATTATTTGTTCATAATTCACTCCGCACATTTCACACCCACTGCACAGGCCAAGAGCTACAGGGGTGAACAATGGCTTGAAATGCTGCTTGCTCACATTAGGAATGAGAATAGAATGGAATTAGGATAGAATCCAGGCAAAGACACCAGCTCTTAGTACCAAGTTTTCAAGCTCATCAGAAATGGACAAAGATCTTCTGACCATGACTGATGCTGGTCTTAAGTGCCACTGTCCTGATGGGGAAGGATAAAGATGTTCTGTCCCCATCTTCACTTATAACAAAGACACTCTTTTTGGATGAAGTCTCCATGGAAGAATTTGGATGTTAAGGAGTGCCTCTTTCACAAAAAGCAAAAGTTCTGTTTGCTCTCACACGTACCTCACTGTGCATTTTGGCAGCCACCTCACACAGGAGTTGGACTTTCCCTTTGCAAAGGCGTGAAGGTCCAGCTCTTGAAAAAGTTATAAAATAGTTATAAAACACCTTTGCCTGGCATTAATTGATGGGTAGAACAAGTTAGCAAGAGAAGAGCTGTTTCAAGGCCAAGGGCTGCTTTTCAGAGTCTCATTTGTAATGTGACAGAGGGAACAGCTGCAGGAAGGCCATCAGCCTCTTGTCAACCCCAGAGGGAAGGGCAGACAGACAGACATTCCCTGGGGAGCTGCCCTGGCATTATAAGCCCCTCTGATAGAGGGTGAGTGGCTTTCTACCTCTGACCTGACCCTTTCTCCCCCAGAGAGTCCTCACAAATCTTCCTCAACAGCTAGCAAAACCTGAAGTGACACAGCTGGGCCCCCAAAATGACCCTTTTTCTTTATTTTGTTTTCAAGTTTTGCCCAAGGTAACACTGCAGGGAAGGCAGAGCAACAAAGCAAAGGAAACTGCAAGTGTGGAAGGTCCTCAGCATGTATTTCTTTGAATACTCGCAATCTCCAGGTGCTTGAAGTAAGTATGCACCTAAACACTTGGAAAAATGGTGTCTGAGAACAGAGACTTCTGTAGCTGCAAAAGTGCATTGAAATCCTTGGTTTTGGACCTCCCCTTGTGTGCCTCCAGTGTTGTGCTACATGGGTTTCAGTGGATCCAAACTGGGATGAATTCAAATAGATGTGTCATACACTATTTTTCGTGTTTTATTTGACTTTAATTACTTCTTAACAGTACTGCTGTTTGAAAAATCTTTCTCAATTGAGGGTGTTGGTTCTGCCTAGGGCTGCCTGGCCCTTTTCCATTGAAGTGCCCTTTCAACAACCACCACAAGCCTTTGCAAGGAAAATGGAATCTTTTGGAAGATCTCTTTTTCCGTGACTGTGTGAAAATCTGCCTCTCTCAACTCGCTTTCCTTCTCCCAGATTTTAGGCTTGTCGTTTTTTCCACCTCTCTAGAAGGAGGAAACTCATGGTGGGCTCCAGCAGGATGTAGAGCAACACTTGGGAGCAGTCAGGCCTTGTTGGTAGCATACATGAAGACACTTGGATGATGATGAGGATGATAATAATAGTAATAACGCTTGAATAACCTGTGTAATTTTTTCCTTTCATTCCAGGACTTTTGATGGCTTTTTCCATTAAAAAAAAGCATGGTGTAATGCCTACCTCTCCCTGAAGTCAATGATGCCTTGTACCCAGCATAGAGGGGACAACTGGACTTGCAATTCATGCACATGAACCACGGTGAGTGTTCAGTGCAAGGTTCCAGCCTGTGCATGAACAAATGTTTGCATCTGTTTCACCTTGGGCACTGACACAAGGCTTGGGCACAGAACTACTGCCCTGGTGGGTCTGTACTGTAGCAGCAGGAAGAAATCCTTACCAGGGCAACATCTGCTTTGTACAGGGTGGAGCCAGCAAATATGGGATCTCACCTTTCTGAGGGGTACACAGTAAATAAAACTCAGCTGACCAATGGGTCTGGTTTTGTCTGGCCCTTTGTCAGAGTAAAACAGTGTCTCTATGCAAAGAGCTGTTCGTAACTTGCATTTAACACTGTAGCTGTCTGTTGCTCATTCTGGGTTTGACAGCCCTTGCCACAACGACAGGGCTTTGGTACAATGAGGACTTCCGGGCACTAACCCCAATCTAAAAAATAAACAAATAAATAAATAAAATCACACCAGCTATAATAACAACTTTGCCTTATGCTGTGTTCATCATACCAACCAAAACCGCTGCTCATTTGCTGACCTGCTCTCCAAGAGTAATATTAAGTATTTCAGATGTGCAGTCCTCCCCAAGCTCTGCCTTAATGTCTATCTTGTAAATACCCTCCAACACATGCCACAGACAGAAGGCCCTGACTCAGTTTTAACACTGGGCTTATTACAGCAGAAAACCTGTTGAATTACTTTGAAGCATTTTTCATCTCACTCAGACAAGAGTTACTGGGTTTGCAGTTTGGGGTTATTTTGCACTTTATAGTATCTGCCTTGCCCTTGAAGAGGTAAAAGGGAAAGTGCCTGTAAGTACACAAACAAAAAGACCCAAATCAAAATGTTATTAAAATTCATTCAGGGTTATTCCTCGCTGCTGTTATTTCAGTTAGTATCTGATAACTAAGCTGTTCCCTTTTATTCTTTTAAACATTTGTCTCAGTGAAAGTTTGATGCTGTTTTTCCTTCTGGAGAAAGAAACCCCAGAGATGTATTTTCAACCTCCCGGCTCAGTGTTTCCCAGATACTTTCAATCAGGGACTGTTGCCAAGATTCACATTTTCCCCAGATCACCACACACCCTCACACTCTCAGCTTAAAGCCATCACAGATGCAGGGACGGACCCTGGAGTGGTTCTTACTGCCCCGTTCCTGTTGTCTTTCTTGCAGTCCATGAGCCAGCAGGGGAATCTGTGCTTGGCCCCCTTGCACTGCCCAGGTTTGAGAAGGTTTGGCAGATTTTAAAGCATATTTAAGAAAAAAAAAATCTTTTTCTTTCAGTAAGGATAGTTACTGAGTACCAGGTTCTGATTTTCACACCTGTACTGGAGTTTAGTGTTCCAAGGCAGAGCAACCCCAGCAGCCTTCATATGGATACTGGTACTTGTACCAGAATCTTCCCCTCTTTACAAAAAACTGGCTCAAGAAACAAAAGCCACAGTTTCCAGGGTGCTGGGTCATGTTTCAAAAGGTTAGACATGCGTCAATCATCCCTGGACAGAACTCCTGCACCACATCTCACGGGCCAACATAAACAGCCCCTTCCAAAAACCCCTAAAAGCGCTGTTGATGCAGCCCTACAGCGTTACCTGTTTAGCCTGCTGGCTCTTACTCTCCCTGGAAAAATATTTTCACCCACAGGGAGTATTTTGCCCGAGTTGTTTTCTCTGCCTTATTTTTGCAACCTGCTGAAGTGGTGTCAGTGGTCAGAAGTTCTGCAGAGACAAAGGCAAGCTTGAGGAGAAACTTCTGGGTGACATACCACATTCACCTTGGCTCCAGGGTGGATACACACTGTGCCTGGACCAGAGGGAACACCTGGTCACCAGTAGCACTGGTTGCAGCCACCTTTGCTGCCAGCTGTGCTTCTCATGGAGCAGCTCCTTCCTTGCAACAAGCAATGCCATAGGAGGGCCAGCAAACGCTGACAGAATTAACTTGCCATATTCCATCTCCCCAAAATGATCCTTCTCCCTCAGAAGCCAAAGGCAGAGATAGAGGAAGGAAGACGTCACCCATTTCCCTATAAAGTACTCCAGATTTCAAGGGATCATTGAGACAAACAGAAAATTGTTGTGATGCAGAGTGTGAAAGATGCAATCTCCCAGTGCAAAAGAGTCAGACACGCACTACCCCTAATTGAGCTGAACCAAGAGCCAAATATGATTTTTTTCAGTCTTCACATTCGCTGCCCCCAGGCTATGTTACATTTTGCCCTGTGGACCTTGATGCATTTCAGATTCCTCAAGAGTCATTTTATAAATGTTCCCATAAATATCCAGTCCTTCAAAGTACTGAGCCTTCCTGCCATAAGTGGGAATGGAAGAAAGGGCTCGCTGCCTGTGGAGACACTGCAATATTCCACAAGCTCAGCCCATGCTCCTCTAAGAATTTAAACCATTACATTTTTTTCCAGGTTGGCTTCCTGCCCAAGTTTCCTCCCCAAAACACCCCCAGCAAGGTCAGAAGAGCTTTCCCCCTGGCACAAGGGAGTTACCAAGCTGGGAGCAAAGGCCCGTGATGGGGTCAAGTTCAGTTATCTTCAGCTGCCATGAAATCACACCTGAGAAGGATTTACTGCCAGGAGCTGAGTGGCTGCAGTCAGGCAAAGGAAGGGGGGGTCCTATTTGTGCATCTAATGACCCAACTTAGCAGGAAAGAAACCAAGTGCTTGACCTTTCTCAGCATCACGTGAAGCAAATGCTCCATATAACATGGCTCCAGCATTATCTACCAGGCACAGGTGCATGACTGCAATTAGAAATGACCAGCATTTCACACATAACAGCACCTTTCAACCCAACTCAGCCCATCCAAAACCTCTCTGAGACTCAGTTACCATTTTCTTCCCACCCAGCCTCCCCAGCTCCCTTGCCAGCTCGAGCAGCACCAAACAATTCCCCATGAAGTCTCACAGCTGTTATTCGGAAATTAAATTGGAACTCACGACACCTCCCTGCACGCTGGTAGATCTTACACTTGGCATTTGGTTTATCCCAACACCATTCCTCACCCCCACCCCTAAACCAACTTCCGCGGAGAACAATGCTGCCGGTTTGTGTCCACAACAGATTTATTCCCCCCTTTCCAGGGGCTCACAATGCCCGCACCTTCAAGGGGCAGTAGCTGCTTGAAGCAAAGGGTTCCTTCTGGTTTGTGGAAAGAAAAGGCTGCCCTCTGTAATCAGGGTATTGTTCTCCCTAAATGGAGCCAGACTCTGTAAACACGCTCCTCTGCACAGTGCTGGGAGGGCGAATGCCAGCGTGTGTACACACACATGCAGGGAATGTGTCTCGTTCTAAACAACAGAAAATTATGTTAATTCATTTCCTCTGCCTAAACAGTGCTAATAAGCTTTGGGAAAGGAGGAGGAAAAAGTAAACACGAGTCCATTACAAAAAGGTGAGGGGGAGAGGTAACCAAGTAACTCCACCAAATGTCTCCTCTGGGGAAGGACATTCATGTTACAGCTCAGATGGGCTCCACACAGCCCTCCCTCTGTCCTGCTGGAGGTGGAAATGGAACAGCAACAATTTCTTTCTTTGCTTTCATAAGGTTTCAGCCCGTTTTACGAGTTCAATCTTGTGAAATGGGAAATGAGCTCCCACCAGTGCCCTGATCCACAGCAACTGCATCCCTGGGGGCTTTGCACTGCATGTGATGTGAGTGCTCCGGTGACCAAAGCCAACACGAATAGTCAGAGCCTATGCGCAATTTTCTAACAGGAAAATAATTTCACTAAGCAAACTGCCATGCTTTGACTCAAAACCCTGATTAGCACAGTTTGAAAACAGGGCAGCATACTGTTCTGGGAATTAACTTGCTTGACCCCTAGTCTGTAATGGCACTCAAATAATCTGCGAGTCAGACCAAGTTGAAAAACTCTTGGAAGACCACACTGAAAGAATTTACTGGATTTATTGGATTTTCTAGGATAAAAGAAAAATAAGCCTGGAACTCCACTTAGTCTGTGGCCTTCAGAAAGACAAGCTTTTTCTCCTGACGGTATCTAGAAGAGGAACACTGCCTACACTGAGCAGCACTTTTTTATATTTATTCTTTTTAATGCACAGGAAACTCTCAATAAATAGTCATAATTATTATTAATATGCAGGTCTATTGGTATGATTACTTTCAAGCAGCACCTCGCAGTACCTTTCTTCTTTGGTACCGATGGTAAAGCAAGGGACAGATTCCCAGCCCTGTGAATCTACAATCCTCCTCCCAACAGGAATCCTCTGATCTACTCCCGTTTGAGCAAGCAGGAAATCAGGAAAAGCATTCTGCCTCAGGAATACAAGCAGGACTTTGCTCTGGTCTAGACAAAATACTGACCCATCCCTACCTTATGGCTTCTGGAGCTCCTGAGCAAAATACTCTCACCAGCCTCTACTACTTTGTACCTCTTTGCATCCCAGAAACAACAGCTGTGTGCTCAGAGTGGTGGCAAACACCTTCAGAACACAAATCCAGCAATTAGCAATCAACTGTCCAAAGCCAGTTCCCTGCATATGCAAATATCTCCCTAACAGGTTTATGATTCCTTGTCAATCAAACAAGGCAAAGTAAACACCCGTTTACCGTCCTGGCCATGATTAGGTTGAAAGTTTCACTCTCAATAGCCCTTAATGAAATTAACCCCGGGAACACTGCATTTCTGATTGGTTGGGAATAGCAGGAGGAGGAAAGATACTCATCAGCTCTGATCTGTTATTCTAGTTTTATATTAACTATTGCAGATCATGATGAACCCTCCCATGGCGTGGTGCCACCCTGCACAGAACTGAAACTCAGCCTGGTCTTACGAGGCTCCAGTTTCTGCTCTCTGGTAAGATTATATATTTAAATCCTATTCACACCTACTCAGCCACAACTCACTGAACCTAAAGGGACTAACACTTTTGTAATCCAACCCTGAACATCAAAATATGAAATGACTTCTCAGAGCATGGAGCCTGATCTCCATATGCTGGAGGAGCTGTCAACTCCTCCCCAGTTTTTCCATTTCAAACTGCCCAAAAATGTATTAAACGCTTCCCAGTATTACTCATCTGGATAAAGAGACACTGTTATTGCCACCAAAGTGTTGTGTTAGTTTGCAGAAGAACAGGGAAGATTTAGATTCACCCAGAAGGTGAGCAAGGTGGCTCACAGCACCCTCCCTCTGAAGAGTATCCACACCCTGCAGGAGTTACAGCCACCAGTTTAACACTGACTTGGTCAATGACAAACAAGCATCCTTCCTTCCACAGAGTCTGGAGTATCCCTGGGGAGATATTCCACAGTGTTCAGAGGTTCATCCTGTTACTCATTAACCCTTCCATCCTTGACACATAGTTCATACACCTGTAGCTCATCTGGCACTTGCCATTGCTTAACCAGAAGTTACAGATCTGTGTTAACAGATCTGAGAACAACCACTGAGAAAATAACTTCCTCTGTTACTCCAGATCATACAAACCTATTAGAGAGGAGGGAGGAGGGAAAGAAACCTGTTCACAGTGCTCCAGCATCTGCAGCAGCCTAACTCCAGTACTTTGGCTTGTGCAGCTTCGAGAGGCTGGTGAGTCTGAACAGCTTTCCCTTTTCCCTCCTTTGTGGTTGATTTGGCCTTGCCCCATTCACTTCTGTCTAAAAAAAAGGAGATTAAAATCCTTTAAATTACAAATTAAAATACAAAGCAATAGTTAAATAGTAGCTAGCACAATGAAAGCACCCTTTTTACATTACAAGGCTTTTACTCAGAGTCACATAAGCCAATCAAGTCTCACACCTGTACATGGGGGCACCTGGGAGGACATGGGAGAAGTGAGAACTACAGCACGGGCTTGGAAAAACTGCATCCCAACATCCTCTTCAGAGTCACACACTGCCTGCTGGAGATCCTCTCCCAGGCACTAGGCAAGCCTCAAGAGCAGGGGTACACTAACTAATCTGGACTGAATTTTCTCTTGAAGGATTGCTAACGCATTTCCCTCCACATTCCCCTCCAGCTTTTTCCCTCTCCAAGTATCCTGGGTAGAACTGATAAGCCCAAAGTTACCACAGAGCTGTTGTGCCACTGCACACTAGTACCTAACTCTTAAGGTCATCAGTTCAGGGGGTGTGTGGAGCAACCCCAGCAAGGAGAATATGAATTTTAAAAAATGCCTACTGCACAAAGTAAGTCCACATTTCCCTATTTGTCTACTGTTCCTGTCTTTTTATCTGAGAGGCACAAATACTGATGGCTCTTAAAATACCCACCCAAGTGGCACCTAGGGTATGACACCTCTTCCATTACTCACTTTACAGGATACCTAAGATTGTGTGAATCTCTCATGAAATAAATTTACCACATATGAGGAGAAATTCTTTTGTGTCCCATCAAGCTGGAAACCACTTGTAGAAAAGCTGAGCATAGAGGTGCAGCCATCCTGAGAAACATTAACCTGCTCCAAGGAGCCTCTGTTCCCAATTTACATTTTTCTTCTTAGTGAAGCTCAAAGTTAAGTTTGAACACTTAATGGAAGAAGTAGCCTGGAGTTATCGGCTAAACTTCTTCATGAAAATTGGAGTGGTTGGGATGAAATAACAACGTCAGGTTCCTCACAGCACTGCAGGATGCTATGTTTCTGCTGTGATACAAAAGGGACACTGAGAAATCAGAGCAACCAACCAAACTCCACACAGCCCAGGTTTATTTGACTGGGAAGGGGAAGGGAAAAAAATAAAAATCGGATATGGGAATGGATTTGGCAACAAACAGCATACATTAACTTACTAAATAACATTCAGGCCAGTCTTCGGCCCCTCCAAACCCAGAACACTACCTGCAGAACGGTTCTCTGTCTTTGGGGACAAACCTCTCTGTGGCAACCCAAAGTTTAAGCAATGAATTTCCAAATTGTTTTCACCCCTGGCAGCGCACGCTCCACCCCCCAGCCAGAGCTGGCAGTCAGTAGCAGCAAAATGTGCTTTTCTGTAATAAAAAAATGCGTCCAAGCTGTCCAGTCATGCAGGCGAGTGTCACACCTAGCCCACATCTCCTCTGCTCTCACACATGAGGTGGATATCACAGATAATCAGGGTAAGTCATCCCTCAGGGATGGATCCAAAACCTATGGGAGTGAGTAGGAGTCACAGCACCAACACTCACAGGCTCTGAATCAGGTCCTAACCTGTTACAACTGGCATGGGCTGCATCTGCCTATCTCATACGACATCAGGACAGCACGATCAGATTAATCAAGCTTGCTTTTGGAAATATTTGTCTTTTACCATAGTACCACAGTTGCTATGAAAGAGCAGCAGACTGAACAGACTTGTATCAGACAGAGGTCTTTGCAACTTCTATATTCACACCAGCTCCACTCTCAAGAAGTCCCTTATATGATGAAAAATGTTTCCCCTTGTTGCAAAGGACTAGAACAGGTGAACACAGCTAAATAAGTATGGAGGCATTATTATTAGAGAACAAGATATGAAATAGAAATCCAAATTAAGTTTTCCAAACAAGATCAAATGCATTTTAGCTTGAGCAGCCCACCAGAAAACACAAGAAGAGGTCAGATGAAAGACAAATTACTTGAAACAAGACAAAATGAGCAGGTTAATGAAAGGAAAGTGGGAAAAGAGCATTTCCACCGACTCCTGTAATGCTGGGATACATTTGCACAGATCCTTTAGGCAGCATAGTTTTACAAGTCACTGCAGACGCAAGTAGGAGCTTCACGTCTTGGGAAAATCAGCTGCACCTATTCTAATCTCACTGAATAAATAAAGCTATGACTAAAGGTTGTTGGGGTTTTTTTTAATTCAACATAGGCAAAAGAAGACCTCTGCATTATTATTTTCCTATTTCAGTAGAAATTTTTCTCTCTTCAAGTAATTAATCCAAAAATGCATATCCAGGCTCTACTGCACTCACACTATTCCATGACAAGTGTTCTGCACCCAACGCTGTATCAGCAATGCTCATGGTGAGACAGACACTCAAAAAGGAATTATCAGAGGGGATATTGGAAAAGGTCAGCTCTATCAGCCAATTCATGTCAAATGACAAACTTCAGCTTTAGTTGATAAATTAGCACCAGTGGTCCCAAATCTTGAAAAGAGGGTTCCTACTTGCTAGCAAGCGTTGCTTCTTTTTCAGTTTTGAATGATATTCTTTTCCTGAAAAATACCACTTTCCTTTAATATCTCAAGCACCACCTCATGGCATATGGAAGTATCTTCTGTGGCTAAGACTCAGGCTTTGGAGTCCAGCCTTTGCTGTGTGCAATTTCATCCCAGAAAAGACGTATTTTGATTTGCTGCTTGCGTCTTTTAAAGAATGTCAAAGAAATATATGGACTTGGGAAACAGAGTTATAAAAACTTAAAGGAAAATCTAGATGTATTTGAGCTATTTGCTGAGTTTTGTAATATTCCTAATTAAAAACAAATAAAATCAACCCTAATTTTCCAGTATGACGCACACTGAATTTTATGTTTAAACTCAGCCACAATTTAGAGCGGCCGACAGCCTCAGAAGAAGGGAGGAACCGGCGTTTAAAAAAATAACCAGGATTTTCTTAGATCGTCATGTTGACTCTAGGTACAAGTCATGCTGACAGATTATTCATCAGCAAGTTCCCCAAGAGCACGATCCAAAAAATGCCCCAAACTTTACCAGAAGATGAGCTGTGAGTTCCGTAAAATCTGAATCGGGCTGTTAGATCTGAACATGCTTCTCTTTCACAAGCGAGAAATCACCTAATCATTATATCTGCTAACAACCACTCAACAAAAATAAAGGCATAAAACAGAAGCCAACAACCATCTCTCTCACATTACCATTATTTATCTTTGCTGTCCTTACTGAAGCACTCTTATAAACCCCAAAGTTCACTCTTATAAACTCCAAAGTTACAGAATGGGAATTCTGTTCAACAGAACGAAGAACTCAACTTCCAAGAAATAAAAAACACCTCTAGCATCCTATTCCCTTTTCTTCAATATTAAGAGGAAACAAAATGGCACGTAACATTATTTCTGCACAAAAACATTGAATTTTGAGGCAGCCCAATCAGCAAATTCCATGTAAAGCAGACACCAAGCAGGTTTGCAAGCCAAGGTCGCACAGAGAAGTGTCAGAGCAGAAAGCAATTAAGGTCCCGTTCTTCCCCTCCCTACGCAATGCACTGAAAATGAAATCAACATCCAAACTAATTAGTTTCCAGCAGAATATCAGTTTACTTGCTAACAGGAGGGTGGCTACTGCTCTTACCAAAAACTTCTAAACATACCATACAAAATCTTGCTTAAGCCACAGGGCCAAGCCAGGCACATCCCAATGTTACCATATACGGTCACCAACGCAAATATGATGGCAACTTGACAGATTTGGAACAAATATTTCATTGTCTGTCACTGAGATGACATAGGCAGGAAAATATCAGATTGTATTACCTGTGTCCAACCGGAGGTGTGGCGTGGCAGGAGCTACATTGCTGCAGGACATAGTCACTAAGGGTTAGTGACCCAAGATGGCATTAATCCCCGCAGAGGAGGGCCAGGGCAGGACACTGAGAACTTTTATGCCCAGTATGGGGCTGCTTGGAGAGAACAGGAATGGAATAACGTAAGAGATGAGCTGCTGGACCTGCGCTGTTACGCCAGGCTCAGAGCAGACATTATCTGTCGCGGCTGGGAACCGGGCTGAAGCGGCCGCCTCACGCCTTGGCTGTCAGCTGGAAGGCACAGTCCCTCTTAGAAAACCACAGCACACAGGTTTTGTTATCCAAGAGTGCATTTTGAGCACACAGGCGTTCTAGTCTTCAGCCGCAAGGGAAAGAAGGGGCTTGGATATCTACCAAAATAGCTCCTGAGGAAGACTTTTTTGGTACAGGCTCCCTCCAGGAGATCCTTAGCCTGGAATAAGATTGACCACTGAGAGATTTATTCCAGACTAAATTTTTTGGAAGGGTTATTCCAGTGCACTTGCAGGTGTAGACAAGCCCTTTGTCAAAGTCTTTCAGTTTCAGCCCCAAAAGCATTGGTTCAAACACAACCAGAGTTATCTCACCCCTCATCCCTTCAAACACAGACAGTTCTACCACCCGGACCTCTAGAACCAGACCTGCTCTCTGCTTTGCCTGGATATTTCAACGGTATTGCCTCTTCCTTAAGAGTTTATCTTGGTTTGCTAAGATATTCCCTTTTTTACAGTGTCCTCTACTTCAGTGATGAGATACATTGGTGGGACAGAGCCAGCAGGCACAGATCTGACCCCGGAAAAACGCCCCTTTTTGCTGGGAGGTGGGAAAAAAAAACCTGCCACATAAACCCAATCCGTCACTCCTGCAGGGCCCTTTGCCTTAAAAGGTGTCACCTAAATAAAGATGTAAAAATAATACAACGTAACATTTAATGCAAGATTGCAGCTGAGCATTCAACTGTCAGGAAATATCAAAGCTCGAGCGCGTGGGCAACTTAACTCTGCCCCCTTGTGCAGATGCACCATGGCACAGCCTTTCCCCAAGCACGGGCACAGCATCAGTCAGCTCCAAATTAACATCCTAACTCCAGCATAACCTAGTTCTGCCTAAAATGAGTAGAAAAGGACCATCACTTTCCCAGAGAGCCTCCTCAGACACCTTCCTCACTTGACTGCCAGCCAGCAAGCACCTATTTAACTTCTGATGCCTCCAGTCAGGAGGTGCTGGCACACTTCGGGCCACACACATCTAATCTGCAATCAGGATACAGATATTAAATGCTGTTTGACCAAAACAAAGAGCCCTTCTTCCTCCAGAGAAGAGCCTCATGACCTCAGGCTGAGATTTGGCTGAAGGACTGCCTATAAAACCTGAGCAACTGTAACAGGTAACGTTTACACATCTCCAGCAGCCAAAGCCCTTATATGAGGCGTTCAGAAAAACTCTGCAGGCACATTAAAGGCCCGGCACATTTTTCCAAGATTCTGAAATTATCCCAATGTAAACACTTAACAATTGGAGATATTTGTCAGCACAAAATAAATTTTCAAAGTTCTGGAGAGTGTCTCATCTCTGCTCACAAGTTTGACCCTCCATCTATCTCCTTCACTATCAAAAATGCTCTCAACCTTAAGGAGGTCCAAAGCAGGATTTAAAAGTCAGAATTTTGTCTATGTTTTCACAGCAATGACTCTTTTTTCTTCTTCACTTTCCCTCTTTTAAATCAGCACATGAACGAATGACATTTTTTATGGGTTTGGCCCTGGCTTTTAACCTCTCTTTCTAGATAATTTTAAATAACCAGAATCCTCTCTCCACACGCTTACAGGATGGGTTTTTCCATCCAGCTCTAAAAAGTGTTCAAATAACCCAATTGCCAATATGATCCTATCAAAGTTATATTAGGAAGACCTTTCCACAGGAAAAATAATGATGTCCTGAAATTACCACTGTTAATTTTCTGTCACTTCTTCACACAACAACAGCCAACAGCACTTCACTTTCCAGGGGGAATAAGTGTACAAGCAAGACAATCGCAAACCAAATTTAAACAGGGTCAGCCAGTAAAGCAGCCGATATTCAGTTCACATCAGAGACAAGAATCTTTTTGTCTTCTCCTGCCCACTTCAGATCTTTTCCGGAACTCCACCAACTTCTCAGGTCCATTGCAATAATATACATCCATGAAGTCATCTTAATTCATACACTGCTGCCCATCGCCCACAACTTAAACTGAGTCTCCATTGTAAGCCTCGCCTGGAATTCAGACTTGCAGGAATTACAGCCTATATACTGTTTTCTTTTTCATTCAGCTTCCAGCCAAATCATTTTATAGTGCTTTTGCCTCCATAAAATATTTTCTTGAGAGCCAATGCCAAGAAGAAAAAAAAAGCAGTGCGCTAACCCAAACTTGGGTTTTCAGAGTAGTGCTCCCCCTCTCCTTTCCCACCCTCACCCCCCCACCAAGATTTATTTTTGGCAAGTTACAGCCCAAGTGAAGGGCAAGCTTAAACCTTTTAATTCGCACATCCATCGCGCTGGATGATTTAAAGGTCTTACAACAATTCATGAAACTCTGAGACTGTTGGGAAATGCAGCTGGAGCAACCAGCATCCTAAAGTCATACCCCCATTCTCCTGGAACAATGCAGCCCCTACGTTGTGACCAGAGGAAGAGGAGCTGAAAGCCTGGATTCCCATTCAGGCTTTCCAAGGACAGCACCCACCAAGGTACAACACCAGGCAAAAGTGCAGGAAGAGCCACCGCTCCTTGCGCTCTGATCCCAGAGCTTTGCTAAAAGCATCTTCCCATAAAGAAACTTCTTTTTTCCTACCCCCATCATTCCCAGGTCAATGTGTTTCAATTTGCCTCTGGAAGGGTAACCTGTTTATTGAAATCTGATCAACTGCCGGAGCCTCAGTGCTAAAATACGCTCTTGCTGTTGGGAACTGTCATTTGTCTGTCACCGGGGAAGTTAATGGATGTGTTTGTTTAGTTTGTAAGTGGGAATACACGGGGCAGAGGCTGGAGGGATTACAGGAGGGGAGAAGTATTTCTGATCCACAGAGGAATGCAGTTGCTTTTCTTTAAAATTGTCTGTGTATTTTCACACAGGCACAAGAAAAGCCCCTGGAAGTTCACCTGTGCCTAACAGACCTCAGCAAAGCTGGAGTGACCACGCTCCATCCCAAACGATGGCCCCGAACTGTGCAGGTAAGGAGGCACCACACATGGGCACGAGCCTGCATCTCTGTGCAGGTAAAAAACATGCAGGGGACGAGTCCCTGCCAACAGCAACTCCTGTGGGGGGGGTCCCTCCAGGGGCACCGCGGGTGTTTGCGGAGCACGAGCCCACAGAGCAGAGGGAAGGGTGAGAGTCACAGAGTGTTCGCACCAAGCACGCTCCCCTTACCTCTCGCCGAGTCCGAAAATGCAATTATCCCTGCAAAAAGGAGCGCCAGCTGCAATTCCATTTTGAAAACCAGATCCCACTGTACAGCACAGGCTACTGTCCTCTCAGACCTGGAGGCAGGAAAAAGGAGAGCAAAATAGTTACTGGGGTGAAAAAACCCTGAACAACCCTCAACTTTGCAGAGTCTTAAATCCTATTGCAAAGACTGACAAGAAGAAACAGCAAATGAAAGAGCAACGTACTTGTAATTCATTCCTTGGTGCTCAGTGAGTAAAACTTTGCCCTCCTCTCTGCTTTAGCCTGATATAAATCAAGAACCCACTGAGGCCAGTAAGCTCCTCTAAGTTTACAGTTAATGCATAATTCTTTGGTATCCTGTACAGAATCAGTCTGGAAGGCAAACAAAACGCTAGCAAGTGGCCATAAAACAAGATTTCAGGTTAACAATTTGCGGAGAAACTTGGTGGAAGGGGGAGGAGGAATGTTACCTCTCCCATCAGCAGCCCAGAAAACTTTGTGTTGCTGCTCCAGTGCCCCTCAGCCAAGCTCCGTTCTGGGTACGCGCCTGCCTCCACTCCGAGACTTCTCTGCACAGCGCTGATTCCTCCTTTCCTCTTCTTCCCCCCCCGCCACGCTCCCCCCACCAACAGCCTCACTTGTTTCCGTGGGCTTCAGAGGTGCGTCCCAAAGCACAACCGCACTTAATTACCCAGATTCTTGAAGATGCCTTCGCTGTGATACGCACACCCGGGGAAGATCAGGTTTACATTAATTACACCCTGTTCTCCTCCTAAAACTCTCACTCTCTAAACACTGTCTGGATTCCTCACCCTTGTAAACTCCCCGGTTTAAACACCCCGTGCCCCCAGGACACACAACAACCCGCGCACAGCATCCAGCAGAGCAAACACGGCCGCTCCGCCGTTCGCTCCGCCGTTCGCGGCGGGCAGCGGGAGCGGGGGGCGGCGGGGCTCCCCCGGGGCGCGGCGCGGCTCGGCGGTAACGGGATATTCGCCGCCGGGAATCGGGGTCGCGGAAGGGAGGGACACCCGGCGCGATGCCACCTGGTGCTGCCCCGCGCCTCGGGGCTGCGCTGGCGGCTCCCAGCTGTGCGCTCCCCGGCCCCGGCGGGGTGTCCCGGCCCGGGGTGACGCCGCGGGGGACACTTACCTTGGCTGCTGCCGGGCTCTAACACCGCGCGCTGGAGCCCATCCCCGCCGCTCGCCGCCTCATGCCCTCCGCGGCCACCGCGCCCGGCGGGCGCTCCGCCGCCGGCCTCTACCTCATCCCCCCCCCCTTCCCGGGGTGGCGGGGGCTGCCCGGGAGTGCCCTCCCCACGGAGCGGCTCTGCCCCTTCACCGGCTTTTTAACAATCCCCCCTCTTCGCTCCCGCGGGAGATTTTTTTCCACTCGAGAGTCACGGGCGAGGAAGTCAGGGAAAGGGGGAAACCTTGTAAATTATTTTTTTCCTGCTTTCCGGGCCGGGCTGAGCGTGTGTGTGCGGGGAGGGACAGCGGGGACCTGCCAGAGCCTCCGGGGCTCCGCGCCGCGGGATGCCCGGTGATGCCGTCCGGCGGCTCGCCCAGCCGGAATCCCGTTTAAGGAGCGAGGGGAGGAGGGGAAAGGGGCTGGGGAAGGGGAGGGGAGGTGGGGGAGAGCCGGGGAGAGAGAAACCAGCGATAAAGCAACTTTCCCTGCAGGGCTTTGTGGCGGTGGGGGCCGAGCCGCCGCGAAGGGCGGCGCGGGGCCGCCCCGCTCCAAACTTCGCACCAATCCCCGGGAGCCCCCGGCAGCCCCCGCCCTCCGCCGGCCCCGCTCCCCTTAACCCTTTGCGGGCGCAGCGGCGGCCGCGGAGCGCTCGGTGCTCCGGGAGCGCGTCCCGCAGCTCCCGCCGCGCTCCGGCCCCGCTGCAGCCGCCGCTCCTGAGCCCGGCACCGCCGGCGCCGCGCTGCCGACCTCGCCGTGCCCGAGAGCGTTCTCCTCCCCGCACCCCCGCAAGCCCAGCGGCGCTGGAGACCTCCGACCTCGCAGCCCCCCCGCACCCCACAACCCGTCCCGGCCAAAGCACCGCTCTCCCCACGCCAGGAAAGAGCCCCGGCCGTGGGAACCCACCGCGCAGGCAGCGGGGCAGAGATGGGGGGCGGCTGCCCCGTTTTGATCTGTCGGCTTGGATGCAAATGATGCCAGAAAGAAGCTGGCCTGAACTAAACTAAACCAAGTGGAAAATAAACTGTGGAGATGTCAGTTCCTTATATTAACTGTTACAATTATTTATTATTTACTTTCAAACATGACTTGGCTGATGCATTCTCTCTTACAGCAAATCACTCTTTACTCAGGATCAAAACCAACCTGGCAGAATTCACCAAATAGACTAAACAAACGACAAGAAAAAATACTGCCTCAATAGCTAAACTTTTTGTATCTCAAAAGAAACATCATTGCTGTTGATGTTATAGTTTCTTAGATCTCTTGCTTGATATGCTCCAGCATGAAGACCTCCTTGAAAACAAAGTTGTCTCAATACTAGTTCAATGTGATAGGCACCAGGAGAACTCCTAAACCCAAGCCAAGAAGTAATGTGAACATCCATCTTATCTATTTTGTTAGGATTATGAAATCACACCCTCTATTATTATTGTTATTACTAAATATTTTTACTCAGTGATTCCTGACAACATTAAATCTTGATACACAAAATCAATGTGAAAAACATCCAAGACTAAACATATAAACCCCTTGAGCCAGAAACAAACAAAGCAGCTGACAATATTGTTTTTATATCTTACATATTTATATAATCATTTTTATTATTAAAGTTAATTCAGCTGAGAAATTCCAGATGGACTCCTCCTCCTATCAGGCAATAACTTCAGCCTCATTGATTTCAAAGACAGTGTTGACTGAGGGAAACCTTCAGGACTTACCCTACGTGGCCATGTTCATGCCATGCCTTCTGATGAAATCACTCTAACTTGCACTGGAATAAGAACACAACTTCATGCTGCATCTCGGGATGAAAACACCTCTTTGTAATATTTTCCAGTCATTTCACCCCAATGGAGTCAAGGTCTTTGTCCCAAGGACATTGTCCCAAAGGTGATCCAGCCCTGAAACTATCTACGCAACCTCTGTTTGCATGCAGACTGAAGTCCAAAGCAGCCCCAGTTCTGGTGCAGATGTGAGACATTGGTTCACAGTCAGGTTTCCTACCAGGTTAGGGGGACCTGACTGAGCTCCTACTCCTCGTCTTGTTTTCTGAGTCATGCACTGAGATTGAGGTTTAAATCCCAGATACACCACGACTATCTTGTCTCAGACTGTCTAGACTTGGGTGAGCTCTCTCTGGGCCTCAATCAGCTCTGAAAGAAAAGACATTCTTCCAACTCAGGCTGTGCCCAAGCCCAGCACCAAGCACCCAGCTCAGGCTGGACACAGAGGACAAAAATCCCATGATGGATCCACTCCTTCCATCCTCACTTCCTTATTGAAAATCACATGTGCCTTTGGAGGCTCCAACATCTTTCAGACTGAGCGTTTCTGCTCCCAGTACAACTACAAAGCAGCAAAATCTCTCCTGCAGCCTTTCACCAGTGTGAAGTTCTAGGAGATGGAGGATTACAAGAAGTTAAAAATTATTCAGGTGCCTCAACACCTTCAGATGCCCTTTAAGCCCCTTCCTTAGGCATCCAGAAAGATTTTTAAGAATCTGATTCCAAGTGATGTTGCAAAGGGATTACGTGGGGCAGGGAATGGAGCCCACAGCTTCCATACCCCAGGCGAAAGTAACCAGAAAATAAACCTTTCTGACTTCAAAATGTCAGCACTATTTTTTTTTTTCAGGGGCTTGTGAATGCCTGAAAGAAAGTCTGAAACCATGCTGTAGACTTCATCCATCTCAATCCCAATACCATAATAAAGGAATAAATGTAAAATATTGATACAAGAAAAATAATTAATATTCCTGAAACAGCTCCTAGTTTATCAGAAACAAAATCTCATGTTGTTTTCCCAACGCTTCTACCTAAAAAAGGAAACATGCAGAGCTGTGGTTTTTTTTCTGGGCTGGCTGTAATTTGCAGGATGATTGAGTAGTCTGAAAGTCAACAGCCCCAGTTTGCTCCTGCACCCCATGGTCCTGAGACAAGGCTGTGGGAAAACAGCTTTCTGGAGCGGACAAACAAAAACGAATGCTAAGCAACAAAATTCATGTCTCCACATGGCCTGAGAAGGAGCCTAACAGTCCATTTGTATCCCAGTTGTCCCCAAAGCCCTGTTTCCGGACCGTGGCTTTTCAAATTTTGCATAGCTGTGATGGTCTAGTGAACATCCATCCCCAGGACGACTTTCCTTATGTCTCCAAAACCACAAACTGGACTTTTTCCAGCTTTTTTACCTCTTTTCTCACAGGAGCTGCTCACCTCCACTATCACAGAACTCCCTTTAAACCCCCCATTTCTTCCCTCCAATCTTGATTGCTTTGCCTTTTCTTTTCCCTTGCAGATGACCTGCGAGACACAGCACCTCCGGACTGTAATTCCCGACCTGTTCCCGTGATTTTTTTTTTTTTTCCAACTGCAGGTGGCAGCCACGCTGTCGGATTCCCTGTGACGCTCCATGGGGCTGCGGTTATCCAAGCGACTCGGGCTGGCAGCAGTGCCTTGCCCGAGGAGCACGAGGCCCCGTGGCACGGGTCCACGGCGACATGCCACCGGGGCGGAGGGTGTGCGGGGCGGCTCCGCGCAGCTGACGGAGCACGTGAAGGTGATGGAAGGGCATGACCAGGATTAGCACATTCCCTCCACCTGCCACCCCGTCCATGCAGCCCTCCTCTGGTTACTCCAGCGGCAGCCGCCACGTGGGGTCAACCTGAGCATCCCTCCCGGATGCCTGGAAAAGGGGGTTGCTCTGGATGCAGGGAAAGGTAAGTAACGTGGTTGATGGGGCAGAGGGCGGATTTCCCTGGGTGGATGGGTTCTGATAAAGCATTTGGTGTGTGACAGGGCGGCACAGAAGATGTCACAGCTGGGAAGACAAGGAGCCCAAAATGCACTTTTCCATTTGTGCAACACCAGAGTCACTGCACTGCTCTGTTTGTGTCCATAGTTAAGGCTGAAATGGTGTCTTTCAGAGAAAGCAGTGTTTTATGAGAGCAGAATCACTATCTTCCCTATATGTGGTAACTGAGACCTAGCTATGACCTAGGTAATATTCAGAGGGGATGAATGGGCAGATGGAAAGATCAAACAGGGTGATACAGTACTGAAATCTATATTTTTCTCTTAATAAAAGATGTCACATCTTCTCTCATGGAAAATATCCATTTACTCCCTTAGTAATATACATTCTCTCATGTAAATATACATTTACTCCCTTAGATTAGCTTTGCTCTAAGTGGTGTTGCAAAGAAACAAATGGTTCATCATATGTATACGGTTCACTTTTATACATGAAGCATGAATTCCAATGTCTGACAGAGAAGAAAGGAGAGTAACAGGGTTAGATGTCCTATCATGCAAGCCTTGGGTCTTGTTCAGGATGTGCTGGGGAGTCACATTTCCCCATGGCCACTGTACCAGGGCTTTCATGACTTTTCACAGGCACAAATGATCCCTCTGCTACCTTGTGGTCTTTGTGTTGGTCTGAAGCACCACCAGCAGAGAGTTCCCAGCCCTTTCACCAAGGACTGGTCTCACACACTGCCCAGCCTCACTGTGCCTGACGAATGTGCTTGGATTTCTCATTGGTGCTAAATTTGCACATGATGGCATCTGCAGGAAATCATTTCCACAATTCCAAGTTGGCCCAGAGGCCCTATCTCTCTTGGCCAGGTTAGGCACGCTGTGTCAGCACTCCCTGGCACCAGGGAAACGTGACAGCCCTGAGCAGAGTCCAAGAGGTGCTCGGGGAATGCCAGCCCAGCCCAGGCCAGAAGGATGCATCTCGTTGGCAGTGTGAGGCCCTCACGCTGCCTTCCCAGCGGCTGCCAAATGAATTTCAAGGTCTCAGTGTCTAGGACACACTACTCAGCTGCTTAGCTCATGTCTCCAAGATAGGTGACAGCAGAAGAAAACTCCTCTCTCCAGGATAAGCTGAACTTTCCTCCCAAAGGCAAAGCTCACTTGTGCAGGAGAAACAGCATCCCAAAGCAGCACCATGAAGTACAGACCAATATTCCCTGGGTGACAGCCTCAAGCAGCCTTCTCTACTCCAAAAGCGTGTATAAGAAGGTCCTAGTATAACAGAACACTACAATTCATGCAAAATCCTCTTTCCTCATGGGAAAGGTAAGAACAAGGAAGGGGTTTAGATCAAGCAATCTAGATGGAAGTACACACAGAAGGTTTAGACACACAGGGCCCACACCTCGTTTGCTTTTTTGTCTGACTTCTCTCAGTAGATCTAAGAAAAAATACTACATCTCCAACAAAGTCTGCTCCCCTTCTATCCAACAACTACACCATGATCATAGGAATAAACCACATCTGAGCACCCTTTCCACACGCCTGGAAGGTGCTCACCTATTCAGATGAAGAATATGGTACAAAAAGCTTATGGCAGACAAGGTTGCCATTTGTTCTAAAGCATTATACTCCTCCTTTTGTTAATTATATCTCATTCCTCTTTTTCATATCCCTTTGCATCACTCTGTACTTCTTTCCACTCTTAAATATTCACAGGCAGTTCCCTAACTCTGCGGTTGTTCAAACTAGAAGTAGTTAAAGTTTCCAAATGTTCTCCATAAACACATCCTTCCTCAGGCCCCGTATCCTTTATATCACTCAACACTGGTTTCTTGGAGTCAGTCTGACACTGATGTACGAAGGATTTGATTTTGCTTTCCTTCTACATCTGGCTAGAACAAGAATAATCCCACTGGAGCCACTGGAATCATTCTAAGTGAGAAAAAAACCTGATCAAACCAACAGACTCATATGAGCAGCCACTATTCAGTCCAGGTAGGCTGAGCTGAAGACTCTGAATATGCACCTTTCAATCTAAATATCTCATCTTGGGGGAAGACCACAGTTTTGAAGGCCTAAATCTCCTCTAACTGCTCCCTCACATCATCCTCCTGTAGAAGGAGATTTGTACACGTTGATTAGCATTGGGTTTAGCAAACGAATGTAGCAAACGTGAAAGAAGAGTTGTGAAAATAACAAAACAAAAAAGGCCAATATCAACAGACAGAATGAAAACAGAAATGCCAAGTATTAATTGCTGAACAGGCGTGAGGAATGTTAAGGGAAACTGTTTGGGGATTTATGTTCAAAAAAATAAGACAACTTCCCAAACTATTTCCTTTCAAATCTCTCAGCATTTTCCATAAATTCCATGTGCATGTGTGGTGCTCTCTGATAACATACAAATCTGCATGCATAAACTGTTTTGAAATGTTTGTACAGTTTCATCCAAAAATATGACTATATGTTTGTGTTTTAATTGTCAGCAAAGGGAGATTAGGCAAGAGCCACATGCATCATGTCAGGGGCACTGACTAAGTTTAGGTGGTACGAGCACAGCCTCCCCCCTTTTTGGCTGGGTCTTGATAACAAAGAGAAACCAAATTATCTGAAGGACAAACCTGCAGTAAAGCAGCAGCACAGTCCCTGCTCTCAGTGACCGTGGTGCTGGCCCAGACAAACCCCCTGAAACCAATAAAGCCATTTCAGATTCATACAAGTGTAACCAGGAGCAGAAATTTGCTGATTTCCAGGTCAGACATCAGAGTTTTTGCAACTCTGCAAAAAAATAAAGCCTTGTAGGGGGGTAGGTGGGGGGAAGAGGGACTGACACTTCGCCTCAATCAGTGTTGTTTGAAATGTCTTTCATTTATTAACATTCTTGCTGAAGCCGAACTTTAGTTCCACTCTATCAGGAATATAATGCAGCTGCATTTTCTGGATGGGAACACCACCAAAAATATGTTAACTATACAGTCGACAGCTATGTCTTGTTTACTCTCATGTGTAAAAACCATACGGAAATGATCCTCGTAGGAAATTTCTATCTGTATGCAAATAGAAACAATAGGAGACTGGAATGGGATCCTTCCTGAGAAATGGGGTGAGAGAGCTGTGCTGCCTTCTCCCCAGTGAGCATCTTGTTCCAGCCTGCCTGGACTGGCAGGACCTTTGTTTTGCCCAGGGTTTGCCTGAGAAACTCTCCTTGATTCCCCCAAATAGAGATCCAGCCAGGGCTGCTCTGGCACAGCACAGAGTTTGCAGGGAAGATACATCCATCACTTCAGTGCTTTTCAGTCTCTCCTGGAGATGCAATTTTTCTGAATCTTGTGGATGGCCCTCAGCCCATGCAGCCATACCACCCCAACAGCACAGCCATAGCTTTACTCCTGATGGGAGATGAGTTTCCCATGAGGGAATCTCTGAACTCAGTGGGCTCTTCTTGGCCCTTCAGCTGCTCAAACGTTCACCAGACTCTCCTTGTCCTGCTGTTGTGCCCACGGCTTCATCCAACAGCACCGCTGGGGTGGCTGGGTGTGCAGGGCAAGGCTGGGGGGGCACTCTCACACCAGGAGGACAAACCTTGATGGACCTGAGGAGCGCTGCCCTCTCGCCCATAGCCCAAAGAGGACGGATACGAAATCCACCATGGCATGATGCACCCGACACTACATGGGGAGCATCTGGCCCACCCTCCCCAGGCACTGGGAGGATTAAATATTAACCACACCAAATCTGCTCAGGCCTGGATGATGCAAGGCTGCCCCTTGGTCTGGGCAGCAGCCCCCTGAGCCATCCTCAGCGAAGGGAAGAACAGAGAGCCAAGGAGCCTTGGAAATATGTAAGGAGCTGGCAACATTCACTGCCAAACACTTTTATCTTTCAACAAAGATAAATCTGTTGCTTACTTAACCCAGCCTTTATGAAACTCACAGCTCTGGGTTTCCAAAATAACAGGAGCAGAGTAGGGCTGGCCGGTGTCCTGGTGAGCAGCAGATATACACAGGGCAGGGAGAAGGTGACAACATATCTCATGAGAAAAATGGCTGGATAGTAAATCACATATGATAGAAATAAATAAGAACTTAACCTCCATGGGCCAGTGGACTTATGTTCTCATGTTTCTGTAAAGTGCAGGTGTCTGTTTACTTAAGAGAGCTATTAAGATATAGTGTTAATAATGGAGAACAAAAAATCTGCTACTCAAAAAGAATAATGAAGAACATAAAAATCTTGCATGGCAGGGCAGATGTAATGCAATAGTGAGAGAGCAAAAGGTGACATAAATACATTAAAGGGTGTGCTCAGCTGTCACACGGTTTGGTACCCAAGGCCAGAGGGAAGAGGGATGTCGGGACACAAGGCACAGCACGCACTACAGTGCTGGCTCTGAACTCCAAGGTCTGCTCATTGGGGTGCTTTTATCCATGTCCTACACAACTGTTAGTTCAAACAGATTAATGTCATCCCAGGGTTCGGGTGTGGAGCTTTGGTGGGGCTTTGGGGCCTTCCTCCTCCATGAGGTCCTACATCTGACTGACCAGGCATTACCCATTTGCCAGAGTTTTTGTCAAATCTCAGGCTTCTTGCAAAAACAAGCCAGCCTCCACTCTCTTTTTCAGGTTATTTGCTTAGTTTTCACAGGGATAGGTGCTGCAAAACCATTACAACTACTGGCAATAGAAACTCCCTTTTTATCTGTAAATCTCACCAGTCCCAGGAAATACTAATTTTCTTTTAATACTAGAGTTATTATCTGGCAAGAATATAGCCCCTTCCTCTGCCACCCATGACCCAGGCTGAACCTGTTTGGCCTGTGTTATTGTGCTAGTGTAATTCAGTGGAAAAGAGATTGGATTAAACTGGCAGCTCTGGAGGAGTAAATAAAAGGAACATGCTCTAAAGAGTAAATAGACAAGTCTGGGTATAATGGAATAACTCCTGGTCATGCTAAATCAAAGAGAAAATAATGCCCTTACTAAAATCTGCTCACGGGTGTTTGTCCCTGCAAGAAAGAGAGCCAACAAAACCCAGAGGGGAGCAGAGGATGCTCTAGGGTGCTCTAGGGGTATCCACAAATCCACACTAGAAACAGTACCCAAACCAAGGAAGTCTGAAAGAAAAAAAAAAAACAAAAAGAGGAAAGCTCCCTGTAGCAGTCAAGCTTGTGCTGGGGAAGAAACCCAGTTTCTGAATGATCTGTACAAGTTTCCAAGATGAGTGTATGGAAAGCCAGGTTAGCTCCAGGTAGTTTCTCACTGATTCTAGATCAAATTTGTATAGCAACAGAAATACTATTTTTTTTTCCTCACTGCCAGCCCTGCAGCTCAACCTGGAGTGGCAGGTTGAGTTCTCAACTTCACCTCCCCTTTTTCTTTCACGCTTCTCAAGTAAAGCCAGAAGCATGTTTGATGTTTGAAGGCAGTAAGGGGATTTTCCTAGCACAGGGAATCCTACAAGAGCGGCCAGCAGCTTCTGTCCAAGCCAGCAGCACAATGTCCTAAGGCAGAAGAGAGGGCAGCCTGAGCATGAAGATTCCAACTTTGGGAAGGGTGAGCTGGCATCATCAATCAGCTCAGCTGTAAAGTCAATTGATTTGTCTTCCTCCACAGGCAGTTTTACCTCCAGCAAAAAGTTGAGAAGCTGCTGATACAAAGCTCACTGCATTCCCCCTCAGTCACCAGGAATTTGTACTCCAGGAGCACTGCAAGAGAAACAGGGCACTCACATCTCCGGGACCAAAATAAGAAAAAACTTTTTTTTGCAAACCAGTGGCTGATTCTGGCTGTCTTCACTCCTGTAGAATCCATGGTGGATCCTGGTCTGTCTCCAGCCCTGGGCTGGCCTGCAGAGAGCAGGGGAAAATATCTCAAAATCAACTCTCATACTTGCTCATATGAGCATTAAATATCCAAGTGGGGTAAAGCATATGTGGAGCCGCATTTCAGAGCTGACATCCACATTTTTATGCAGTGGCATCAGAAAAAACACGTTGTGCATGACTTGGGGAAATTTGTTTCCCATCAGCTGCAGAGGAAATTCTCAGCACTTTAAAGGTGTGAGGGTCCTTCCCACGGGAAAATGGGACAGTGAATCTGGGAGCCAAAAGTGAAGTTCTCTTCCTTATTTCTACAGTGACTTTAGTGACAGAGCTTTAATGGAGAGTTTTGACAGTATACAACACTGTTATATGTTGGCTCAGCTTTATGGATGCATTGCCTCTCCCCTGCTAACAAGGGAATAGGGATCATCATTTCAGCTGAAAGACATACAAGTGCAGGAAGACTAAAAATATACCGTTTTATGCAGGCATTTTTCTAACCAGACCCTAAATGTTTTCTTCATAAATCATTTGCTATTATGAAAAGGGTAAGAACGTTTGAACATTTCGGAGTCCTGATGCGGCCATAAATTGAGATACCCAGATTACAGACACAACCACCCCTACTTGAGCATAGCACTTAAAGTGAATAAATGGAGAGAAGGAATTCCACATATTGTAAAGTTATACAGTGCAAAAGAATTCTTCAAGGAATATGACATCCTGAGGCTTAGACAAGAAAATCCAGGCCAGGCATTAGGGAAAAAGTGAATACATTTCAAGGCCAGGCAGAATCACCAGGATGATCAATCTGAATAATCCAAGGTGCCTAAACTCAGCCATATTTTCCAAAGAAGTGGAGTAAGTGTGACTCTGTTGTGTGATTGAGAACCAAGGTGAGCGACTTGTGTTATGAACACCAAAGTCATCTGCATGAAAGGGTCCTCAGGGCACCACTTCAGAAAAGATTCAAAAGCAAAGAGGTAATTAAAACTGCAGGTCAGCAAATCACTGACCATGACTCCTGGTGGGAAGAGCCATGCCAGTGGTGTGCTCTGGCAGGAGGACACTCAGCTCTGTGAACCCCTGTGCACAGGGCAGATGGCCATTAGTGCAAGGAGTGGCCCACCAGAGCTTCTGCTTTCACCACCTAAAAGTTCCTTACAACCAGTCCTAGAGTGACTCTTTGCTTTCACCTGGCCAAGATTTACTCCCAAAGTGTGTTTTCCCAGTGAAGTTGAAGGGCACACTCATGTTGACACCATCTCCAAGCAACACACAGCCTGTGCCTCACGAGAAGCACACGCAGCAGGGGCTTCAAGATGGGCTGGAGGAAATTTGGGTGCAGGAAGTAGGGCTGCATGGCTGGAAACTCAGGAGTGCAGAAAAGAGCAGCGTCCTTCAGCACAAACAAAAATCTTTGTCTGTGAAAAATGGCTTGTCAAGAGAATGTGGGACAGGAGAGCATTTGGGATGGTGTCTGTAAGAAGAAAATAAGAAAACCCTGCTATTTGAGTAGAGAAACATTATTGCTAGCACTTGTATCCTTGTAGAATTGCTTTTCTTAAACAGAAGTCCATTCTCTTCCAAAGAGACAACCCAAGAAGTTTAGTACAGCATGTGCAAGAATATCTTCACTATTAGTAGCTACTTTTTGCTCAGCTCTCAGATGTGTGCTGGGACTTAATAGCTAAAACATGTTTATTAGGTCTGAATAAAGCCTTGTGGGCCACTCAGAAGCGACACAAAACTCAGAGTATTAGACTTTGAGTCTTTTCTGACCAGTCCCTTTGAAGGCAGAGTTGCAGTTAATTATATTAAGTAACTTTGGTAGAGTGGTTCTCCACAGGCCCGGAAATGTGTATTTCATTCTTTTGCCATTTAGTAATTGAGTCCTATGCACCAGGACAGTGAGCCATGTACTTGGGTAAGTTGGACAACACAGGTTTTCACTGGAGGAGGGTTTGCTGCCCTGGATATACCCAAGCTGCACACAGAGCATGGATAAGCCCTTTTCCTCTCACTGCCACTTCAGATGTCAATCACATGCAGGCTCCTGATTTATAGCAATTCATGCCATCATTCTTGTGAGCTGGAAGTGAGAATGCCTGTGTGAAGCCCCGAATGCCATCACAGAGTGCAGGACACATGGTGTGAAAGGTGTAGGTGTAGGGCAAGCGGCTGACACCATCGTCCCCTAACAAGCACAGTTTGCACAAAGAGCAAACTGAGCACATGGGCTGAGACTGACAAACTGTTGGTCAGAGGCGAGCTGCAGCCACAGAATTCATCTCTGGGTCTAAATCTTTTCCAAAGCTCAGGAGCATTTGGGCCTGGAGCTGTCATTCAGCCTGTTGGAGACAGACAGTCTCACAGAGACACTGTGGGGACGCTTTGGTTTCTAGTGCCTGATCCAAATACCTACATGAGCACAGGGCACTCCCAGCATCTTCCTCTTCCCCTACCATTGTCCTGACATGTCCTCATCAACTCACTTCAGTTTGTATCATGTTTAGAGAAGCTTTGCAAACATTTCTCAGCTTTTGCCAGGAATTTATTTCCTCATCCCAGTTTGTCCTGAAGGCGGCCTAGGAAATTATGTGTTATTCAAGGTCATAAGGAACTACCTTTGGCTCAACATTCCCCTTCCTCACCGTGGCATTAGGACAAAAGAGAAAGGGAGAAATAAATGCCTCCAAGTCTCAGTTATGGGTGAGCAACAGAGGGGTGGTTTGTTCCTCTGCTGCTGAACCCTCCTTGTGGTGCAGGGACATCCATCTGAGCTCCATCAGAGGCAGTATGCCACTGCTTTGCTCCTCACATCTGATCCCATGGGAACTGAGTTATGTGATTTCCATGGCCACATCAAAGGTTATTGGCAAGATCCCACATGGGAATAAGTCCTCTGAGACCCAGAAGTGCTAGGGAGCAAAAGGAAAAACAGGTAAGAAGGCCTGCTAAGATGGGTATTGATGATCACTGGGAGGCTGGAATGGCTCAGTGCAGACTCTGTGCAGGCACGTCTCCATCATGCTTCCAGTGCATTCCAGAGCCACGTCAATTCCTGTCAATGTCTGATTATCCCTCCCTTCCCTTCATAGCTAAAGGAAACATTGAAAATGCCAAGATTTGCTTTTGTTTATTCTTTTTTTTATCCATCTCTCCCTCTTAGCTAGTAAGTGCTGCACAGCCTCTGTCCTGCCATGTACAGAAGTAGTGTGTGAATAATAAATAACAATGATATGCTTTCAGCCAGAAAATAAACCCCATATGTGTCCTCAAGTATCTCTTTTCTCTTGAAGTATTCATGCAAACATTGGTTCCAGAGACTGTTATAATCCTGTTTACTTGTCAATGCTTGGAGTGAGCATGTAATTACAGTTCCACTGTAAGATACTTAACATGTAATTCAATGGCAAAGAGCTGCCACGTTATTATAGTCTTCTAAGTTTGGATTTATGCCCTGAAATCTAAATTAGTCCCAACAATTTCTGTTCAGAGGAGGATAATTTAATGCAAATATTATCAAGCACACCAAAGCACAAATTTCACCGACACAAGAAAAAATGCAAGCAAGTAATTTTTAATTTTTTTTTTAAGCTTTTCTTGCCACTGCAGTTTTCTTGGAGTTGAATCTCACTAGATAGGCAAAGGGTTTGTGTTTGAGTATGGTGCAAAAGTGAAATTAAAAGTATCACTGGCAATCAGAAAACCTGGGAATCAGTTCTGTCCTTGAAGACAGACACAAAACCTCTGGTGCACGTCTCTTATGGTGATACCGAGGTGCGACCTTGGTGTCAGTCCTGAGCAAAAAGAAAAGGAACTAAAGAAAGTTACGGGCATATATAGCCTTTGCTTACTCATTCACCCTGGTGTAGCTGTCTCTAGGATCTGTCGTTAAGCTACTGCCTGTCAGACCATCATCATCAACTACACTAATTGGGCCCTGCCTTTAAAATAATCCATCCTCAGTACCACAACACTTCGCACTCCTACGGGCCTGTTCATTCAAGACTCTCAGAGGGCTTTACATGTCCCGACTGCTCAAGCAATACAATGTGCCCAAGAATTTGGTCAGAGGCACAAGAGGGTTTGTGTGTTTGTGTTTGCCACAACGCGGTTACATGCTTGCCTTTGGTCACAGCCGAGGCTGCTCGAGGAACAGAGGGACAACTCCAGCTCCTGGCTGCATCCCTTTCCTGCATGCCCAGCCCCATGTTTTGTTATGAGCCTCAGTTTTCCAATTGTAAAAGGAACTTCAGTCTTTCAGCCTTTCCAAGGGCAGTCTGGCACAGCCATAGGACCACTCAAGAGCAAGGGAGTTATCTACGACTGTGGAATTGCCTGGGTCTCCTTCACCACCTTTCAGCAAGGTTGCCCTTCCCACGCCACTCCCTGGCTCCTGGAGCTCATTGCCAGCCCTTTCGGTACAAAACTAAGGCAAACAGCTTTATTCCAAGGCATAGAGGCCACAGCTAGGCCAGGAGTCCACAGGAGTCATGTAACCACAGGCAGAAAGTCCCCGAAGCTCAGAGGAAGGAGAGGAGAGGAATGTGGCCCCAGAGCACCTGGGACCCCACGCTGCCAGCAAGGCCAGGTGTGCACCCCACCAGCAGGGGAACCATGGGCCATGAGCCGGTGCTGACAGCCCGGGGTCCCCAATACATCAGCTCTTAGGGTCTCACATGCATCTGCTGGAGGGTTTGAGATGTGCTGTGGGGACCATTAGGCAGGTGGGCTGCTGGCTGTCCAGACTCAGGCTAGCTGGAGGGGTGTAACCCCATGGAACTCATGCAGGCATGTGGATGAATGTGCAATATCCTCACCCGTGCATGCACACAAACACATGGGGAGAGGGAAGAGGTGAGTGTAGCACTGGCTTGGATGCATTTGCAGAAGCACAAGAAGACCCCAGGAAGAGAGATGAGTGACCAGCAACAGAGAAGCCATCACCTGAGAGCAACCATACACCCCTTGGAAAATGTCTGGCCATTTAGCTCTCCTCTTAGCAACTCTCTGCTCTTACTTAGGGAGAGCTTGCTGATGGTCCAGGTTCATACAGCAGTTACATTGTGCCATCTTCTGGTTAAAGGCTGAGGACTCCCTCTCCAGGAGTCCTGCTTCCCTCCAGCACACAAGGAAAGATTTTTCTTATGCCTTCAAGAAGTGAGATCTGGAAATGTCAGGGCAACTTGGCTGCTGTGGTGTAACAGCATCACCTGCAGAAAGGAGCCACAAGCCCAAGGCAGTTTGTGAGGATCACAGGGACGTGGGAGCTGCCAAACACAGTTGTGGTCTGCCAAGCCTGATGTTCTTGCCTCCAGGAGAAATAACATTTGAGCATATCTTTTCAGTGAGACATTGAGATACCCTTATACCCATTTGGCTGGCTGTGCACTTATGAACCACCTGCCAGTGATGAGCAAACCCACAGGAAAGTGAAAAAGAAAGTAGAGTCAGCAGGGTCCTCAGAGACAAAACATGTTCGTCTCTCTAGTAAGGAAGATCATAAATATCCATAAATGCATGAGGACACATGTTCAGAGCTGCTGCCAATTACTCATGTGGATCATGAATATAGGGAACTGGATGTTCCCAACCCACCCTTTGCTGCAGAAAAAATGGAGATACAGAACTGCAGAGGGATATATGATCTTGGAAAGAGAGCTCTTCGTGGAGAAATAACTGGTCTGAATGTGCAAGCCTAGAGTTGATGCAAAAGATTAAACTGACAAATCCTCTTGTTTTTTCAGCAGCACAATTTATAATTTAAGTTTTAAAACGTGGCTCCTGAAAGAGGAGTAATTTCCAGCACTGCCACATCACACCCAACTCTGACCTCACTTGCACCAACACAGCTCACTCGATTTCAACAGCAGCATTTCTCCACCTACCAGGATCATTTTGCAGAAGTAGGTGTGCAGGATGATGAGTTCAAAAGGAGCTAATTAGGCACATAGTAGACAGACAAATTAGAAACAAAGACTTCATCAAATACTGGTTAAGCAAACACAGCTTCAGGGAAGATCCATGCTAGGGATTGTCATCAGCAGTACTACTGTGAGCTGGATGAATTAGGTGCACAGCAGTACCCACCAAAAAGCTGGCACATAATGATGTTGCTACAGGAAACAGTATGAAAGGATGAAATCGCCTCCTGTTCCAAGAAAGGGAAATAGCCACTACATTTCAGACACTGCAGAGTATGGGTCCTGACAGACATGTGGTTGCAAGCATTTGCCATCCTAGTAATATTTAATTATTTGGCTGTAATGAGCTCTGCAAATGTGTTCAGTCTCAAAATGTCTTTTTATAGTGTTCTGAAATTTGAAATAAATCAGGATCATTATGAAAACAGTCTGATGATGTTACACACAGATATCAGCCAGTGTCAAGGTACTGTTTTGCTCTCAGCTTAACTGAAGCAGGAGGAGCAGACAGATTTTTACAAGATTTACATGACTTCAGACTGGTCTGCCCACTTATAATCTGCCTACACTTCCTAACATGCCGAGTATCTCCTTGCACAAGTCTGTCATCAGGAGGAGATATGGGAACTTGTCCAGATTTTGAAGTAATTTGGTCGGCCTGTGCCCTCAGTGATTTGGCACATGAGCAATGGGGAGCTTGGATTGCACCGCGCTGCAGCCCAGCCGTGCGTGAGGTCTCTGTGCATTGCACGGGGAGCAGGAAAATGCTTTCTGAGGCTGGGCTCACACTTACATCCAGATCACCTGCAGCAGAAGAAGGATTTGGGGTCTGAAGTTGGATGCCTGGTGGGTAGAAATGAGAAATTAAGCACATAACCATCTCCCAACAAGGCATGAGCTTTGCTAGTGTCTGACCACTGCTGTTATCCAGTCACCTCCCAAGAATGAGTAAGTCCCTCCCTATCATTGCATCATTGCTTGAACACATTGGTAGTAAAATATGAAGTGCTTTTTCTTCCTGCAAGTGTGCCAAATATCAGTCCTCCTTATGCATCAGCTTTCAAACCTTACAGCATTTTTCTTTTGATCATTTCTATGCCTACATTTCTTTAATTCTATAGGCTAAGACTGCCTCACATATTCTGTAGAGAATCTTTTAAGGCTGTGGACTTCTGAAATCAGCAATCTAACCATGTAATTATTTTGTTTTTTACTGCAACTTTCAAACTTTCTTTGAACTGTTTTTTTTCCACTGAATCTACTTATGGGTTTCTGTTCTTTCATTACTGCAACAGTTTTCCTCCTCTCCACTCCAGTTTGGCTCTGTCCTCCTACACTTTTGGCATTACAAGCTGACCATTAAGGTTTTCTGCCAGGCCATCAGCACTGTGCACTTTACAGGGTCCCATGGCCTCACTCCCCCTTCCTAAAGGACTATTCCATTTCATCTCCATTCATTGCTCTGATTGCAGCTGGAGTTTTTGACCCATCCCTCTCTTTGCTCTTTTGCTGCTCATCACCTGCAGCATTCCAGCATTCCACCATGGCGGAGTTCATGCCACCAGTCATCTGACATCCCTGGTGAGTCCCCATTCTCTGGTCCCAAGCATTGCAGATGGTGCCCACAGCCCATGGATCTCCCCGACACTCTCTGGGACCAAGAGAAGGAGCAAGTCCCCAGATGACCAGGCACTGGCCTGGTCTTGAAGACCTGAAATAACTCTACTACTGATCTCCTTGGCACCCTGCTGTGCCCAGGGGAGTTCACCAACAGCAACAGCTCTCTGCTCTGGAAAATACATAGTCTGAGCAAGGGTACTTTAACCCAGCTTCTAGCACAGTGCAATATCAAATAGCCTGATGAATCCCAAATACGTCATGGGTGCACAAGATTCACTGCCTCTACCAAATCAGGAAGCCAATTGTACATTATTTTTGGCATGATTTGGTTTTAAAGTGCCCGCGTTGTCTGCTGGCCATTGGATACGTTCCTGCCCCTTGTTGCACAAACTCCTTCAACAGACTGTGGAGGCTGGACACTTCCCCAAAACAAACAAGCTCATTACACAGAAGATGCCAAGACCTGGTTTCATGGTCTTCTTAAAGGCAGGTGCCATGTTTGTTTGCTGCCAGTCTTCAGACATCTTTGACCTGGAGGTTCACTGACTTAATTTTTTCTGGCAATTTTTTTCTCACTAGATGTGTGATCCTTTCATGTTGTCCAATTCCCACTGGCACCAGAGAGAATTTTGGCTGATCCAGGGCTAGAGGACACAGCCCTGGCATTTTTTAGCTCCCCTGGGTGCATTACGTCTATTGATTTATATGAGAAGTGGTTACTTTGCCTTGGTGGAGAAACAAAAACACCCAAGTGTGAAAAGACAAGGTGACTGAAGACACAATGGTCATGTCGTTCCTGAAATGTTCGTCTCATTTCAGAAACAACACTCTGCACTCAGACCAAGTGATAAGTAGGGACAGAGAATAAGCCAAAATCAACCTCCTTATCTTAAAAAAAATTCAGCTTCCTAAAGCCAACCTGGATCTGATCTGTGTGAACAAGAGAAAGTGCAAGAAAGCTGAGATATTTCTTAAAATAATATTACTGTAGGACCCAACAAAATGTAAACTCTGCTCACAGAACAAAAGTTATTTGCAATTAGCACTGACACGATGCCCATGAGAGGTCAGATGGAGAGCAGAGCCGTCAGCCTTCTACTTCTTGCACGTTTAATTTGCAAACATAGGCAACAACCCTGTTGGGAGATACCTCGGCTGGACATCAAACACCAAGTGGCTCTCATTGTCTGTGAACTTCCCTTTAAAAACAACAGGACTCCTTCCAGCATGTAAGGGTAGAGGCCTTTGGTTAAAATCTGCATACTGGACTGAATTCACCAACTCCACTGAGGCAAGAAGGATGACTCCCAGTATGTGGCACTGGTTAAGGGGCTTCATTACAAGCCATGGCCCTGTGAAAAACTTCTTGAGTTGAATTAAAATTTTAAAACGTAACTCTTGAGTATATTCTTTGTGAATGATTATAAATCCCTCTTGGACACCAAGTGAAGCCCTCAGGTGGTCTAAAGAGGCATAACACAGAAAACAACAGTTTAGGCTCAGTAAGGTCACTGAGTGACCTTACTGGCAGGGAAGATGTCCCACACCATGCCTTGAAATCATTCCTCCTTACTCCCCTGCTCCAACATCATGGATGTCAACCAGAGGGATTTGTCTTCCCTGCACAGTGCAAATCCCTCCAGCATCAGACACAAACGTGTCTGCCCCAACCCCTCTCCCCACCTACAGCACATGGATCAGCGCTGGGCTGGGACATCTCTTCCTGTCTCCTGCCTTGTTAGCAATTGTCATTTAAGATCTGCTTCTCTTGCCTGTTGTGCAGATTTCTTTCCCTTATGCACAAAATATAAATGTAAGGGGGCACCCACACACATTTAGGTCTTTGTACATCAGTGTGTGTACAGGCTACATCTTTCTCTTTTAGTTAACATAACCTGTCAGGAAAAAGGGAAAAAAAGGAAGTTAAAGATGCCATGTCACGAAAATGTTATTATCCATGTGGCACTACCAGTTGACAAACTGACACATCCATATGATAAACAAAGGGCTTTGGATGTGCCCAATGGAATGAGAGTTCAGTGCAATCCCACAGGAGCCGAGTACATCAATGAGCTCAGACCAAGAAAATTCTGTTGCTTTGCCAAGTATTTTGCAGAGAGAGAAGATCTTCTTCTGGGACGCTGTTTTCCCAGAGGTGAAATGGGACTTGAGGGCCCACTAAAGCCTATGTCCAACTTGTATGCGCGCTGGAAGAAGTCCAGTTTCACAATCAAACCGTCCATGAAGGGAGGGCACAAATGAAGCAGAGCATCCTCTGGGAAAGACTGTTTGTCCTTTTTCGCCTGGCAGAGAATCTCTCAGCACAGTTTCAATCACACAACACACTTGGCAGTAATGTGGACTGAATTGTTGCTCCTCAGGGGTCTGTCTGCCTAGAAAACTGAGGAATGACTCATGTGGTAGCATTCAGAATGAGGGTAGGGAAGGATCCAGAGGTGACAAATGATTCAAAAGCACAGAGGTTGAATTCCATGGGAGGACAGGTCAGTCCAACACACAATGCAGGAAAATGCCTTGCAGCACATCTGGGTGGTAGAGCAGAGCAGTGGGTGGTGGAAAAAATGCATCCTTTTCCAAAGGCAGAGACAGCATTGCCGCGAAGAGGCAAGTGATACACATCTGATCCACCATGACCCAGGATATCCAGAGGGTATGGATGCTTCAAGGCTGAACCAGATCATTGGAAAATACAATGATGGCAACCTGCAGTGGGAACTGGAAATTTCAGCTGAATGTATTCCTAAATTACAGGAAAGCCTCAGTGGGACCAGTCAAGAAATGGGCCAAGATGGGCTTTCCTCAGTCAGAGGTGGAAAAGTCATAGACCCACGTCATGTTGGCTCCACTGTGACCCATGCAATATCTGTGTTGGAGAGAACCAGATGTGCTCCAATGATATTTCTGGGAGATGCACTCAATAAGCCCTTGAAAGCAGGCTGCACAGGGGGGGAATACATCCCCTTTGCTTCCAGAAACATTTGCTTTACATCCATTACTTTACCCATAACACTACCCACCTCCCACCCCCCCATTTACAGAGCCCAAGTGACCAATCTTTTGCATTTCTTGCTGCTTTTAGAAATCACATGTAAAAAAATTGGTTACTTCTTTCATATCCACTGTTCAAAGGAGAGAGTCAAGCAAGGGAATATGGAAAACTCTTATAAAACGTGTTATAAAACCAGTGGCTCCTTGTTACATCCCCATCCCTCTGCTTTCTTGCATGTCTTTGTCCACTAAAGTCCCTCTTTGCTTTATACCATCCTCCTCCAACCCAGGCTGGGCATCCCACAGGAGGCAATGACACCTTGGGGGCCAGGAAGGGCCATGTCAATTTTACAGAAAAATGGGCAAGTTCTAGAGAAATCATTCCCAAAGAGGCAGTTTTGCCTTGAAACTAACAGAATACATGGCTGTGTTTATGGGACACCTGACACTGCCAAAAGAGATTGGAGTGGGAAAATAAACCACCCCCCACCCCTCGGCTTGCTGCCAGCACCAAGTGTGTCCAACTGCTACACTGGAGAGACCCCACCAGCTACGGAATATTGGGTCAGGCTGCAGCTCTCTCATTGCTGGTGGGCATCAGGAAAATCTAGAGGGGCAGGTTCCAGGGCTGACCAGCAGCCAAGCACAGCCCAGTCTGGGCGCAGGGCTGGGGTGCAGAGGCTGGGGCTGGCTCCTGGAGTCACTAAAGCATGGATGGAGTTTGCTTTTGGCAGGGGCTGGAGGGGTGGCTGCGCCGTGGCGTCATGGCCAGCTGCTGAGACGATGTCTGGGCCCAGGCACTGATTAGAAGTTATCCCAGACGGAGCAGGGTGAGGGCAGGGGGGGGAGAGTGAGTGATGGATTAACCCGTTTTGAGTCACACTCTTTACGAAGAGCGGGTTACTTTCTGCTCCAACACTGAGTTACGCTAACAGGCATTGCTGAGACGGGGGCTGAGCGAGATTTATTTATCTTGAATCCCTTTAAACATTTCAACACCCCATGGCTGTGCACCCAGCAAGCCTGTGAAACCACATGCCTCACAGTTCCTACCCTCTCCCTGCTATTCCCTCCTGGCTGCTTCATTCCCTCCTTGCTGCAAGCCAGATTCCTTGTCAAAATTAAAACTTAAAGCATAGGAGGCACGCACTTGGCTTTCCCATATGCCCACCTGGTAGAGTCTGGTCCTGGTCCTGCCTGGGGATGGTGGGACCTCTCATCAGCACGTAATCACTGCTAAAAGACCCGATGGCCTCTTCTCTTCTTTAAAGTCCAAGGCAACATGGATACTGGGGAGCAGCACAGCATGGGACACTTCTTTGAAATGGTGTTAACTTTGGAGTGCCTCATGGCACACACAGGGTGTGTCTTGGGAAGAGCTCCTACATCTGCAATCCATCACCCACAGACCTGGCCGAGGAGCTGAGGCTATACAGCCCATTTTTTGACTTTGCTGTCCTCTGACTAACAAAACACCGTGGGAAGGGTTTATGGGCTGGCACTGAATGGCACAGGAGCTCCAGCACCCTTGTTGCATCCAGCACCTTTGGAGGATGCAGTGGAACCTTTTGGACTCCGTGTGGGAACAGGGAGTAATGCATAAACTGCTCCATCCACTTCAGTGAGTTGCAGAAATGGAAAAGGACAGCAACTTTTTAAAAGGTTTTTTTGGAAAATGAGCAACCAAGGCACACAGATTTGCCCTACTCTTGCACTACCAAACTAATTCTTCTTGCTTTGAACCTGAATTGAAGGGCTTGAGGTTCAGCCCTACTAATCAGCCCTCTATTCAAAAAACATCTTCTCCCCACCTCTAAAAACACAAAATTCACTATCCACCAAGGCAAGAATTGCTTGGCAGCACAGGGCAACTTTTCAGGCTCCTTCTTCCCAAGCATCCTCAATACCTTCACCAGACTCTCTTGCCACACCAGCTGATAAATTCTGTGCTTTGCTATCTTGTTGTTTCTACCATTTCAATATTCTAACACCATTTAGAACAATTGCATCCAAAGATCTCAAAGTGCTTTACAAGGTTGAGCTAATTAAGCCACTGAAGTATTATTACATCTCTCTTATGGAGGAGAAAGCCAAGCAAAGATGTTAAATGACTTGCCAAACGTAATATGAGTCAGTAGCTAAGTTGGGAAAAAAACCCAGGAGTCCTGACTCTTAACCCATGGCTGTAAACCATTTTTCTCTATAAAACAGAAATTAGGCAAGCAGAAGGGTGGCAGCACAGCTTTTCCTTTTATTCAAGCTGCCTTACAATTAAGACAGCAATAAAAATATGGATTCTTAATCTTGAAACTTGGAACATTTGTTTGAAATGGACTGTGTGGACATTTTGGGGCACTTGCTGCCTTTTGAAGTTCTCATATCATGGTCATATTTGAAGAAGCTATTGTGATAGCAGGAGTTATGGCCTTGTTGCAGAAATGAGTGCTGGGGTTTTCTGGGACGTGAGAGCAGGTCACTGAAACATCACTTCAAAACAGTCTGACAAATTTATGACATATTCCTGCTTACTAAAGGCATAAAATCCACCAGAACAAGTTACTGTTTGTTCTCTCTATTACTAATAGGCAAAGAAGGGAACATAAAGGTGAATTCTCTTGCAATAAAGGACTCCTCTTCCTCCAGCCCAGCCCAGTCAGCGGAACTGCTCCAAGTCTAAAGATAAACACAGCGATAACAAGGGCATTTCCACAAGGAGGCCAAAGAATTTGAAAGAGGAAGGAGTAACTGGGACTCCAATGAGCCATTTGCCTGTATCCTGCTGTCCATAAGTTTTATAAATTATGGGAGAAAAAATGCTGTGTGTAACTGAAAGCTGCCCCTAGACACCAATAATTTGTCTGACCTGCATTTAGACGACCAATCCGCTCAGCTCTAACTACCCTTGGCAGCCTCGTACCGGTCGTATTTTTACATGGATGAACTGTTCTTCAACAATTTCCTCCAGTGTGCTCACAGCACAAACAGGCTTTTCTTTGCAAGCAGGTATGTGTGCCTTCTTTTTCCAGTTATTTCTTTTCTCACACACGTGATTCATGGGGCCATTTGAGAAGAAAAAACACCCAGCCCCCGCACTCTTTCCTACTAACAGTGTTGCTACAGGCCCTGCTGCAGTTTTATGGGACAGGGATGGAGGTTTGCTTAGGTTTGGACTCCCCTGGTTTAGGAGGCAACAGCATCACTTTTTTCTTCCATTTCTCCATGTCCCATTTCTATCTTTCCCTAATGTTTGCCTGCAGTACCGTGGTTTATCACTCAAGAAACTTACAGTTCCTTGGGTCTATGGGATTGAAGATGTGGTGAGAAAAGCATTAAAGAAAGAAAGCAGATGGCAAGAGCACTGTCAGATACACACAGATATACAAATACATATATATATTTGCTCTTTCTGTGAAGGAATCCATCATAAGCACCAAATGCCCCATGACCTCAGGGTGTAAGTGCAAGATTTAGGGCCTTGTAGGAATGTGCCCTTGCTCTTTATTTAACACCAAGTAGGATTGTGCCTGTATGAAACCAACACATCCAGTGGTTTCCTGCAGACATTTTGATGATGGATTGCTGGCATCACTTGTTTTCTTTTGAAGGCAATTCATTTATCAGAGACAATTACTTAGCTGATAAGTTCAGTGTGTTCAGCTGTTCGTGGCTACACAGCAGCTACAGGCCAATAAATATGAGCTGCAATTAGCTTGATTAATGATTTCAGATCACTAAACTGCAGCTTTGTTTAAGAAAAGGCTCTAGGAAGCTTTTCTGCTGAATCTGGCAAGTTTACTGGCATTGGTGACACTACCTTCATTGTAAGCTGCCCAAGCCCAGCAGCTCCTTCAGTCTGACTCTGCGATAAAGTGAGTTCCAGTCCTCGGGACCTCTGAAGAGCTCAGCAGGTGTTTGGTGGGGGAAGTACAGAGACAGGGAACCCCCTCCCATCTGCCACATTGCAAAGTGCTAAGGAAATTGTTTCCAAATGTCACTTAATTTAGAAGTTTACTCCCTCCCCCACCCCGCCCCAGCCTCCTGTTTTACTCCTCTGGGCTGCTGACCTTCACCTCTTCTGCCATCCTTCAGCCGTCCTGATGCCGAGCCAGCCGTGAGTGTCTTGCAGCACGGAGCAAGGGAAGCAGAGCAATGCAGAGCAGGTTTTAGAAGCACTACAATTGCTTTAATGTGTTGGCTGTCACCAGCAGTGCTACAGCGGGACTTGCAGAGCACGGAGTGTGCTGGCAGCAATCCCTTCAGGTGGGATGGCATTTGTCTTTCATTCATTTTCAGGCTTTAAAGAACACGAGTGTGAATGCATGTGTGCAGATACGTGTACCTGCATGCCCTTCCCTCACTGCCCTCTGCTAAAGGAATCAACGTCACTGATTCTTGGGCCACAAGCCCAGACTGGTAAGGATTGTGCTTGTGGAGCAGCAGTTTCAGAATTACAGCCTCTGCTAAGCTCCAAGTTCAGGCTCCAAGCATTGAAATGAGCTGGGGTTCACCCCACTGTACGTAGCATGTTTTACACAGACCCGGTCCCACCTCTCACTCCTCCCAGCGAAGGCATTTCCAGGCTGAGGAACTTCTGGGCAGAAACCTGTGGAGACTTGATTTCAGTGGTCTGGAAAATGATGCGATTGACATTTCACTTTGGATGGACATCAGGTGAAATTCAAACCTTTAGACATTCCAGTTATAACATAAGCACTTGCCTCAACCAGCTCACTCAGAGGCTGGAAGTGGGGTGTCCTCCCTGAATTCAGAGGAGAAAAACAAACCATTTGGTGCTAGTAGGAATTTGCTGGTTCTGGGCTCAGGGTAACACCAGGCTGCAGTCCCAGTCCTTTCTCCAGTTTAGGTGCTAAATTATCTCTGTAGATGTTTCTTCCCAAGATGAGAGTCTCAGGTCTCCTTCCAAGGAAGAAATGTTGAGAGAAGACACCCACCACTAGAGCAAGGGTCCTGCAGCTGGAGTGTTTGCTTTTGCAGTGCAAGATTTTGGGTTCAGTTCCCACATCAGGATGGGGAAAAACAGTGCAACAACCTCTGCATTTCACCTCCCCGACTTCAATCCGTATCTCTATGTGGGCACAAAGAGCAAGAAGGAGAGCCATGGAGCAACCACAGCCACGAGGAGGAGGAGAAATCTTTCTTGCTCACTCCATGTCCAGGGCCCTTCATGCGTTTCACATGACACTTTAGAGGAAAATACGCTGCAGCTGTTAATTTAATGCCCCTCTCATTTCTTGATTTTACCCTGAGAATCCATTTAAAACATGGCATAAATATTTGGAAGTCAATATCTTTCCCTGGGATATTTCCTCACAAATAACAGGTAACAGGTATATTTTATTAGCTCAGTTGGAATTGCTCTCTTCCATATCAGCAATCCATTTGTCGGCCACAGCCAAACACTGAACTCTTTACCAGGGGCTGAATAAAGGAAGAAAACCAAACCAAACCCATCCCAAACTGTAGGCACACAGGTCTGTGTACTCAGGGACATGGATGTGCTCACCTTTCAGACAAGCCTGAAGCCAGGAAGGCTCTAATGAAGCCTCCTGGAGGAGCCCGAGTCCTGGGAACCATCCACTCACCTGCTGACCTGAAGGGCTGAGCAAGTACAACAGGAAAGGAGGAGAAAAAGAAAGCACTAGTTGTTGATCTGGAGATCTGATAGAGCCCATACAATCATCTGACCTTTTTTTACAGAGAGAAAGGAGATTTTGATGTGATTTTTGTAACCTATGGCTGCTTGATTACATCGTGAAAAGGAACTATGCCTATCAGAAAAGTCACCTATAGCTTGGGGAGTGGTTCAGATGAAATCTCATTGTTGGTCAGACCTCTGGGTTTTCCTTACTGGAGGGGATTTATCTGCTGAACATAAACTGGAAAACAGCTGTATTCCAGTAAGAACCTGATGATGTGATTAAAACTGTAGGTTTGCCATGAAAATGCCCCAGAAATGGGATAAGAAATCCTGAAAAGTTTTGAGACTCATAAAGCTTTAACCCAGCAATTCATCCTCTTCCCAAGGCTGCTTGTCTATTGATTTCAAAATTGCACACCTTTTCCTTGGGGTGATGCTGGCACATTGACACCCTGAGAACCCAGAAGCATGCTAAGAGTTGGGAAAAAAGCATATTTCTATTTTCTACAGACCTCAAAAAGAAAGTCTGTGTCTGACTCTGGGTTCCTACGTATTCATGGCCTTGGAATTAATTTGCTAAAACCTCACATTCTTCTCCTACAGGAAACCATCAGCAAACTGCTTGAAGCCAGTCAAATCTTCAGAGGAGCTGCCAGCAGCAAACAAGGTGAAGACCATGTGTAGGTTTGGATCCCACAGAAAGTCTGCTAGTCCTGTGCTGTAGCAGAGACCAAATCCAATATTACTATAATATCACAGGGAGAAACAACAGAGGTTACAGGTTACATTGAAGGAACATAAAAGCAATGTGATCATGACATCAGTTTTACAGGGTCCTACACTAGTGACATTTTAGGGGGAATTATATCTAACATCCACTGTGACAAAGGTGCTCAGAAAGTGGCCAAGAGGTGAACGAAGCCAAATCAATATAAATGTCACATGGCCAAATCCTGGACTTGGCTACACCAGAGTGATTTCCAGCTGATCAGCATTGCTCTCCCTGGCTTCAGACCTGCAAAGCTAAAGGTGGTCCCTTCATCTGCACACAAACAACATCTGAAGCAAGAAGAAGGGCAAAGTGAGAGGATGATGCAAAAAATGAAGGAAGGCTTCACTGAGATGAAAGACAGGACCAGTGACGATCTGGAAAAGACAATTTCTGAGCCAATTTCCACAGCCTGGTTTTTACAAAAACACAATTCTGACACACGCACTATACTCCATCCCTTGCCAGTCCAACGAGGATTTTAGCAGGATGATGACAACAATCTTCTCTGAGAAGAGAGTTATGCCAACATGTACCTCACTGTCTGGAGCATAATCAGGATCCAGATGAAATTGCAAAGGTGGCATGATGAGGTACCATATCAGGTCACTGAGGAGGTCTCAGCCCATGGTGGAGAAGGGGAAGGCCATGGCCCGAGTCCAGGTCATGCTCTCAATGCAACCCACACCAAACCCACCAACTCCAGTGGCAGAGAGGATGGTTTGGCTCAGCAGGGAGGGGAACATTCTAACAAGAGTAGGGAAGATCCATCTGACCATGGGCTGCATCGTGCCCACGCAGAGAGAAGAATCAGCAGAATGGACAGGAAAAGGAAAAAAGAATCCACCAGAGGTTCTCCCTGAAGAACGTTCTCCTGAAGGAAAGCTGAAGGGTTGTTAAGGGAGAGACGAGGTTTTTGCTATCTTGACCTAGACTCAGGGAGACACCAGACCCCAGGAATGTGAAGGTCTAGCCTGTGATTTGGGTTTGAAGAACAGAGCATGACAGCTTCAGTCCAGCAGCTGGAAGACTCATCATCAGAACCACAAAATGAGTTTTATTAAATCTGTCAATTGAAAAGGAGCCTTTTCCAATCACCTTGCTCCATTAAGTCACCAAGCCTCAAAGTCCATATAGTTTCTTTCCAGCGATTTGGTATTTTTGAGAAAGGTAGAAGTAATTGTGCCTTCAACTGAACATTTACTTTTAGTCAAGGCCCCATTTTCCCTTGCTAAAAAAAGAGCTCCGAAAAAATTTCTAATTATTAACGTCAGCATTGTTAACAAGGAGTGAACAGACCAATGTGGTTTAATTTCAGTCCAGTTCACAACTTTGCATTTCTCTGCAGTCAGTGTAGGGAAGGATGGGAAAGCTGATGGTGAAAGGTCTCCCTTACCCCTTTTAGAGTGACTGCTCTTTCATCTTTCCCAGGCATTTCATTCACACCAGTTTTAAAATCGTAACAGAAGCCTAGTGATTACTCCAGCAAAATACTCCCTGGGTACAGGAGGCTTTTGAAACTACGCTGAACATTTCTGAGTCTGCAAATGCCAAGATCTTCCAGAGAACTGGAGAGTTGGTGCAAAGAGGTTAAATAGACAAAACGTTCCCATTCCCATGTGGATGGACAGATCCTGGCCATACTGTCACCATCAGTTGGATCACACATGTAATCAAGCAATGCCTTTTGTGAAAGGAGCTGGAACGACCATAGACAGCCCCAACTATCATGGAATCACAGAATAGTTTGGGTTGGAAGGGACTTTAAAGATCATCAGCTCCAACCCCTTGCCATGGACAGGGACACCTTCTACTGGACCAGGTTGCTCCAAGCCCCATCTAATCTGTTTATGAAAACTTCCAAGGCTAGGGCATCTCCAATATCTCTGAGCAACCTGTTCCAGTGCCTCACCACCCTCACAGTGAAAAATTCGTTCCCAACATCTAATCTAGATCTCTCCTCTTCCTGTTTAATACCATTGCCCCTTGTCTTTTACTATCTGCCCATGTAAAAATGTCATTCTCCTTCTTTTTTATGAGCCCCCTTTAAGTACTGAAAGGTCTCAATGAGGTCTCCTTGAGCCTTCTCTTCTCCAGGCTGAACACCCCCAGCTCTCTCAGCCTGTCTCTGTAGGGGAGGTGCTCCAGCCCTCTCCGCATCTTCATGGCCTCCTCTGGACTTCCTCCAACAGGTCCACATCGTTCTTATTTTGGGGGCCCCTATAGTCCAGGTGGGGCCTCACAAGGAAAAGATGGGGAGAATCACCTCCCCCAACCTTCTGGTTGCACTCCTTTTGATGCAGCCCAGGGTGCATTTGCCTTTCTGGGCCATATTTCAACAACCGATGGGGAAGCACACAACAGGGGGATAACAAATGGCCACAACTATTTTTTACCAAGCAAGCAGAAGCAGGGGTAGGAGCCTCCGAGCCCCTACACTGGCAAAGGGGGTTTATTTAATCTATCCCACTCTGCCGACCCCCGGATCATTTCCTCCTCCAACAGCTGCAGCTGTGGGGGACAGCAGAGCATGGAGACACACAGCTGTCCCTTCCGATTGCCACACACCCCTGTCAAGGCTTGCTGGATCTGGCTCTGGGACCAGCTCTCCTCAAACCCCAGTCCTTATAAGCTTTTCAGGACAATTTGAGAATTCTCTTTTTTTTTCTTGCCTTAACCACATCAGTTTAGAGAAAAAGAGATGCAGCCACTCCTTGAAAACTTTGCCTGTTTCACAGCTTTCAGCTAGCAAAGCCACAGGGTGATGGGAGAAATACACAGCATTTCCAAAGTATTTTTTTAATTTTAAATATTTCACATAAATATATTTCTCCTTGGCCAGCACACCAGGTCTGTGAGATGGTTCCAGCACAAGCTGCTCTTGATTTATACCCGCAGCATGTGAACAGGAATGATAGCTTTAGCATAATTCAGCTGTCATGAAGTTCTTAGAGCAGTTTGTTAAATCTCCACTGTAAGGCTTACAGTCCTGCCTGAGGGGAAGGGTTTGGGCTATCTGCCTCAGTTTTCTGTGTTCTGGAGGAAAGGGGGTCGTTTCTGCCAGTCAGCTGAAGGGGATTTCGTAACAGGAGGTCTCTCACGGTGGTGAATGTCACTTCTCACAGGAAGGGCTTTTTCCATGGCAAGATTTGCACAGTTGGAATCTGAATGGAATAAAACTACAGACTGACCAAACACAAATGAGCTTTTTAAAAGATCTGTGTCAGATTTGTAAATGCTGGTCCAAAAAGACCTGGCTGCAGTCATGAGGACAAAGGCTTTAAAAGAAGACTCATCCTCAAACTGGGTTGGACTCCCCAGTGCAAAGGGGACCAGAACAAGGGCACTAATTGCATTTCTCCTTTATTTTTTGTCCAGTTTAACTTGACCCTACCCATAGCATAGTTTCCCAGGCTGGCTTGGTATAAATGACAACTTTATAAAATTGAACTGCTCTTTTTCTAATGAGGAATTTTTTTTTTTTTGATACAAAAAGTTCAGTATTAGATATAATCACTTTTTGGTATGCTATCTAAACATGCATTTTCTTTGATTGATTGATTGGCTCTGTGTAAATACCTAAAAGGAAAAAGGCTCTCCTATTCACTATTATCAAAGCAATACCCCAGACTCCTCATCAAATCTGCTGCTGCAAAGGTAGGAAAAAAAATCACCCTGCTATAATTACCCTGCCTAGAACCACTGCTCGGACATCACAAAACTGAAGTTTTCTATGCTGTGTGATACATTTTTCCCTAATTCACAGTCGCTTTCTCGATGGCACAGCATTTTCTCCCAAGGGGCATCAGAAGCTGCTCAGGTTACAGGGGGTTAGATCGCAATGTTGCTAGAGAAAGAGCACAACTGTCTCAATGTACACAGGCTAGAGGTGCAGGAATGCTGAATTGGAGAACCACAAACTGCCCAAAATGCAGCCACATCCACACCAATGGTCCTCACAGCAAATTTAAATCATCTCATGTTCAGGCCACTGAATTTGGGGAAAAATCAGTGTTACTCTTCATCTGGTTTGTACTTGCTGTGACAAGTAACAGACCTGTTGATGCAGTCAGTTCTATCATGACAAATTCAAGGCTGATGCTTTGAGCTCTGGGCAGGAGGTTTGACTAGATGATTTAGTTGGGGGACTGGAACTAGATGACCTTTAAGGTCCCTTCCAACCCAAACCATTTTATCATTCTCTCTCCAGAGATCCCCTCTCCCAGCCGTTGTTTCTCAAAGGTTGTGTGCGTGTCTGTTCTTTCTTTTGCCACCAGTAGGACTTCAGCCTTTCACTTACAAATAAAAAATCTGCCTAGAAGGGATCATTGGACTCAGGGAAAAAAACAAACCCCCTTTCATACTACTGTTTACATGTTTTTGCATATTAAAAGAAATAAAACTACTCATTGTCATAATTGCACAGACTCTTGATTTATACACTATTTTTTGGTCAAAGGTGTACATAGTTTTAAGATCTCATGCAGACAACATGCTATCAATGCAAACAGCCTGAAGCATTTCAAGGAAAAGCAAGCACTGAGAAACAAGATTTTTTCCAGAGATTAGTGAAGGCTTCCATTTGCATTTTCATAGAGAGATAAAGTCTAATTTGTATGTAAAAAATATTTGGGGTCAGGAGATCAATGTCTAGATCTATTATGAATTTCTTTTTTTTGAAGACCATGACAATAAATGAAGTGATTTGCCATGCTGCTCCATTCTTTCCTATCTCTCCAATAGATAAACTGTTTCTAAATTAGATTATTAATTATCAAGCCACCGGACCAGCCTCACAGCAACTGCATAAAACCAGCTTTACCAGTTGTATCCATAGCAGTGTCACTTCCAGGAAGAGTCCAGGAAAGCAGATTTTGCACATGACCCTGCTGAACAGCAACAGTCAACTGTTTTTCCTCACCTATTCAACTCCTCTTTTCAAACAAAAGCTGTTCCTTTCATTTCTGCTCATCCTCATATGTGTTATCCCCATTTCACAGTCAAGCCATTCTGTGATTCTATGAAGATGGCATTTAAGATCAAGGGAGCAGCAGAGCCCCCATGAGCAACAGCTTATCTAAGCCTTGGGCCTGTGGGCCTGTCCAAAAGAAAAATTGGGATGAGAAAAAACTATTTTGGAAGGCTTTCACAGCAGTATGTCTCTGAAAAGGTTCCCATTCACTAAAGCCACTCTTTGTCCACAGGATGTGGGAGCAGTGGAGGACACTCAGGCAGGCATCAGCACTGCTGAACATCTTCCCCAAACTGTTACAAAACTCCCCAAAAATGCTTTGTGTTGTTGTTAAGGCAGGGTATTTCCAAAGTGTTGCTACCCCATACCACAGAGGGATATGGGGTACGTGAAATTTTGGATTTTAATCTCAACCCAAGTATTACTGCAGCTTTTCATCAGGGAAAAATATTTAGTAATTGATCAAAACCACTTCTTAGCCCATTGCCAACAGGAGGTAACGGGCAGGGAGGAAACAAGGACCCTCATTACTCTATTACAGCCCTTATGCTGCTGACATGGATACTTGCAGGAAAGCTGAAAATGTCCTTACAAGCCCTGGCACTGCTCTGCAATTTGGCTACTGGGACCAGGAGAAGAAAAGGAATGTGGGTGAACGACCATGAAACTTATCGCACAATCAGAACTTGGTGTTCCTACCCATTTCCAAAGGGGGAGAGGGGAGCCAGCCAGGAAACAGAGCGAGACCTAAAAAACACGCAAACCAAATTTGATTAACTGAAGAGAAGGAAAAACAGCAAGTTAGTCTCACTTTGAGGGTTTTATGTCAATGCACAAAAACACATTTGTACTTAGGTTTCCAGGCCTAAAGTAGTTGGGGGAAGGACGAGGGGGCTCTTTTCATTAAAAATATTTATTGAAGCTTTATTTTAAAGAAACCCTAGTGGTCTCCAAAACACAACTCTTGACAGTGTAGTCTCCAGGTGGAGAGGAAATCACATCTTACTGGCATGATGGGGATGGAGGAACAGAAGGCACTGAATGTTCATAGAACACTGAAAGAACACGTTTGCAGGGGAAAGGGTCTCTAATGCACATGGATGACTTTTTTGGACACCATAGCGCCAAAGCAAGATGAACCCAGGTGCATCACAGAGTGAAGAGCCATAAAGTCAGCCCTGCTTGTATCCAGAGCACTGAGATGCCCTTGGTCAACTCTTGGATGAGGACTGTAAGGGACACTGAGCAAGTTCGCAGATGATACAGAACTGGGAGGAGCTGTTGACTCCCTCGAAGGCAGGGAGACCCTGCAGAGAGACCTCCACAAATGAGAGGGCTGGGCAATCACCAAGGGGAAGAGGAGGGGCAGACACTGATCTCTGCTCTGTGGTGACAGTGACAGGACCCGAGGGAATGGCCTGAAGTTGTCAGGAGAGGTTTAGGTTGGATATTAGAAAAAGGTTCTTCCCCCAGAGGGTGGCTGGGCACTGGAACAGGCTCCCAAGTGCAGTGGTCACAGCACCAAAGCTGACAGAGCTCAAGGAGTGTTTGTACAGTGCTTGCAGGCACATGGTGTGATTCTCAGGGATGGTGCTGTGCAGTGCAAGGAATTGGATTTGATGATCCTTTCGAGTCCCTTTCAACTTGGCTTATCCTGTGATTCTGTAAATGAGTGTTCATGGAGTGATCCATATCACTCAGACTAGCAAGGTGGTAAGGCCACAGCCTACACTTATTCTTCTGGTTGTCAAGAGGGCACAGCCAAAAAGCACCAGCCCCATAAGGGCTTCCTACGCTTTTGGATGTACAACACCCCTTGTGCTGTGAAGTCAGGCATCCCCCACACAACTGAAAACGGCCTTTGTTCCTCTGTGAAGGAGCACATGTTCCCCCTGAGCAAGCAACAGCCTTGCTGAAAATTCATATCACCATTCCCATGTTGCTGCACATGGTCTCCCAAACTGTATCCCGGGCAAAACGCACATTGGGCCAGACCCACGCCCTCTCCATCCGATACCCAGACCACTGTCCCAGCAGCCTGGGACAAAGGCCTGACCTTTGGATGAGAAAGTGAGGGTCCTGCTTGCACCACACTTTTCAAAGAGCACATTAACCCTGATTGTCTTGGCTAACTCTCTGGAATTTCCTTCCTTGCCCCGGAGACAGAGCATTCTGTGGAAATGAAAATTAATACTTACAGGCGACTAGAGTTTGGGTGTGTTTTCAATTATATATTAAAAAAAAAAAGAGAGAGAGAGAGTGGAAATTCAGTGGCAGTTACAAATAAGCCATTTTAATTGTAAATTTATTTAGCAGGAGGTGGAATTAATCACCTAAAAGAGAACGGGGGGAGAGCCCCAACGCTGCACACAAAGCAAGGAAAGTGCGAATCACACAGTTGGCATGAGATCCCGTTTCAGTTTTGTTAAGTGCAGGGGTTTTAAGTCCCTGAATATCTCACTGTTCTTTCCCTCCTGTTCTCCAGAGGGAGAACAAATGCAAATGGTGTCGTGTTAGAAGGGGCTAAAAGGGCACCCTGTAATAATCCAGTGCGCGAAACCCCATGGATTCATCAAGGAGGGAAGGTGTAGCAGCCATCAGGAAGCCTGCAACAGCCTCTGTGTACACATAACACCTCCAAAGGAATTTTCTGCAGCTATTCAAGAACAGACCCAGGTCTATTCACCCCAGTTTCACCCCATAGCTTGCACATGCCTAGGCAGCACTCAGAGGAGCACAACAGAGAGCTGGACACACCAAAATAACCTCAGCCAGATGAAAAATAGGTGCTGTTGTTTCTCCCCTGGTGCTGGTGTTGGGTTTGACAGTTTTCCACAGTGTGTACCCCACAGCACAGCATAGCAGGAGCACGAACAAGCCCCCAAGCAGCAGCCAGGCACTTTATAACTCTTCCCCACACCACACAGACATCTTTTCCACACCAAGCAAGGACAGAAGCCAGGCAAGACCCCAGCACCCACAATTCTCCAGCAACCTCATAGGCTGCCTCCAATGCAGCCAGGTCCCAACAGATTTCGCCACAGCACAGCAGGCTGCAGGCAGAATGAAGATCCCATTTTGGAGTGGAGGCTGAGGTGGGGTCAGCTCCAACATGTTTTCCATACACATTTTCCTTGGAGGCTGTGAATTAATTCAGCTTGGGCAATCTTGCTGTCATTTCAGATTCCTGCTCCACTAACATTCAATCTTTAGCTGTATAAATAGAGGAAACACATTCCATGTTTCCAGCCAGTGCTTGCCACATCAGTGAGCATTGAAACCTTCTACTGTCAATGAATTTGTTCATCTCCTCCTTGGACCTGCTGATCCTGTCTCCACAACTGCGTGTAGCAGCACCTCTCTTGACATGCTGGCAATGCTCTTCCTAATGCACCCCTCATGCACCATTGGCCTTCTTGCCCCTGAGGGCACTTATGGCTCATGTTGTCCACCAGTACCCTCAGGTCCTTCTCTGCACAGCTGATTTCCAGCAGGTCAGTCCCTAGCCTGTACTGGGCTGGGGCTATTCTTCCCCAGGTGCAGGACCCTCCATTTGCCTCTGTTGAACTTCAAACAGTTCAGCTTATCCATTACAAATAAGATTTTTATCATTTGAATCACACTCTACCACCAGTACCCTCCTCCTCTCCAGGTGTTGCTTATTCCTGCAATGACTCAGTCCAGAGATCTGAGTTTCTGACCAAAAGGAGAGGGATCATCAGGCCACTTAGTCACCTCTGGTGAGCAATCTGCATATGACACTTAACTCCCCTATTTTTTTTTAATTATTATTATTATTGCAAACTGGCTCTGTGTAATGCACTGAGTGTGTTGCACAAGTTTCTGTAGGAACCCAATTTTGAAACTGCTACATGCAAGAACAGATATCAGCTGTGACCATGAGAAAAACCATGGGTCTCATCCAAGTGACCACAACTCGCAAGTAGAGTATGAGCAATCAGTCAGTTTGACTCTTGAAAAACACACACATCTCTCAGTTACAGGGTTTATCTTACAGGGGGAAAAGTAAATCTCTTTTCAGTGCACAAGTAGGACTGAGAATCATTAATCCATCAGTTTGGCCTTCAAGCCAAAAACATTTTGTTTGTGTGGGTTGAAGCAGTAATTTTGTACAGCTTTCCTTAGATGCGAGAAAGATATCAATCCCCCAAAATGAGGCACGGAAAGCCTCACACAAAAGCACTCAGTTTTCAAAACTGCACAACTGATTTTCTAAGCCACTTTCTAGGAAGCACTCTGTGAACCATGAAGCATTTCTCAAGGGGAAAGAGCTGATCAGAGGGTTTGTGACACTGAGGAAAAGCTCCTACTGCCCCAAATTTGCTGCAGAGTCTGTTAGCTCACAGCCCATAAAGAACTAGTTTTTCCTGACACCCTCCACACTAGGGAAATGTCAAATTCCCCACTGCATGAGAGACAGACCTTAGACCCCCAAAGGGCACCCAAACAAAACAAGATCACCAACACACAATCCTTGGTAGCACCCTCACTGTTGGGCTTGAATGCCCCACCACAGGAGAGGAGGCAGGAGCCTGCAAGGGAGAGGGGCAGCAAAGAAAGAAAAAAATATGGGAAAAGCAACAATTACAGTTAAGTTGTGCAGCTGCCAGAAAGGCTGAGGGACAGAAGGTGATGTCTGCTACAGAATGGGAGGCTGTAGCATTGCAGAATGGTAAGAGGTCTCTGCACCATGAAGGCACAGGCTGCATTCGAAGATTAAACTTGGTGCTCTCCCTAGGACTCCAGCAGCCTGATATTTTCACTACAAACTCACTGATGGAATAAAACAAGCTTTGAAGCATCTAGCTACAGGAAGTTGTTTTGATGGACAGTATACCCAGGGAACTGGTGAGATCACAGCCTCTGAAACTGTTCAAAAAACATGCAGATGTGTTATGTAGAGACATGGTTTCATGGTGGACCTTGCAGTGTTAGGTTAATTGAGTAACTGGACTCAATGATCTTAGAGGTCTTTTCCAACCTTAATGATTTTCTGATTCTATATACACATGCACAGTACGTACAGATTATAGAGCTGGTTGACTGATAATCTCATACTGATAGAAACATTCAGATTGAGGGACACAATCTGTAAAGTTCAAACTTTTGACTTATTTGGCTTAAATATGAGATCTGTGAAAAGATCCCAAAAACCGAAAAACAAGCTCATGATTTTTGAGGGGTGGACAAGCAACTTCTGAAAGTGGAGTCTGGCCACACTGTCAAAAGACACATGGTGGGCCTCCTCTCTCCATTTAAAATAAGTTATTACTATACCAAATGCTTACTGTTCTCCAGTGAAAGAAGTGGCAAGTCCTGCAGGCTGTTTGCAAACAGAGGATAAGCAGTTCCTAAAAATTATAAGGAATTACAGAGCTTAGGAGCATTTGCAGAATCTTCCTCCTAGTGCCTATATTTGCTGTAGGCTATTTATTTCAGGGTAACCTCATTACTTCTGTGCAGTTACCACCCCTGTGCTGGCTTGACATGCCCATGAGTCTGCCAAGCACTGGAGATGTTCGTGAAACTTTCCTGCCCACACCCCCTTTAGCCCTTCACCCTTTCCATGCAGCACCAGTTCAAGGCCAGCATGGCTGCAAAGGAGCTCTATTTCAAAGTACTGGCAGTGATGCAGCAGTGATTGCATTTGCCCAGTTAAACCAGGTAAAAATGATTCCCATACAGTTTCTTCAGAGCAGGCTGGAATCATGGAACCACAAATGGTTTGGTTTGGAAAGGACCAACTTAATTCCAAACCTCCCACCATGGGCAGGGACGCCTTCCACTAGACCAGGTTGCTCCAAGCTCCATCCATCCTGGCCTTGGACACTGTCAAGGATGGGGCATCAACAACTTCTCTGGGCAACCTGTGCCAAGGCCTCACCACTCTCACTGTGAAGAATTTCTTCCCTAAAACACCAGACTCCATTTCACCAACAGGTAGGAAAAGGCTTTAAACAAAAGTATTTATTAAGAGAGTATCAGTGGCACTAATTTATGTGCTGTTCAATAGGGATATGTGGGTGCATTTGTTACCAAACCCCAGTAATTAGATGTTAAAGATGTGCATTTCTCAGAGTCCACTGGGGCTTTGCACAATGTTCTGGGCACTGCAAGCCAAATGTGATGCTGGTAACGCCTTCCTCTGTTGTGCAATTGCCCTGAAGAAATACCAGCTCTCTTTTCAATTTTTAAGAAAGTAAGTGGGAAGAAAAAAAAAAAAAGAATAAAAGGGATGACATAGATCACCTGCCATATCTGGGGGAAATGCACAGTAAAAGAAGCATGACAAATCCTTTGATCAAAAAGGAGCATTTCAGCTGTAAGGAATTTTTTTGGTGCTGTTTAAGCCCTAAGAAGAACTATAGCCAGACACACAAATATGATTATGTTGAGGAGTGCTGCAGGTGGGTATCACTAAAACAATGATCACAAGGAATAGAAATTTAAGAGGAGAGTGAAAGGACTGGTACAAAAGAGTCCCAAAGACAAAAACGTCCCTTGACCCCATCACTTGCAACACAGATATCAATACGTGGGAACCAAATCCCTTTGGCACATCAGCATTATGCAGCTGGAAACTTGTGAAACCCGTTCCACTGGTCCACAAACACAGCAGAGGAGATGCAGCCAGAGCATGGAACACGGACAAACGACACCAGGGAAAAGTGGGGTTATGGACAGGGCACCAGCAAATTAAGCCAGGAAGAAATTAAATTGAGAGGAAGCAGGAATGGCCAGTTACAGATGACATCGCAGCTCCTGCTGTGAATTCTCTGCCCCAAGAGGGCTCTCAGCCTCCAGCAGTTGTCTTTCTGCAGGTATCCCTGCTCCACTTCAAGAGTGCACACCCTGTGCAGAGCCAGAGAAAGGGCTCGGAGTCCAGCAGGATGCTCCATTAAAATACAATGTAATCCAAATTAAGCTGGATGCACCAAGTTCTGATAAACCCCTAAGGACAAAGGAAAGGAAGATTTCTCCATCTATACATTGCAAAAACATTCCCAGTAATTGCTGCTGCTCCTTCATCAAAAGCCCCTTTTCCCCTGCATCCCCCTGTGCAGCAGATCCTGCTCTCCTTCCCCCACAGACCAACATCATCACACAGAGTCCTACAATCACACAGCACCAATGACAAAAATGGAGCATTCAAACCCAAGTAGCAACAGATGTCTCACAGATTACTACAGTTTCCCAAGACAGCAGGAAGAAATGACCAATTTGGAGACTCTCATTAAAGTATTTCATTCCCCTCTCTGTTGATTCACCAGCTTAAATCTCACAGTGCTTTTTTTGGTGAAGGAGGGGGGACAAAAGAGACTCTTTTCACCTTATTCATCCTTTTAAGGATGTAAGAGCATCCCTGATGCCTTATGACAAGGTCCACTGGGCTTTGCAGGCAGTTTTTTTAACTTGCCTGGCTAATAAAATGAAAGAAAAAAGCATCACCTTCTCAGTCCTGCAACATACAGATTTATGTTATGGCATACAGCAGGGCTTGTTCTTCAAAGCCCCTCCTGCTGCCTGTGTGATCACAGGGGTTTTCTGTGACTGTCACAGTGACATAAGCATCATGTGACAGTGGGTGGCTCAAAAAACAAGGTCTTCTCAGAGCAGCAACTCTCTCCAAAAGCAGTGCTGACAATACTCCAACCATCCCAATTCTGCCAGCCAGCTGGTTATGCCCTGGAAAGCACCTGATCTTCCAATTTAAGTGTATTTTCATCATCCCAGTGGCCCATGACCTTCAGCTCTATAAACAGCACTGGCCTCATAGCAGAAACCCTGTGTCAGCCAGCCCATCACAGCACATGCAAAGACCTTTTCTTAAGAAGAGGACCAGAGAAGTGCTCAAAGGGCACATGTGGACAGTCAGCAGTAGATAAGGACTGTGTTTTCTCAGACATACACAAATTCATGGTTGAAAAAGCCAAAAAAAGTATGGACCATGCTTACCTGGGCAAGCCTATAAAAAATGCCAGTGAATGGAGCACACTGCTGACAATCTACCTGTGGAAGTGAGAGCTGCAGTATCTACCAGACAATGCTAATGTCCTCTGATTTTAAGGCACTGAGTCTCCAGGGATATCAGCAACTGCACTGCTCCTCTAGCATTTTAACTTCACTGTTCCTCTAGCAGTGAAGCAGCTGCCTCTCCATGTACCCATGTTCTCTTCCCTCCCAGGTGAACAATACTAACACTAAATCTGACATCTCTGCAACCTGACAGAATTATTGTGCAAGAGAGAAGCTTCTCAAGTGCCTCTGGCTTTTTGCACAGAGCCATGCAAGGACATTGCCCTGTGGCTGTGCCTGGGAGCTGAGGACATGTGGCAGCCCATATGCAGCCACTGGGCCATCACAGGCATCAGAGAGACTAAATTCAGAGAAAAACACCTTCAAGAGTCTTCCTGGACAAGATTTCTAGGTAAGAGCAAAAGCTGTCTGAGAATATTTGGACAGACATTAGCCCTGCATGAGAGAACCCCAGGAACCCACACAGGACCTCAGCATCCCCTCCTGTCACTGCAGACAGGGCCCAGACGTGTGATCCACTTCACCCAGGGAAAGCTGAACATCAGGTTAGGAACACAAACTTGTGTTAAGACCTTGCTCTGTCCTCAGGCACATTAAAGCTGATGCATCTCCCACAGCTATCGGGGAGTTACACTGCTCATACAGAAAATATCTTCATAAAAGCAACAGTCCCAAGTGTGCACCCTGAGTATGGGCTCACCAGAAGATCCCAGACCATTCCTTTCATTAGGGATGGGGGGAAAAAAACTGATCCTATTTGATCTGCAGTGGGAAGGGGAAGAGAGCATGAATGCCCTCATTCAGCTGCAATTAACCGGGAGTCCTCCTTAGCTTCAGTACACCAAGAGTGAAAAGCTTTGACGGGAATATCTGGGTGGGTTTGGGATGGAGGGAGCAAATCTTCCCCCTACGACAGCCTAATAGTACCACCTGGTGGAGAAAGCCAAATTTGCTCTGCCGCTCCAGAATGGGGCTGCGGAGGGAGGCGAGGAAACAAAGTGAGAGAAGATAAAGATGTAACAGGGCTATTCAGGCTTATTTTTCTATAGAAACAGAATTTTCCACCCCTTTTCACGAGGCGCTCGGTGAGGGTGAAAAGCACACTGGGACAAAGCAGTTTAGCTCAGGTCTCCCACTACAAACCAAGAAATGTGCCCAGAAAAGAGGCCCTTGGTGTGGGGCTGGTACTCCTCTCGAGTAGTTTATTTTATTTTATCTCCAAATAAAATAAGCAGCAGCCTTCAAGGACTTGTCAGGAGGCAACCAGGCAGCTAACACCAACCTACACAGTACAAACAAGTGTCTCTCAATGATAGTCATCTCCAAGTAGAGAAATTTCACAGCTGGATATTAAAAAAAAAAAAAATCAAGGCCTCTGGAATTTGTATTAACAAAGGAATTTTTTGGAGAAGGCCTGGATGAAAAAGAAAATACAAAAAGCTACAGAACTACAGAACTAAATAAATTCTTAAGTCTGCATATATATAAGTTTTGAAGTGTTTAATTAGAGATCTTTCCAGAATCTGCAGACAAAATGTTCATTTTTGACAATGTGAGGGTTTCATTACACTTAAGTAGCCTCATTATGCAGTTCCATCCTGGTGTTGAATCAATTAAGCATGGCAGCAATAAAGCAAAGTGGAACTAAAACTAATGTTCTAGTGGGAGCTAAATCACCAGGATTATTCAGAGTGAAATGTTGCTTAAGGAGACCCAGGCAAAGTTTATTTACACTGGCGAGTGTCTCTGTGCTGTGCCACGCAACCTGGAGAGCCTGACCTACTGCTGCACCCCTCCAAGCAGCAGCAAATTAAATCCCTAAATCATGGAGGTGTTTGCACTCTCATAGATAACTTAGGGCTCTCAGTAACCTTATTTTTATATATATTACACAGATAACTCCAATAAATATGCTTTAATTTTATATACTGGAAACAAAATTCTATCTAAATTAGAACTCTAAGGGAAAGACTCATTCAAAACCAGCAATATCTTAATGGAGAAAAGGTAAACAACTTCCACTTTTTATAATGCTGTGCAGTGCAAAATCAGGAGCAAGAGTTTTGGCTACTGTAAATCAGACACTGTTGACTTCTATTCAACTACAACAACTTACAATCTCTTCCACAATTTGCCATAGCCACTAATTAGTTTACTAAAGACTCCCTGCCAGTTGTGAACTCCTGAGATGATGGAAGTTGGAGTGCTGAAGTTTTTTGACATGCAATTAATTTTTCCATTTGCTGTTTTCTCCCCTCCTTGCTCTTGGCTCAGCTCACACTGCTCTGTCTCTGAATCAAGCTGAGCTCAGTTCAAGCATGGTGCTGCAGCTAAGTTGTGCTTAGCCCAGGGATTTCTCACCAGATGTTAATGCTGTTTATTAAGAGAAGTGATTGTGAACAGAACTGCTCTGAATTTCAGCCAAAATAGGCTTTCAATTGCTCAGGCTGCTCGGATCTGCAGGAAAACCAAAGTTTGGGTATTTGAAACAGAAAACTGCTTCCATTTAGAAATGCTGGTGGGAGGCAAGTTTGGGGCTTGAGTCACCTGCTCTCTATCTCGACAAAGGGCAAATCAGATTTTACCTCTGAATCTTTAGCCCCAGGAATCTTGTCAGTGACAGGGGAGAAAAGGTATGAAGCAACCCAACTAGACCCTCAAGCTGTTGCTGTGACATCCTGCTGAAATCAAAATACTCTGGCTTCCCACCACTGCTGGCCCAAGAGAAGTAACTTTAGCATGGAGACATTTATTTTGTGAAAGCTTCAAGTCAAAATCTTAGCACTCCCCCTCAAAAGACAATTTCATCAAAATATTTCCTTAGATTAAGTAATTTTAATAGCATCCCTCTAGACACCATCTACATACCATTTGCCTGGAAACAGACCAGCTTCCAGTAAGAAAGCAGGCAGTCCTGACCCAGCATCTCCCAACCATCCTGTGAAGACAGGAATGAAATTAATCCTTGGTTGACTTCCCAAAAGTTGCACAATTAGATAGAAAGTCACACGAACTCCTGAGCCAGAAAACTCCCAACCTGGGGAGCAGAAAACTACACCACTGCTTCACCTTTACAGGCCAGCAGGAGCTTGGCCATTGAACAAGGAGGGACTCAAGGTGCAGGATGGGGTGAAGGGTTAATGTGCAGGATGGAGGCTCTGGCTCTGCAGATCCTGCCAGGGTGGGCTGTGAGGAGCCAAGGAATTGGGTAAGAAAACAGCCTGGCTTCTCTCACAGAGTCACGGAGGCGATACAGCCCTGCAGAGTGTTTCCATTGTAAGGAATTGGCATTTTCTGATGAAAAAAAAAAAAGTGCTCAGCCTGGAAGCAGTTCTGGATTGAGTGCTGCCAGCACCCACTGGAGTCAGGGTGTTTGAGGAGCCTCTTGCTTTCTCAGGTATCCAAAATGAAATTTCGGAGCCCACTCTTGGGCTCCCCTTTTCTCACCCATCTTGGCTGCTCTTCAGCTTTCCATAAGATGAGTCAGCAGCAAATCTTGTGGCCATTATTCTTCGTGCTGGGGTTGCTCCACATGAGGCATCCACAGTCTTGCCTCTTTCCTGGATTTGGACAGATATAAGGTTTGCAGATCCTGTCTCAGGAGGGGATTTTTCTTCCATGTCCTTTCTGTTGTTGTTCAGGCTCCAGGAAAATAAGTATTGCTGTTTTCCAACCCCTCTCATGCTCATGGGGACATTCACAGCCTGAGACATCTGAAAATATGTTGGAAAGGCAGAAGTTGTCCATTCTTGCACATTCAAGGAATACTGGAAAAATTTTATATTTGGCCCTGCCAGCAGTGTTGCTTCTGGACTTTCAGGGGAGCACAGTATGCTGGTGATGCCTTCTCCTGAAGGGCATCCTACATGGAGGGGTGGAAACTGCCAGGGTTGAGGGCCCAGCATGAGCAGCAAGCAGAGGAGCTGGTCCAGCTGGCAGCTCTTTCCTTGAGCTTCTCCCACACAGCTCCACACATCTCCAAAAGACTTTGAGAAAGTTCAGGCCTGCCCACAAGCCCCTGTGAGCTTCCCCGGCAGAGAGCCCCACAGCTCCTGTCCCACAGCTCAGGCTATAAGTTCACCCCAAATGCCTGTCTACTGGGGAAGACTGTCAAGAAAACAATCACTCTCTAGATGTGGTATCCTGTGCCCTTCTTGGACCAGCAGGGGACCCCCAGTTCCTTCTTTTTCTCATAGGCATCTCCGCAACTTCTTCCACTGCCTTCCCAGCCTAGCCCCTCGCTCTCCAGCCAGATTTTCCCCCCCGTCATGGGCTCCAGGGAAGACTTTCACAGAATCACCCAGTTTGGAAAAGACCTTTAAGATCACTGAGTCTATCTGTTAACCTGACACTGCCAAGTGCTAAACTATGTTCCTAAAGTGCCAAGTCTACCTAGTTTTTGAACACTTGCAGGGACAGTGACACAATCACTTCCTTGGGCAGCCTGTTCCAATCTTTCACCACTCTTTCAGTGAAGAAATGTTTCCTAATATCCAGTCTAAACATCCCCTGAGGCAACTTGAGGTCACTTCCTCTTCTGTCACTTGTTACCCTGGAAGAAGAGCCTTTTGCAGCTACCAGAACACAGCCAAAGGTTAATGAATACTCAATGATGAGCTTTGCTGAAGACTCAGCCCTGTCCATTTCTGGCAGATCTGCTGGGCCCAGGGCATGTTGCAGCATTCAGGTCAAAGCAACCAAAACCTGGTTAAAGGAAGTGATTTGGAGGCTTTCTGGAGTCCTAAGGGGCACCTGTGTGCTTTGCCAAGGAAGAACAGCGGACAAGTAATTTCACACAAGAAGGATTTTGACCTACCCTGCTGAGTTTCAGAATGGGACTCCTCAGGGTCTGAATTTACAAAAATCAAAAGGACTTACTAGTATCCAGCAACTGGCATCATTTTTGCCCCAGGCAGCTAAGCAGAGTCTTCTCTCAGTCACCCATGCTGCAAACAGCCCTAAAACATCTTTCCTGGCTCACCACAAGGCAAAGCTTTAGCTCAGCTCAAAAGCTCTCCGTTATCTGCCTTGCTCCCCCCACACCCACCTCCATTACTCCCACAGACCACACTTCTCAGGCCCTCAACTGACAAACAAAGAGGCCACACTCAACCTCCCTTGGCTCTAAATAATCTGGGTTTGGGCATGATGCCCTGGGCCCACCTCCCTCCACATTGGCAAACAAGTCACACCTGGCTCAGGTGAAGCTGAGGTGTAAGAGCTTTCCACAGGGTTGTATCAGTCTGTGAGGACATCCAGCAGTAACACCCAAACGAAGGCTTGCTTCTAGAAATTGTGGTCCCAACAAATGTTATCCACTTCCCCTTAGTGTCCTCCATGAAACCAGTTGCAGAGAGGTGGCCAGGACCCAGAAGGAGGAAGATGCACACTTGAATTTGAGCCATAGCATGTCTTGGGGACCTGTTTTTGCCAGCCAGGGCCACCAGCAGGAGTAGAGGCAGATCTGGACAGAGTGTTACACACAAGCAGAACCTCCTCCTGAGCAGTGCAGTCCTGGAAGAGCTGAATATCCAATGGAAGAAACTCTGAGGCCCAAGCAAGCACTGACTTACATGCAAAGGAGAGACAGATCTTCAAACAGCATGCGATTGGGTGGCTCTGTAAAGTCCAAGTTCCACTTCCACAGCTGCATACGAGACTCTGAGCCATGTATGCCCTCTCTCTTCTTACAGGGAAATCTGGGAATATTAATACCAAAAAATGAATCCACAAAATCCAGTTTTCCCTTCCTACCAGCAATTGTCTATCCCAATGCTCGTGCCCAGAATGGCTCCCTGGTGTGGAAGCCCACTGGCACACAACTGCCCATGTTCATACCACTGTCCTCCAGGAGGGAGGGACACATCCAAGCTGCTCAGTCCTGAGCCCCAGCCAACTCCCAGGCCGTCTGCAGTCGCTGGCCAGGGACTGACAATTTAACAGCACAATTGAGTTGCGATGCCTGAGGACATTCCTTGGCTCTGCTCAACTCGCTGGTGTAGCTGCAGTTCCTCAGACCACTCCCTTCCTGCCTTTCATAGCCAAGGCTTCTTTGATGTATTTCCAATGTAGGTTAGGTTATAAAACTGCTGCACAGAGAGACCCTCACATGATCCCTGCTCAGGGAAGACGTCCCATACCCACCTCTGCATGGGTACTCATCATTACATAAATAATGTATTTGGTTTTATCTCTTCTGCAAAAAGAGCACAAGGCAACTCACCCAGAAATGGCCAGATTCGTTTTGGATAACTTCTAATTGCAATTACATAGGATAAGATGGGTCTTCCCCATGCACTTATAAAGCTGGCTAGTCTTTTCCACCAGCAGCTGGACATCTGGACAACCATCTGTGCACCAAGAACTGTGTCAGGTGTGCAGAAAAAATGCCTTTTCTGGAAGTGAAGGGGCTGGGTGTGGCTTGGAGTGACTGCACAAAACACTACTGACCCAACTGATGAACAGCAGGAGATGGAGGAGCCACAGTAGGAGGCAAGGGCACAGCAAGCCAGTATTGCTAGCTGAAAGACAGGATTGTATGCAATCACAAACCCAGCTGGTGACTGCTATGGCATTTGCAAGTTCACCCTTTTAAGCTGGCATGAAAGTGTCTCTACAAGCTGCAGTCACGCAGCAAAGTGCTGTGCAGACAGCAGACATACTCTGCATGGAGAACCTCTTGAAGAAAACAAAACAAAAAAAAAAGCAAGCATTCTCAAGAGGATGGTTATATTTGACCTAAGAGCACTGTGGGAACAAACATCATCAGTACCACATATAGGTGTCAGTGCAAATTTTCTTCCTAAACAAGCCATCTTTTGCTATTTAAAAAACCCCTCTTGTTCTCAAGAACATTCCATCCCTGAATTCCACACACAAAGCTTGGATCGGATGTCTACTATTCATATATTTTTCCCTCTTGGTTTCAATATTAGCTGAGATGCATTATCGGCAGGAGTTAGAGCCGGAAATAGGAAATGAGATGGAAATTGTTAACAAGAGGGGAAAATAGCTCAAGAAGGTTGATCCTTCTAAGAACAGCTACCTTTTACAGCCTAGGATTATGTAACACTCAGACCAGAGTCAATTCAGCAAAATGAAAATTCAAGACATTTGTGGGTTTTGTTCGTGCTGGTCAGGTATCCTGTTATTTGTTGTTTTATTGTGCTTTACAAATACAGAGCCAGGAAGTTGACAGTCTAAGCATGAAAGGAATGGCAGGTGGCTACATGTTCTTATCTATATGAGTAATAATTCAGCATGGAACAGAGGGAGAGGCACCACTGCTCTCCACAGTTGCATCTTTTCCTCTTTGTGCTCTGTGCATTGTGCTAATAATCAATAAACAGAAAACATGGAGGGAGAAAACCCAGCCGCAGCTAAATTTGAGTTACTGTTGGTACACATTAAACAGATGAAGTTGGTACCACAAGTCAGGAGGACACTAAATGACAAATGAGTGCTGCAGGCAATTTTCAGTGCTTCTGTCCAGTGCTTTTCCCATTTGTGCTCTGCTGGTGTTAATGTCTAATCTTGTTCCAAATAAATAATTTTTCCTTCCTGAAGACCAGCACTGTAGTCTCCACTCACACTAAAAACCTGTCAGTGTGCTGGGATATAGCAACACCCCACTTACTGTGAAACAGGGTCTCAAGGGACACTGCACATGTTTATTGCTGGTGGTTATTTACAACTAGAGTAGAGAAAACCAATAGCTATTCTCATGTGCTGGAGAAGAGTCTTGCCCAGCAGCAGGATGATTTAGGAGTAACTACAAAAGATCATGAGCAATCGAGTTTGTGTGACCTGACCAGGTAACCCCTTCTCTAACCTAATGAAAACTCCTCATGTGCAGCAACAGCAAAGTAAAATGGGCTTCTTCGAGCTATTATGAATGTGTCCTGTCTTATTTTACACTCTCACCATGCAGAATGAACATAATTACAGCTGCAGGAGAGTAAATCCTTGCCATATGCCAACGTGGTGATTTGCTCTCTGATCCTATCCTAACCATAGATAGAATGCATCAGCAGAAGCTTAAATTCTCATTCCCCAAGAGGCAGATCAAACATGTTATCCGTACATACACAGCCTATATTGATGCCATTTCAACATATGTTGCTGAAATTCTGATGTTTTGCTGGCACCACCATTTCAGATTCAATTAATACCCAAAGAGAATCCCTAAGCGGTGTGGTTTGGCACTGCCAGAAGAGGTGATTATGCTCCTCACTGTGTTTCTCAAGGATAAAGGCCCATCTGGCAAATTGTGCAGTAAAAGAATAACGTAAATGTATATACTGGGAATTTAAGATGAGTACCGATTCACTAAATGGGCAACAACCACAGGTTTTAACTGCAGATTTGATCAAAATGGTGAGCATAATCCTAAGAACAGAGTATTTAGTTATCTTAAGGACAGCTGTGACAGGCTGAGATCCTGTGGCTTTGGTTCCAAGAGAACAAAGCTAATTTTGTCTTTCTTGACTTTGGTATGAGTAGTTTTGGGATCCCTACAATTTGCTTCAATTTTCAGGCTAAGCATAATTCCAGCAAAAATAGTTTGCCTGACTTCAGAATAAAAACATCCTCAGTCATATAGGGACTACTATGTTTTCCATCTCAAAATGAAGCACTCCGCTGCCCAGACAAAGACAACATTCTCACCTGAGATTAAATCCTATTGTCTCCTCAAAGTTTTATTCTGAATTGTCGCTGTATATCCTACCTTCTTCTTTGCTTCTGAGCTATGTACACACTCAAATGGGATTTCTCCATTCTTTAGTATTGAGTAAATTACACAACAAGACTTCACAGGGGTTCCCCATAAACAATCTCATATTAGACATCCACTCTGCAAACATGCAAACTGCAGTATGGATGTTTTGGTACATGACATCCACAGTTTGGCTTTGGTATGTGACACCTTAGAGCACATTTCTTCATATGCTGGTGTATCTTCCACCAGAGCAAAGCATTTCAAACCAAGGGAGACAGTTTCTGAACAAGGATGAGCTTCATCTTGCCCAGAAAGTTGCAGCTTGAAGATTTTGTCCTTCAGCAGCAACAGACATGAGGGCAGCCATCTGAGTGTGGGTGTAGACCCTGACATTCACTTGCAGAAGGACTGAGTGCATTTGTACCCATTTTTCTGCTCTGGATACCACTGTTGCATAGATGAGATGTGAGATATTTTCCAAGGGACTGCTTGCATTTCCAAGGTTTATAAATGGTATGTACTGTGGGAAATGAAACAAGTACAAGCAAGGGATGGAGAGGACTTCCTCTTGCACTCACAAAAACAAAGCCAGCCCTGGGGATTCCAGCTGGCGTGATGAACCATCACATGTGTTTATGTCCAAAAGGCTCTTTCCAGCCTCAATGACCTCAAGCTCTTTGAGACATACAGTGCCCAAACAGTGTTTCAGCCTCAGCTTTCCATGGGTAGTACACTGGCTTGAACAGGATTCACTCCTTAAAAATATGTATTTAAAAGGAGTACTGGGCTCTGAAATGGGCTGGGTTAGCACCTCAAGGGGATAAAGGATGCACATCTATCTTATTAACTTTCCCAATGTATTAGAACCTGAGGCCCTGCACCAGATGGTACCACACAGTCTGTGGTTTGCAGGCTGTAGAATTGCTGTGTGCTGCTCAGTGCAACTTCATCCTGGGGTTTCCAACAGCATCTTTATTTCTCTCCTCTCTTCCTATACTCACATCTCTTCTGCCACAGCTGGTCTAGGCATTCCCCAAGAAGAGACAAAATTTAACCCCTCAGTCCACTCACATTTAATCATTCCCCAGATCTGAAAGAGGTGGTCAGAGTGCACCTAAAAGCTTTTATTAATTTAGGTTTCCCACACTATGGTTACTTCCCTGCTTCTCTTGTGTAATTAGAAACTCATTTCCTGAGGGAAACATGTCTCCCAGAGGGGAAACAATAAGAAACATTCAGTAATCACTAGCGTATGCTATAAGTTTATTTTAAGGCTGTAATTGCTGGGAGCTCCCAGGGATTTGGGGGATATTTATTGTTACAGCAGAGCAAGTCAAAGTACTGGCACTGGGACAGAAAGCCTTTCATCCCTGGGTCACCAATTCAAATCCAGAACAGGTAAACAGTGGATATAAGTGCCTTCATCCAATGAGCCCTCAGGGGTGAATGTGACATTGGTTTGGTTGCCTTCATTTACTGCCTAGCAGGCAGATGCCAGGCTCCTGCATCCACTGCCTCTGGATGACCCCACCAACAGTCTCAGCAGGGCCAGCAGGAAAGGTGTTGGGAAAATTATTTATTTTCGTAAAACCAGCTGCATGCATGCACTCCTGGTAGAGGGGCTTAAAGCCAAGACTAATCAACTGGAGTAGAAACACATCCAAGTTTCTCTTCTCTCCTCCTCCATATTCATCCTCTGGATTACTACAGAATGAATGGTGTTCTGATATTGCCATGTAAATTTACACTGTGAATCCCCCACGTGAGCACCCTTCATGCAGCCAGAGGAAAATAAATGCTATTACTGAGTATAAAATCTTCTCTGGCCTCACCAGTTGCAGGTGGATCTGCCCTGAGTGTGGGTCTTGTGCTAGACCAAAAGGTGTGGTGGATCTGAGACCTGGTCCAGGCTTATACACTGAAATCCCCCATTAGCCAACCAGCCTGTCAGTCCTTCAGGGCGACAGACCCCCATGAGCTGCTGGCTGTGTCTCTTTGAAGGTACAGGCTCCACAAATCTTCCTCATGCTCCACTCCTGCGCTTTCCACGCTCTCCATTGAAGCTTTGCACCTTGGGCCTTGTCTCTTGCAGTATTACTTCTGAGTTGTCCAAGATGTTTTCAGACAGACACAGCACAAGAAAGCAGTGATATCTGAGACTGCAGCAGGGCTGGCCCAGCTCCAGCACAGACCTCAGGGAGGGCTGGAGTCTGGGAGTCACACTCCAGCCTTAGTTACATGAGCTTGAGTCCCATATACCTCTACCAAATTCAGTACCACAACTGCACATGGAAGTGACACAACCACAACCAGGATCTGGCTCTGCAGTTGCAAATGCCTCTGTTGTAAAATTTGGCTCAAGGACAAGCGGTTATGTGAGCTCTGCCACCTGGCAGGCTGAGCACACACACCTGCCTTTTGGGGAGCATATGTATGAATTGAAGGCCTCTTCTCAGACCCGGTGACAGCTCCTGGTTTGGCCAGGTTCACCTTGGTTTTTTGGGAATGTCTAAGGGCAGAACTGAGCTTTGAAGCATTCAAACCTGAAAGATCCAAGTTCTATGAACCAGAAAAACATAATGTGCACTCGGTCTTGACACCTTGTGCACAATTTGCGTATTTCCCTAAGCCATCCAAGAAGCCAGCATGAGATTTGGAAATGTGGACAATTTGACAGTTTTATTTTTGATGAGCAGAACTAAATGACACAACTTTTCTCACTCTGTTATTTAATTGGCTCAGACATTTGAAATTAGACCTAATTACTTTTCTCGCTCCATTAATGTCCAGTGACAGTTGATTTCTGTTTTGTGAGAAAAGTTGGAGCTTTTGCTGAATTATTCAACTACCACCTCATTGTGAAGGATCCTAGGAAGTAATAGCAACAACCTCCTTGGCTAGTTTATGCCTTGTGCACACAACCTGCTTTTCACCGAGGTCAACTGGCTGTAGTCAAGTCTCCCTGAATCACAGGTCACTTTACTTTGTGGAGAGTTTGTTCTTACTGGACTGCTCTCACTGCTGGAAAGTGCTTGACTGCTACCCCACACTGCTTGGCTTGGCACTGGCTTTTGCACTTGGGTGTTTGTCTTTGCCCCAGGTTATTCTGACAGGATTTCTCTTCCCCATATAAATTTTTGTGGGCAAGGAGAACTTTACCATGTTAAGCTCAGCTAGCACTGAGGTTGTGTAAAGCTTTCCAACTGCCCTTTCCCCCTACACTTGTATGTGCATCCCTTCAGAGCCCTGCCTTTGCTTGCCCTGCTTCTTCTCTATAGAGAGTATTCATTGCAGAAAGATATTCAAAAATCTTATTAATATCCAAAAAAAAAAAAAAACCCTCAGAGTACAAGGAAAAGATGGGAACAGCATTCACAAGCTGGAGAAATACAATCTCTCCATCATACTTGGCCTTAAGATCAGAGCTGGATACAGAAGCAGTTGTGCACTGAGTCTATTCAGCATCTTCCACAACTTGGCTAACACAAACAGGAGAGCCATCACCTGCAAAGAGGGTGACCTGGGTCTCTGGCTGAAACTGGGAGAACAGGAGATGGGAAAACCACAGCCCTTCCAAGAAATGGCTTTCAGAACAGCATTTCCTGGAACATGTCCAGGGAATCGAAAAAAGTAATTTTGTAAATGTACAATTAAGACAAAACACAGCAGTGAAGGTCTTGCTGCTAGGCAGACTATTTTTTCCTCTCCCAGTTTCCTGGAAAATACAGAGGGCAGTCTTTGACGAGACCAATAGTTTTAGTCAAAATAGTTTGATCATGGCTTCAATGATATGATTAAACCATGTGGCTGCAATGGCTATGTTCCATCATCAGGTCCACAAAAACCTTACTTAAATGCTTTTTAAACTTTTTTTTTTAATCAGCACATTTTCCTCTTTTTTTATCAACTCTAATACATGAATTTTATGCAACTCCTATGGAGAAAATATCACCAAAGTGCTGTCTAATACTTCTAAAACTTGACATCCTCCCTGGGTATTCAGAAATACATCTTTCTTTTTGTTTAGTTTCAGCACATTTCAAGGCAGAGACACGATGCACTCCTGACCTTCCTGTCATCATGTGGGGCATTTTTTTCACCTGTCCACAATATGCCTGCTCCAAGCCATATTCCAGCACCTCCCTCAGTATTACATAGCCTTCTCTGTGGAGCTGTTACCTCAAAAGGAAACAGATGGGAAACAGCCATGGTTAGCACAGGACAGTGCTTCTTATCTCTCTGTCTTACAGAAACACATGGGGCCAGCATCCTCCTCTCAGCTTTCTGTGTAAGGATAGAGAACAATGAAAATCTTATCCTCTGCCAGAATGCCTAGAAAAATCACAGCTGTCTCCATGTCCATGAGCCAAGAGCAGCCATTCCTTAGGTTGCTTTGGCCAGAAGGTGCTTGATCTACATCCATGACCCTTTTCAGGCTGTTATCACATCAATATTGAGTCAACTTTGCATCACAGATGGATACATTGTTCCTGCTGAAATGGCCATTTCCCAGGCTGCAGGGCATTCCCACACAATAGCTTCTCTCTGGCTTCTCTGAGACATCCGTGAGGGGAAATTGCCAACAACTCCATGTGCTGTTGGGCTCTAAGATCTTGGCACAGCCACAGTCCACACCATGATTTCCTCATGCAACCCAGGAGTGGCTGGGTTTGCAGACTGAGAGGCTGCAGCATGAGACTGAGGGTCAAAAGCCATTGTTAAAAAGATGTCAAGGGGGTTTAGACACTTCTGACCTGTAAAATAACCCAAATCTGCCTGACACCTCCATGGTTTCCTAAATCTGTACTACATCTCCCATGCTTCAGCCCTGTCTCATCTCCGGGGCTGAAAGAATGAAAAAGGTCTGAGTGGTTTCCTGACCTCCCCATTCACAGCGACAAAGCCATCACCGTGCTGACTGCAGCCCATCCCCATGAGTCATGGCCAGAGCAGCCAGAAACAGCCCTCTACTGCAAAAAACAGGGCCTGATAAATCATCCGGAAAAAATAACCTCGTCGTTTGTTTCTCCCCAGCCTGCCCCTCCTTTAGCTGCTGTGCAGAGCCACGGCAGAACAAGCTGGAGGAAATATCAGACCTTAACCTCTCCACCAGTGCAGGAGGCAGGGGTGGGGAGGGCGTGTCACTGTGTTCCTAAAACTGGCTGTCCTGATCCCACTGCTCTGCAAGGTTCCTGGTAGCACTATCTGAACTAATGAATGAATGCCAGCAGAATATACACCGGGAAGTGCAGAAGATGCACCAAGAAGTGCTCGTTTACCCTCCCTTAGTCCCAGAGTCTTTATATTTTGCAGGAGACATCACAAGCAGCTGTTGCAAAGACCATCACAGAGCACAGAGGTGCTTGCTCAGGGCTGTCCCTTGATGCACAGCCTGACTTGTGTGTGCACCCTGAGGAACAGGATCCCAAAGGCATCTCAATTTCCCATCATTTTGGGTCTTTGCCTGAAGTAAGGACATGCTTGTGACCAAAACACTGAATTTGATACTAGCATCTCCTATGCTGGGGAGAGGTCATAGCAGTTGGGTGTTAGATTCTGGTTTTGCTTTGAAAGTCTGTAAAATAAACACCTGCACTTCATTTCAGCCCAGCAACTGCACCACTAGCAGCATCCCAGCCAGTGAGCACCAGGACACAGGACTGGGATGACCTCCTGTGTTGCTGACACTTGCAATCCTAAGCAAAACCAGCATGAAAATCCTATAAATCAACCCCACTCCATCTTCTGTCAACACCTGTTTTCTTCCCTCCTGCTTAGGAGGGAGTTCCTTACCCCAGTTGCTAACAACCTTCCCAATTCCTAACCTAGATTTATTCACAGCCACTTCATGCCCATTTGTTCTTGTGCCAACATTGTCCTTAGGCTGAAATAACTCTTTTCTCTCCTGGTATATTTATAGACAGTTGTCACATCCTCCCTTGAGCTTTTGTTTTGCTAAACTGAACAAGCCAAATCCAGACATCCCATCCCATGTGACAGGTTCTCCATAGCCCTGTTTCTATTTGTTTTGTCCAGCCTCAGGCCACCTTCCCAGTTCTGGGAGGTCTGACCTACCCTAGATGTCCAGATCATTGCAGGTCCTATACATAGTGCCTGGGTGAGGGAGAAACAGAAAAATGATGCAGCAGCTGGATTTTGACCCAAATACACATTAGTAGCTCCTAAGTGCCACCACTACACACAACTCATGCAGCACCTGTGATGGGACAGAGCCATTATCCAGTGTGGGTAGCACATCTGAGAGCCAATATGTGAAGCAATAAACCCAAGGGAGGATGCACACTGAATGCCAGCTGAGCACTTTGTACTGTAGAGATTTCTTCACCCGTCAGGGGGATTTCCTCATGCATGTCCTGGGTTTTGATCCTGTCATGAGCCCATCTTTTAAAGGGATTTTGTACAATGACCAAAGCAAAATGCAGAGCAGCAGCACAGTGGCTTGCATTAAATAAGGGGCAGCTCACAAATTAAGAATATTTTGTGGGTATTGAGGAAAGATGGACACATCTGGACACAACCAGTGGAGAGCTGGGAAGGGGTGGGAAGAGAAGCAGCAATGCCATTCTGCAATCTGAGTACAGCCTGCCCCATGGCAGTGAGTCCTTTAAACTTCCCCCGGCAAGCTTCACCCTGCACAGAAGGGTACAAATTGCACAAGGAGCTTTAATAAATTACAGCTCCTAATTAAGCTCCTGATGGTTAGGCACCTAACCTGAGCACTTGCTTTCAGAACTTTGTTTTTCTTTGGACATGCATTTTTACCTATGCTTGATCATTTTAAAGGTTATATTTCAAATAAGCCTAGCCCTGATCATTCTTGTAGTAGCACTGCACCGAGATGTACATCACTGACCACAAGCTGCCCAGAAATGGGGAGGTTGTTAAAATCACCCTGTCACCACAAAGAATCAGCCTTTTTGTCAGCTCCCAGAGGCAATGGACAGAAGGATGATGCTGAGCTTTCCTGTCTCTGTGAATTTATTTTGATTTTGCTGATGGATGGGTGTTTGGGCAGCTGATCCACCTACTCTGGGATTTTCCTATTCATCCTGCCTGGGGAAGGTTATGAAAACTTCTCAGAAAACTTGGGGCTAGTAACTCAAATAAGGCCATGGAAAATTACTCCAAAGTGACCTGATGTCCCAAGATATTGTGTTTCATTGTTTATTTATTTATTTACTAGGAGGGAAACCTAGCAGTCATTTCTGCTATGCAAATTGCTAAATGTTTTAAAAATTCTTGGCATGTGCAGGACTTTTCCTACTTAGTGACAACCAACAGTGACCTAATTCATGTTTGACTGGACTGAGCTTACAGGGCTCCAGTGTACTAGATACATCCCAGAACTTCACCAGAATCTGCCAAGAATTCACCAGAACTTTTGCCCAAATTGTCCTCTGGTCCCATTTAGCTTTAGGATATCACTCAGAAACTGCCATGGGAAAAGGTCAGATAAAAAAGTCCTTCAGATCCAACATTCCAAACCAAATCAATAAAGGCACTTGGTGAAACATGTTCTGTGTGTTTAGAAGTTCACGAATTTTGAGCTGCCATTGAAGTCACAGCAAATAAAAGCTCTGAGCCACCTGTCTAAAATGTTCCATTAATGTCTCTTCAAGGAGAGAGAGTAGAGAAAGCTGAAACTGAACAGGAGAACTGAAACATAAGGATATGGAAATGTTGTGGTTCGGACAAAGGATATTGAAGTGACCTAATCAGATCTTTTTATTTGAATGACAGTGGTAAAATTCCAGACTAATCATTTATAATTAGCCATATTCTTAGAATCCGTCTCAACACTTACAAAAGAGTTGGCTACACTTTCAACATAATTGATAATTCAGCTCCAGCCCAGCACTGAAACTGTCTTGACCCAGCCAGTTCATTTGGTAGTTCAAGTATTCTATTGTTGGGTTAGTTCAATATTTTATTAATAAAAAGCTTAACTTCAGTGATGTTTTCTTGGTTTTAGGTTGGTTTATTTAACAGCTCTAATAAAATATATAAAAATGAAATTGATACTGAACCCATCTCTCTGGAGCAACACAGCCCCCAACCCTTGGAGGGCCTAGAGCAGATGCCAGCCAGGTTAAAAGGCAATTTCCCCCCCAATAAATCTGTGTTCTTGCCCTGGGAAGCTGTTAACAGCGAGAGTGGGAAGTTCTGCTTGAGCAGGGTCTGGCAGCAGAGGACCACACAAGGTGTAACTGGGTTTAACTGGGCCATAAATTGTCACTTCACTGTGGTACTATTTAAATAGCCTCAGGGGTGGAGGTTGCCATCCTTCCACTATTCATTTTGCTGTCTTCCACCTCCAGCACATCCCTCCTCTGCCCCAGTCCTCCCCGGCCTCCTGATGGAGAGATGTTCCACACCTGAACATCACCATCCTCTCCATGGGGCCTCCACTTCTTTTTCTTGGCATGTCCTGTGGATGGGAACAATATAATTGAGAATTTTGTGCTTTTTAGGCATGTCTTTAGAGTGGACTTTCACTGCACAGCAGCCACATAGAGTCAGGTGCAGTATAGAGGCCACTGGAAGGAGCATTTTGGAGCCATGACATTGGTGTTCAGAGGGACCTATGTGAAATAGTAAATAAAAGTTGTTCCTTGGCAATTCAAAATTTGAGTGAAGAGTTGCTAAGATCCTCCATGGTATTTATCATTAACTTGGAACTTGTTAGGATTTCCTGGACTCAGGAGCATGGTCCTTCCCCACACAGTCCATCATCAGACTCACAGCAACACTATTCTATCTGGATGTTTTGCTTCTACTATAGGAAAAAAAAAGAAGGAAAATCTGCCTCCTAAATATTTGTCATTTGACCTAATTTTCCAGAATTCTTTGGCACAAACCTTTTTAGAAAAGAGGAAATGGGGAGTTTGGAGGGTTTGTTTAAAAATATGTGTGTACTTATGTCTTGCTTTGTCATCAGAAATGGCAACGTGCCAGAAGGCAGAGACCAGAGGCACAGTGCACAGGAGGGAGCCTGGATTTATGATCCCCCTGTTTGGAGAGCGGGTTACAGTGCAGTCTGCAAACTGCATCCCTAGCAGCCTGTTCACATATTTCAGGTAACACTTTCTGCTGTGAAGACCCACATTCCAATGCTCCTGAAATGTTACAAGCATTTAGCTTCCATTTTGGATTGACCTTTTTATTTCCCAGTTTATGACCACATGTGACATACTCGCTTTTCCCAAATAGTTACAAGAATATTAACTTTGTCAGCTAAAAAAAAAAATCAGTTGAAACCACTCAGGTCTTCCACCTGTGGCAAATTATTTAAAATGAGGGTGTTCACACATCACATTGGCAGCTGGTAGATGGATTCACCTGGAAAGCAAAGGGAAATCACATCTCCCCTAAAAAGCTCAAGTCCTTCCTCCCAAGGACTCTCTCTGATAACACCAAGAAGAGCAAATGAACACTTAGCAACCAATACCAAAGGCCTTAACAGTCTGTGGAAGCATGAGAGAGGACTTCCATTGCCTTTTCTCCTGTGGAATTGCACTCTGTGATATCTGTGTGCTGGAGATCTCTGTGATCTCTTCCTTCCTGAACACCTTCCCACAAGCACAAATTCAGGACTTTTTATTGATGACAGAGCAGAAGTTATTTCTGCCAGCCTCCAAGAAGGCCATAAAGAATTATCAAACAAGAGATACTCAGAAATTGTAAAAATGGAAGAGAACAGTGCCCAGTATTTCATTAAAACCGTCCTTATGTACAATAAGCAAGGAGACTGCAGGATGTGGATCCTCATCTGGCCAGGAGTTCACTCTGCTCTTGCAGCAGGAAAGGCAGCCAGTGGAGACAGCAGGATGAATTGCCCCTACTCCCCAGAGCAGAGTTGATATTTATGGCAATTCTAAAAATTATGGCACAAGGAAATCAACAAGCTGGAAAGTCACGCTGGCTGCAGCTCCATAGGAAACAGCGGGGCGGAAAAGCAAAGTTTACCAAATGGAAGAGGAAAAATCTGGTAGGAATGCTTTTTCTTTCTTTCTTTTTCTTACTTTACAAAAAAATCAAGTTTCTTAGGATGTTTTACAAACAATGAAGCACATAAAAAACCTGTGCATGTCAGGGGAAGGCAGGTGCAGTTCAAGTGGAGGTGAGATTAATGAATGATGGGCACTGTCTTGAGATTCTGGGTATCCATATCTTGCCCCACCTGTCTCCAGAGCAGCACAGACATCAGGGTACTCGTTCCCTTTACCAGGCCAAACTTTCTACCCGGCCTTGCTCATTCAACAAATGTAACTAACAGGAGCATTAGGATCACATTTCTCCCTGTAACTTCCCAACCAGTTTTTGCTTTTCCTCTCTGCACCCCAAATGCAACAAAACACCCATGCAGCTGCTTAACTTTAAGCGGTGTGTTTGGGTCCTGCTTGCTTTAGATCAATTCAAGCTCATCCTCATGGCTGGGCTGGATCCAACACCATCACTGGCAACGTTACGTGGCCTGAAGAACACCAAATACTCAGACCTAGGCTCAGTCGTGAAGATTTTTGGCTTTCATTCCTCTTCTGATTTGATCAAGGCAGATGGAACAGGATTGGGCTTCTAGAGGAAGGTTGGAACTAGATAATCTTTAAGGTCCTTTCCATCCCAAACCATTCTGTGATTCTATGGTGAGTGCATCATTCAAAGAAGAAACACAAGTGATATGTCCCCCAAAATCATTACATGACCACAGACCTCACATACAACTTCCACCAAATTTCTAAACCTTGGGTTTTGCCCTGTGAAACATCAATATCTGTGCATCCTTCACTCCTCCTACCAGCCCTTTATATATTCCCAGATAAATAAAGAAATAAACAAATAATTTCCAAAGAAAAAATATTAAATTAATTAAAACAAATGTAAGATTTCCATTTTAAAAATATTGTAACCTTCGGCTGGTTTTAATAAACATGCTGAGATTTTTTCATAACCTTAACACAGAAATTCATCTCATGAAGGGTAGAGTCTTGCTTCCTTCTTTGCTCTGCAGGTCAAGCTGGTGGTACAATGAAATTTGACTCAAGTTTTAGTTTTAATGATCTGACAGAGACCAATAGGGGAGGGCCTCTCATTTTTTACAAATAATGATAATTAAATAAGATTCAAATATCGTGTTGGGGGGACATTTTCTTGAAAGCTTCTGTAAAAATAGTTATAATTCACTGTAGATCTGTCTTTTTAGTAATTTTTAATGATAAGAGGCTTCAGACACAAAGTTATTTTAAAAAGGTAACTTTTGAATTAAAAGATAAATGATTTCTTGATATTACACATACTTCAAAATTTTAATGAAAAATATTAGAGAGGGCCCCCAAATGAGAAATTTTAACATAAATTTGGACTCAAACGCAGTTAGAACTCTGTGTGCTCAGACCCAGGACTTTGAAATTACCTGTTATGGATAAGAACTAGGAAGTTCCAGTTTAGGAGCAGTATTGTCTGACTCAAACTTGGGGTCAGAGGACCTGCTGGATCCCATTTGGAGCCACTCCTGCGAATTTCAATTAACTCTATTTCACCATGTCTCTGAACATCATCAACCTCACTTTGGCTTGAGGATCCCCTAGATGTGGCAAACATCATATGGCACCTTCCACCCTAAGGCATCCTGAAACAATGGCACCCAGGGCTCTCCACCTTCCCTTTTAGGAGCTGCCATTGGTTTAACAACCTCCAACATAATGCAAACCTTCAGAAGAGGAACTTCAGGAGACAGAGACCAACTGAAACCTTACAGAAATGCCCCCTTTCCTTTGCAAATACAGACTGAAGGCCAAATTTTAGGGCATTAGTCTGGTTTCCTGCTCCAGGGAAAGCTGTTTTATAGAGAAAAACCATCCCTGTTCATAACCCTCTATAACCCAGCTAAAATCAAATGTCAAATCCCCATAAGCATCTGTTCCTCAGCCAGAGGTTGTTTTCCTTCACGGATGAATCAAACATTCTGAGTAAATCACATGAATCACCAGCGGAAACATCATCCTCACAGCTTCATCTCACAGTTATGAATAAGGAGCTTGTTTTGCAAGTCCCCAGAGAAGAAATAAAGCCTTTGGAGCTCAGGGAGGGGCCCAGGACTTTCACAAGTGTTTTGTTTTAATAGATTACAAACAATAAGGTGTCTCCCTCCTCCCGTCAAATAAGGTACGGCCAATTGCTCTACAAACCACCTCTCAATTTAGCAGTACTTTTATTAATAAGAAAATGCTTGCACTGATGACATAGCTCAATAACCCAGTTATAAATCTCATAAATCTGTTGCAACGGTTACAAATGAGCAATGTGATTTATGAGTGGGGCCACTGACTTCTACACCTGACATAAAACTTTGTAGGCAATCAGCCACATGTTTCATTTTAGTTTTATATTTGACATATAAATCAGGCAGTGAAAGGGACTCTCTCTCTCCACCCCCACTCCTCCCCTTGAAACAGACGGAGCAAATATTTTACAAGCAACATGTAAGTCACTGTAGCAAGGACACAATATGAGGTATGGAAAATATTATGCTGTGATTTCATTAGTTTCATGTGAACCAATATGGGGCACAGTGACCTGCCTTGAAGAGCAGGGAGGAGAGCAGGAAGTTAAGGGGGAAATAACCATGCAGGTCACCATGGGAAAGCAAGTTTTCCTGCACTACATGCTCAGTTTATTTCCAGGCCTTTCAAACCTGTGGAAGGTCCACGGCTTCCCCTCGTGAGCTGAGCAGGGTTTGGCCCTGCTTTTGAGGTCAAGGTGTCCAACATAACCCCATAAAGGCAATGTGATCATCAACAGAATGGAGAAGAAGAGAAAACCTGACAGTCACTAAGTGGATTTTTGAGGTTGCTTTTCACAGGTGTTGATAAAATAACTCTCTGCCCAGCACATTTCCCAGGATCCCTTCCCTCTTCAGATTCTACAGCAGAAGTGCCCAATAGCTCATCAGAGCTTCAAGTTTGACCCCCAGCTCAATGTTGAACAACCATCTTTAAAAAAAGAAATGCCCTGGGAACACATTTCAGTCACTTCAGGGGATTCTGGTATAACTGGTAAATTTCTCCTGAATTTATGTGTGACCCAGTTCCGAAGTGTGTTAAAACTCCTTCATTCATCTGAATTTCAAGATGAGTCAGATCTTTGTGCAAAGTGCTGTGTGAAATTAGGTAGTTAGATGTTTGCCTCAGAAACTCAAGGAAATGTTGCTCCAGTTGTTTTTAGATGCAAATTTAAATGTCTGATTTTCAGTAAGTGTAAAATCAGACCCACAAATATGAGAAAGTGCTAAAGGTAGGATGTACAGAAGTGAGATGAAGCGTGAAATAATATATAACAACCTAAAAAAAATATTATTTTAAACAAGTGGTATAAATCTGTACTACTTTCACCCAATTGCACTAGTTAGTTTATCTCAGCTGGCTAAAGTCCTGTCAAAGTTTTTTATATGATCTCCTCCAGGGATGTGCATTTTTCCATAACAGAGGTGTTGGCCATTTCTGGAAAGCTCTTGCTATGAGTCAGGCATGTACTACTTTTCCATTTTCTCAGAAGAACTCTTTAAATACACTTGAGGCAATGGAAAGCCATCTGGAGGCAGAGGCTGAAGGATGGGTTGTGGCTGCCTGGTTCAGTGGTGCAGAGCTCTGAGGATGGGGTGGGAAATGGACTATCCCATGTCACAGCAAGATTTTTCACAAAATTCACTATTTCTTTAGTTTTACTCTTCAGTGATTTTATGTGATATATTCTATAAATACAGGCCTCTTGGAAACTTCAGTGGGGCTCTGATCAGCCACCTGGTTTACAACACCATCTAATGTCTAGCACAGATGAGGCTTTTGCATATCCTTAGGTGGTACTACATCTTCAACAACACAAATTTGTGCAGTTCCACTCAGGCTGTTAATGTCTTGTGTACTCTAAAAAATAATGTATGCTCCAGCTTAACCAGACACCATCTGATTTCTCTAGTGTGTATTCCAAGTGGAAAACAGATGATTTGTTTATAAAGATGAGTTTCTTGGGCCATAACTGAGATCTCATTATTTATTTAAAATTAAGATGTAAATATACAGGAGAAAGCCAAGCTTACACCAGCTGAGAATTCCCCCTGTACATTTTTCAGCTGCTCATGACCTTACCTCTTCCTCTTCACTGACAGGTAACAGAGTTGATTTCCCTGTACACAGAAGGAGCACTGGATACCGGAAAGTTTACACCTCTGAATGTTTGTCTAGTTTAAATATGTTGAGTGAATGGTGAAAGAATGATAATTAAGATGTTCTCTGCATGCAAATTGACATTTAGTTGGGGGTGATGGGACTGAAGCAAACACTGAAATAAATCAAGGTCAGTGTAAGACTGAGCTGCCACAGTAGAGTTTGGGTGTAGGGCCAGGTCTGGATCTGACAGAAGAGGAATCCAGTACATACCAGTATTGGAAGCCATGGCAAGGAATGCCTGAGGATAAATGTGTACAGAGAAGTCCACAGCCCAATTCTGCTTACTTGGCAGCCAACCTTTTCAGACATAAATTTCTCTCACCTCCCCACTCTGTGAGTCTTTTCTTAGGCTTAAGTTGTCCTTGCATTAGCTCCTTGCAGTAGTGGGATTCTGCTGAGGTTCTTCAGTGGCCCAAATGAGTGTTTGCATTTCCAAAGGTCTCCCACTGGAGCTCACGTTCTTTTTTTTCTCTCCCCCACACGTTGACTTCAAAACATGAATAGTATATAATGATCAGGAGGGATGAGGAGTAGCTAGCAATGATTTACAAAGGGGAAATCATGCTTGACCAACCTGATTTCCCCCACAGAGAGGTGACCAGCTCGATGCATGAGGGGAGAGCAGTGGATGTTGCTTACCTTGACTAGCATATCTTTTGTCACTGTCTCCCATAATAACACCTAAGATAAGATGACAAAGTATGGGTGGAATAAGTGGACAGTAAAATGGATTAAAAACTGGTTGCACCACTAGACCCAGAGGGCTGTGACCAGTGACACAAAGTCAAGTAGGAGGAAAATGGCTGAGGATGTGTCCCAGAACTCTGCCCAGTTCTGGGCTCCCCAGTGCAAGAGTGACACAGATTTATTGGAGCTAGTCCAGCACAGGGTCATGAAGGTGATTACTGGATTGGAGCATTTCTCATATCAGGAGATACTGAGACAGCTGGGACTGTTCAGCCTGGAGAGGGGAAGCCCAGGGGGATCTTATCAATGTCTATAAATACCAAATAGAAGAGAATGAAGACAAGGGATTAGACTTCACTGACAGGACAAGAGTGACTGGACACAAATAAAACACATTAAATATTTACTCTGAGGAAGGTCAAACACTGGGCCAGGTTGCCTGGTGATGATCTGGAGATAATTCAAACCAGACTGAACACAGCTCTGAACAACCCTCTCTTGGTAACCCTGCTTGAGCTGTGCTGGACTAGACCTCAAGGTTGGAGTAGACCTCAAGGTTGGACTAGATCTCAAGAGCTGCCTCCAACCTCAACCACTCCACGATTCTGTGACTGTAACAGCCCATAGCACTCGTCTTCTTTGAAGGCAAAGAATATCCAAAGTACAGCATTGCTCATTATATTGTTCATTAGCATAGCTCTCATTGCCGTAATAAAGTATGTATGTGTTCAGACTCTGCTTTCAGTTGCAATTTGACACACTGTAACACAATAATTATAACTGGAGTGCAGCAGTGATCAGATCCAAGAAGCATTTTGGCTGCAGACTCCCAAATTTTCAGGAAGTTCCAGTGCAGATCTGCACCTTGCACCTGGTTCCTGTCTGTGTAATGGGCAGAACCAGCATTTCTTATCTGAACAGCCACCTGCTATTTCAAGAAAACCCAAACCCCACAGCTTTGGAGACATTCTTGTTTAGATTCAGACTCAAGGTTTTCTATTCAAGGTAAAGTCTGTTGCTGTAAAATATTCTACCTCCTCCACTCCATCCTGCATCTCTAAACGTGTTTTAAAAACGTAGGTTTTTAAATGTTTCAAAAGAACACAGAAAGAGGACATTGAATTAGAGCAGAACAAGACAAGAAAAAAATGTTTTTAAACAGATTTGATTTTCGTTTTTTTGGCAAGTTTTTCAAATAGCTTTTGGTGACGCATATTGCTAAAACGGAGCCAGAAATAAACTGTTTACGAGAAATTTTTTTCCAGTAAGTGAAAACCTAATTATTTTGATTTGAAGGTTTTGGGGTTTTGCTTTTTTTTTTTTTTTTAAATAAACATTTTTAAATATTTGGGAGATTGTTCTTTAAATTAAATAAGCAATCACAGTCTGCAGAGGACTGCTCTCCCAAGGCGATGGTCCTTCTCCACATGAAGAACCAGGCACAAAAAAAAATTCCTGAGTCCCAGCTCTTCAATGAGAATTTTTACATTATAGGAAGGTTTAACCTCACAAGCTGAGAAAGCATTTGCTTGGCACCTTTTTCAACAAGCATGCACTCCATTACAAGTAAATGTGCATTATTACAGTGATACAATTGCCCTGACAGAGAGTAAATTCAGACAGCAATTTTTTTTATTTTGCTTTCTGCTGGGCACTTCTGGTGATGCTTGTTTCCCTGAAGTTGCCTATATTCCCATACCACTGGAGTTCTCCTAAACCACAGCTAGTGGGGGTCAGTTCTGAACCAGATTTTTTGAAAAGTTACCCCTAAAAAAGAAAGCCTCACTTCAAGAGGCTTTCACTCATTAGTGATAGACATTGTCTGCCTGAACTAACAGTGAACATTGTCTGCCTGGACTTCAGGGAGGCCTTTGACAATATCTCACTTAAGATCCTCACGGACAAGCTGTTGTTTAAAGTATTGGATAAGCAGCCAGTGATTTGGCTTCTGAACTGGTTGAGTGGCTGGGACCAGAGGTTGGTGGTCAGTGGTGTGGAGTGTGGTCGGAGGGCAGCAGCTAGTGATTGTATCCCAGGGGTCACACACTGAGTCCAGCCCTGTTTAACATCCTCATTAGCAGCTGGGATGATGGGGCAGAGTGTACCCTTGGCAACCTTGGCAGCAACACCAAACTGGAAGGAGTGGTTGATGTGCCAGAGGGTTTTGTATCCATCCAGAGGGACCTCAGTGGGCTGAAGAAATGGGACAGTGGGAACCTCATGGAGCTCAACAGTGAGAAGTGCCAAATCCTGCACCTGATGAGGGAAAAAAAACAGGCACCAGGACATGCTGTAGATCAGCCAGTGGGAAAGAAGCTTGATGGAAAAGGACCTGTGGGTGCTGCTGAACACCTGATTGAGCATGAGCCAGAAACACGCTCTTGTAGCCAAGGTCAGTGGTATCCTGGGCTGCATTACACAAAGTACTGCCAGCAGGTCCAGGGGGGTGATCCCACTCAACACTGGTGAGGCAAAATCTGGAGTTCTGTGTCCCATCCTTAGTGCAGACAGTCAGACCTACTGTACCCCATGGGATGCTGCCTGGCCATGTGCTCCTCGTCTCTGACTGCTCCCCATCAGCACAATTCTATGCATTTTGTCTAGTTTAAAAGATACCTTCCAACCCAAACCATTCAAGGATGTTGCGTGCTGCGCCTATTATCATTTCTTCTTGATGATTGTGTGGGTCTGTGCAAATAATTTTGGCACCTAACTTTAATAAAGAGAACCCTGTACTCTGTACTATGCTTTGCAAAGCACTACTAGCCTATGTTGGGAGGGTTAGAGAGTAACCTGCATGACCATAAACCTCTTGCTGTCTTTTTAAATCCTCTTTCTTTGTGACAGTTTGGCTCAGGATGGTTTTCCTGGAAGAGAGGCTTTCAGCAGGGCTGATGATGGGGATCCCATAAGGAGGTGCAATGTCCCATCCTCACCTGCATGCCAAAAATTGTGGGCTGCATCTCAAGTACAGGCTCCTTGTCCTCCTGTAACCCCTGGCACCAGCACAAGTCATGCAGCAGGCTGCTGTGTCTGCCTTAGAGATTGGTTTGCTTTTGTGTTGAAATTTCATGAAGCCTTAATAACTCTCACTCATAACTTTCCAGCCAAAACTTCACTGCCATTGACCCTGAAAAAATGAATATATAAACAAAAGTCTGAGAAGTGAATGCAGATGATCTGAACTAGCTTACTGGTTAGGACTATAATGGCTTAATGGGTAAAGCACGAACCCTCTGAGTCTCTTCCTTTGGCTTAGTTGTGGTGATGAAGAGGAGATAAAGACCAGCTGAACACAGGAAACAGGCAGACAAGATCCACCTGTCATTGGCTATTGGTTACTTTTGTTACTGCAAGGACTCTCAGGAAAGAAAACCTGACATCTGACAAGATTTTTTATAAGAACCATTAGCACCATCTCCCTATTAACAGTTTTACCACATTCAGAAAGGTGGTCTTGGCTAAATACTGAGCCAGAGAAATTACATATGTTAGTAAAAAATATCTTCTCCATCAGTTTGACAAGTCCTGAAATCACTGAGCTAAGGTGCATCATGTAATAGGTAGTCAGGCATAAAACAAACAGAAAACATCACAAGTTTGGTTCACAGCTCAACAACAGCTCCATACAACCTCATCTACCAAACGAATAAGGAAAATAAAATATTTAAATAAAAGCATAGGGCCATTGTTTTGCCTCCCTAGCACTCAAAACTTGGCCCCAGATCTACTGTGCATTTCATTGACTACTGAGAATGTGTCTGACAAACTTCGATTGAGTTTTAGGCTTACAAGCAAACAGCTGGTATCCTCTGTAGAATTAATTGTCCCCAGTCCCCTCCAGCTCAACAGCTGGAGCCAGTGCAACTCTCAGCTGCTGGAGGTGTTGATGGCTGCTTGTTGCTATTCCTTTTGTTTCTTTCAACTGGGGTATTCTCCTCAGCGAATTAATCCCATCAGTCTTGAAGGTAGTCTTGCAAAAGTAGGAATGATGTAAATTAAGGAACAGGTTGCCCAGAGAAGCTGGGAATTCCACACCCCTGGAAATGTTCAAGGCTGGATGGTGCTCTGAACAACCTGGTCTAGTGGAAGGTGTCCCTGTCCATGGGGAGGGGTTGAAACTAAATGGTTTTTCAAGTCACTTCCAACCCAAACCTTTCTATGATTCTATGATTCTAAGATAGGACGTGCTTGGAAAGGGACAAAGATATATAGAAAAAAGAGCAACAACAGCCAGGGGAAAAAGGAGACATTTTAATGCTTCATGGATATTCAGACTCAGCCCCTGAAGTCTAAATGTACTAATCCATTCTGATTCTCTGAAATGATTGAACGCATACTTTAACAATATGGATTCTTGCTTTCAGAGCCCAGCCAGCATAAATCACAAATCTGCATTGTCTGCAATATATATGCCACATTTTATTACCTTGGTTCACAGCTGACACTTAATTTAACGCTCACCCTTTCATGTAATATATTGAAAGATATGCATCACTTCTCGGTTCTGCACCACGGGGCTCAAATTGCCTATGGTATTGATCCATACGATGATTAAAACTCAGCATTCTTTAAGAACCTGGGCTCTCAGAGCACTAGATGGTGCTAGAGAATGCTCTTAGCCAGCTCCGGGGCTGCATCCCCACAAATTCCCTCCATGTACCTTTATTTTTGCACAACGTAACGGCATAATCTGCATCCAGCATCTACATTCTCTGCAGTGTTTCAGACGGGCTGCTGGCACTGCCCATCACTCTTCCTCGCTGGGTGATGAGAAGTTGCTTGTTGTTGCCAGGGGCAAGCTGTCAGACTCACGAGTCAAGTGCCCAGGTCATGAGACTGCCTTCAAAAACAGTGGATATATAAGTGTTTTTAATTGTACTTTTATTTGCACTCTGGTTCCTAAGCCCTAGGACAGTTATGGTGCTATTTATGTGCTCCCTAGGAAAGCTTGGGAGTGCTGGGCACCAAAAGATCAGAGCCAGGCACGGGTCTGAGCAACAAAGTTCAAACCACAGTTCAGACCTCACCAGGGTGGGTAGGGAAGTTTGGTTTTGAACCATCCAAAGTAAAGAAACCACCCTTGGAAACCACCAGCTGAGAAAGACAATTAGGAAACAGAGTAGGGAGTTGTACAGTTCTGTGTCTGCTAACAACTACAGTAATTTTTTTGGCTGGAGCACGTGCTGGGAGAGGAGGGTTTCAGGGAGACCAGGACAGCCGGCACCAAGCAAGAGGTTTTCTCTTGTCACTGAGGTCAGAGGGAATCTCAGCTGGTTCAGTAGGGCTAGGCTGGGTATGTGTCCTGTGATGTGCAGAAAGGGAAAGCAAGTGTGCTGCACTTCGCCTCAGAGATGACCCTGGCATCAACATCAACGGGTCATTTTGTCACCAGCAGCTGCACCATGTGAGGACAGGCTCTTGGAGAGAAACCCAAGTGTTGGTCCTTCTTCTCCTGCCAGGTGCCCAAGGACATGGGGTGTCCCAGGGAACCACGGAACACAGACACTGGCAGCATAACAGGGATAATACAGGTCACTTTTCCTCTGTGACAGCTCAGCTGTGAGGCTGCACACTGACAAGATCCAGGTGCTTATAGGGCAGCCACAGAGCCCAGTGCTATTAACACCAATGCTGTGGGTTCAATCCCTGTATGGGCCACTCACTTCAGAATTGGACTTGATGATCCTTGTGGGTCCCTTCCAGCTGTGAATATTCTGTGATCCTGTGATCCAAACCAGCAATATTTTCATGGCATTGGTGCTGTGAGAGATGCTGCCCAGCTGTGCCTGTCTGGGGGTGGGCACACGGCGAGAGGGCACAAGGCGACACCGAGCTGCAGACAGCAACTGCTGCCGACAGCTGGAGCAGCCACTGGGACACAGGGATACAGGGCAGTCTTGGGTTTAGTGCCAGGGGCACAGCTGGCAGCCAAGCACTCTCCTCCTCCTGACTGCAGGGCAGCTGCAATGGCAGGACAGCAGCTTCCTCAGGCGCCGACACCGCACAGACTTGGTCTCATCCTGCCCAGGCAGCACAGGCTGGAGCCTCCACCAGCTGCAGCTCCCCCAGCTGCAGGATCAACCCAGGGACCCATCCAAACCACATCTCACAAGGCAGGTTGGATCAAGCACGATGGGGCCAAGCGTGTGGTGGGCACATCTCCTGTGGCTGGTTCTTTCTGGACATGGTGTGGCTACCACATGTTCATGCAACACCAGGGTGCAGCCACTGGCCATGCCATGCTTCGTCCCACCAGGAGTACCAATGAGGAGCAGTGCAGAGTAAAAACCATGGCTTGTAAAACATGGAAATCCAGGTGGGTGTTACAGGCCCTGCACTTACGTGCTTCTGATATCACAGACTGAAAGCAATCACTTCTTTTGGCTCATTTAACCTTGGTGGGACATGTTCCCATTCTGCTCCTGCTTGATGATGGCATTGAAACCAGATGGAAATGCTTTGAAGAACTTCGATATGACTTCATGGAATTACAACATCATCACTAAATCAACCAATCAGACAACAGCTAAAGAATGACATTCCCATGGGTTAGGGTTAGGGAAAACACCCATGGGTGTTTTCAGCACCATTAGGATGTTTAAGGGACACAGTTGGATCACATTAGGCCCGCAGCCTGTTTTGAAACTTCAGTGGAATCATTATCATTTTTCTTTTTGTTGAAATCAAATGAATTGCTTATCTGAATTTAAGGGTACCCCTCAAGCACTTGCAGAGGGTGAAACTGCAAACCAAAGGGGAAATCCCACTGCTGGGCTGGTTCTCCCAGTTCAGTAATGTGCTTAAAGTCTCTGCACTGCCCAAGAAACTTGCCATGGTGTCTCATCCCTGCCTCATGTTATATCACCCACAGCCTTCTAACATCACACAGGGAGGGAAATTTGCTTTTAATTGATTGTTAACCTACCCGTGTCCCTCTGTGTGCCTTTTATTTACATTAGCAGTCTGAAAGAGCAAAGTATTCCCCTTCACATTTCACTCTGCTGGAGAAACGGGTTTGCTGTCATCACTCCTCATAAGCACAGCCTGAGACTCGCTTTCCTAAACTCTCCCTTCCACCATTTGTCTTTACTACCTCATAGCTGTCAGCTTTTCTTCTAGCTGCTACTATGAAATGAGCACAGGGTCGTTTTGGCCAAAAACCACTCAAGAATCAAGAAGTAGAGGAGGAGGGGAGCAATTACTGATCATCGAAAGGAAAACTGGAGAAAGCTGGGAATGTATCCTTGATTGAGGGTTGCAAGCCTCAGCCTCCAGATCGAAAATCACCATTAATCTTACCCAATAATACATTGAAGGGAATTGTACACAAGCATTTATCCCAGCATCACCAAGGTTCCCTAATCCTTCTGCCACAAAGAAACCTCTTCTCTTCTGAAATCATTTGATATGTGGAGAAACCCTAAAGTGGCATTCAGTTCTCTTATTGCAACAGCTGTATTAAACAAAGATTGACAGTGCTCTATGACTCCCCTATCCACCAAACTTTCCTTACACAAGTTATTTCATCTGTGCTGCCTCAGTTTCCCCACATGTAAAATGGACATAGTGGGAGCTTCTGGTCTGACAGTGGAAGATGTGTCTGAGGAGAAACTGAGGTTTCTAAGAGCTGGTTGATTTTCTTTCCCCAGCTGAACGGGCACTCAGACATAGAGAGAGTCAGGTGAGAAACATTCCCAAGAACCTGGGAGAAGTAAATAGCCCAAATTACTACAGAGAGACTCTTGTTTGACCACCCCATGAAAAACCAGCATGTCATGTTCAGGCTTTTTCTGTTCAAGTGATAGATGTTTTAATAGATAATAGGAAAAATACATTTATTTTCCCCAAAGAAAGAAACCTTCTGCAGAAAAGGCCACTATATTTTAATGTCACTGCAACTTCCACTTGGGCCAGAAAGCCTAAACATTTCTTTCCAGGCCTTTGGTTTCCCAGAAGGTGGGGTTTTTTTCTAATGGCTAGTGAAAATTCAGACAATTGTGTCAAATACTGCAGGGATTTCAGAATGAAAGAAGAGGTCCATCAGGACAAGAACGAGAAGGCAAAGAGAATGCACCTTCCTTCACCCTGTTGAAGCCTCTTGGCATCCTGCTCAGCAATTTACCCCCATTTTGGGGATGCAGAGAGAGTCCAAGGAAAACTTGACAAAGGAAGAGGGCTGAATTGTCACTTTTTTGGTGAAGTCCTAGGTAAGAATAGCCCACCAGATGGGTGCTGGTTCACTACACAGTTAGATATAATCAGTACAACACCCACTCTGTGGTCTGAGTGGGAACCAGCAGGCACTGGTGGTGGTCCAGATTGTCACCTGGGTGCTGCTGGGTGCTGTCACCCACCTGTCTGGCACCAACTCCGTGCCCTTCTCGGGGGAGCTGCCATCCACCACCCCAGCGGGCCAAGCAGCAACCCTAAGCTGGGTCTGCACGCCAGGGCGGCCAGCGCGGAGCCAGGCTGTCCCCTCACTCCCCTCCCACCTCCCCCTCGCCGGCCGCCAGGACTTTGTGTCCTAAAAGCTCATTCTTTCCATAGCGTAAAAAATAAACCAGCATGTGCTCCTCTCCAACGCCGCCCGTCTCCACAACGGCCCCGGGCGGGTTGTTGTTGTCGTTCGGCTCTGCCTCTCCTTAAATAACAGAATTATAGCGGGTCTAATCCTGCAAAGTGCTGAGTAACAGCTCGTTCCCAATAAATTAAGCAGGCACTCAGCGCCGCAGCCTGATATTTGTATCCATGTCCTCCCGGATTATCAGTCTCTCCTCCTCGCTCTCTGCCCGGCCCCTCGGGGAGCAATTATCTGTGAATGAGAACAGAATAACTCTTTTAGCAGAAGGTTTCCACACTCGCGCACAAGGAGCGCTCTGAATGGATTTATCATGCTTGCTAAAAAGGGAGGTGGTAAAAAATTCCCCCCCTTCTCTCTTTTTTTATCCTATATTTTAAGGAGAAATCCCTGAAGCGGCAGCCGTTCCCCGGTGGCTCCACACACCAGGGGAAAAAAAAAAAAGAGGAAAAAAAATAGAAAAAAAAATTGGATATAGTAAAACTTTTTAAGGGAGGCATGAATCGGTTCTTCAGAAAAACAAGGCAGCGGTGCCAACTGGAAATGTTTGCTTTGGGGGTGAGTTAGATGGCTGGCGTCAGCCAGGGCTAAAGACATGCCAGCGGAATGCAATATTGGGGAAGCAGCAGGTCACTCAATCACTGGCAATTTGCCCAGGAGCAACTGGATGCCTTCAGATTTTTTTTTCCTTGTGTGTGCATGTTGCCTTTTTTTTTTTTTTTTTTTTTTCGCTCGGCAAACAGAGCCCCAGCAGTTTTGAGGCTGCGGAGCTGGAGAATGGTGTTTCTGAAAGGCACGTTCCTGCAGGAATACCCCCGTGGGTCTGCTCGGCTGCACAGCCGTGACATCTGGCAGAAGTGGTTGCGTTGGGATGGATGAGGCTGAATCCTGCCGGCTGCTGCCTCCACGCACAAGGCAGCAGATGCAGCACAGTGCCAAGGCAGTGGGCAGCCCCGGGGAGGGGATGGGGCAGGAAGATGGGACAGCAGCACCTCCAAAAATACCCTCCAGCAAACTAGAATACTTTTTTCCTCCAGTAACAAGTATCAAACACTATAAAAGAGATTTGTGTTTCTATTTTGGAGAAGAAGTGGATTTTCTTCAAGGTCAATATGCTTTATGGGAGTGGAGAAATTAGGTAAAAGACAAAAAAAAAAATTTCCCCTAATGAACAATGTCCATTAACTCCCCACAGCACAGGAGGAGGCAAAAACCCAACAGGCATTTTTGTCTGCACATCTGTAGTTTTTCATTGCTGTATCATTTGTGCAGAGTGCCAGGCTGCACACAGAGCCCAAATAAGCCAGGGAGGGAAAGTGTCTCAGCAGGAGAGGCTCTAAACGAGGTGGTGGCCTGACTTGCAGCAACCAGCAGCATTAGGGATCTGCCTTTTTCACTAACATGGGAAATAAGTGTTCAGTCAGCAGATGAATGCAGTGCAGTCACCAGTGTATGATGGGCTGATGTCGACCACGGCAGCTCTCCAGAGGTAAAAAGGAGCAGTAAAATTGCCCTCATTTTTGCCTTCTCCATCCATATGAATAAAACCCAATGTGTGAGAGGGAGGGCACCTCTTGTGAAAGCAAACCCAAAGACCAAGTTTTACCTGAGACTCCAAACTTGCAGGGCTCAATCCCACTCTGAAGCATTGTCACAGTTAAACAGCAGCAGCCACCCATCTTCTACCACAATGTCACCACTCCACAGGGCAAAGCCACCCAAGGAAAGTGACGCTGCAGAAGGAGGAGAGGCGAACTACTGCAAAGACAAATCTTATCAATCAAATAAATTGGAGAGAAAGTACAGATGCTTGGAGGCAAACCACAGCTATGGCCAGCAGGTAGGGATCCCTGAGGGGTTTCTTAAGCAGGGTCTGAACCTGTGCTCTTCTGACGTCTCCTGACCTGGCAGCTGCCCTTGCACTGTTGTGCCATGGTGCCCAGTGACACAGCCATCAGCTCACCCAAGTCCAAAGACCATCAGGCTTTGAACAGCAATGTCAGCTCAGGACACAATGCCCACCTGAAATGCAGCTTTTTTCCCCCACTTCTGGTTTCCAGAGTCATTGGTCAGGCAAAAATGGTTTTAAATTGATCACTCTTGTCTCTCCATCAACACCTTTCTTTTTACATCTTCATCCTGGTTTTGGATCTTGATCCAGCTCTGGGGGAGAATGAACTAAAATGTCCTCAGCATTCAAGCCTCCATCACTCTCCTTTTTTGCACCCCTTTTCATCTTATTAAGATTTATACTTGGAACAAGAGCTTGTCATTAGATCACTGGACCAAGGCTTTATTTAAAACAGATTGCATTCCCATGTCAGTCACCAGTTTCTTGCGTGATCTTGAGAAGAATCCCCTTTCCCCAGATCCTGCTACTGTAAAATGGATATTGTAACTTTTTCTTTTCCTTGCTGTGTTTTTTTTTAGTCTTAAGAAAGAGACAGTCTCACCCAAAGTGTATGCACAGCAAAACAATGACAATTATTTGGTTTCATTGTAAAGTACCTTTAACCATTATTTAACAAAACACACAAGTTCCTGACAATGTCTTGGAGAAAAAAAAACATTTCACCAACTTCTTTTCCACATGATTAATCCTTGTAAAAAGTATCATACTGGCATGTCCAGCCCATACAACTGCTCTAGGTGCTGTAGTTGTCCATTCAACCTTGTCATTTAATTGCCTGCAAGTGCCTCCTTCTTCCCAGGAACACCCTCAGTGTGGTCCAAGGGAGCATTGATGGGCAGTGAGGAAGCAAAGTGAGGACACACTCAATCAGCCCAAAAGATAAATGTCACAGTGAGTGCTTCCACCCAACCCTGTGCTCCAAGGCTGCAGATCAAGCCAGGGTAGCCAGTGAAGATGGGCAGGACTGAGCCCTTTGCTTCTCCTGCCTCAGTGCTATTGTGTAACTTGGGGAAATCAGTTTAGTTTCCTATACCTCAGTTTCCCCATCTGGAACACGGAAATAATTATCTTGGCATCTTTTTAAAGGCCTTTCAGATGAACAGCCCTTTTAAAGAGGTAAGTTGTATTATAAGCAACGGACTCTCATGTCTGCCAAGAACCAAAAGTGATATGAGGGAGATGAAATTCAGGCTACCTCATCAGCAAAGCATGTTGACCTGGCTTTCAAGACAAGGTTAGGGCTCTTGGAGAGAGCCCATTCCTTTTTGGGACGGAAAGGAGTGGACATAGACCCAGCACATGCTTTCCTATTATTAGTCATTTGTATCCATGTATTGCTGCAAGTGTGTACAGCCCTCAACAACCCACCAAAGCCTAAAGGGCACAGCCTAAAGTCATCTAACCCAGCAGCTCGACCTCGCAGTGGGGGCTGAGGAGAAGCTGCCAGGTAATTTCCCCACGATGGCTTGGGCAGGATGGATGCAACCAGTCCCCACCAAGCCTGCAAGTCCCAGCACCTCCATGAGCCTCTCAGTAGGACTGGAGAGGGGACAAGAGCAGGCAGAGGGACCTGCCTGGGGACCAACTGGAGCGCACGGCATCTCTAGAGGACCAGGTGGGTGACTCACATTTGGCTGGGGGAAGGACGCTGGAAGCAGGCGAGGTGCAGGCACAGGCGAGGTTCGTGAGGACCTCACAAACAGGACTGGAGGCACGACCGAGAGCTGCTTTGCACGACAGGGCTAAATCCGTCCCTGGCACGGCTCCCCTCCAGCCGCCCCGGTGTGTTTGTGTAAGGATCCAGCCCTGGCCGCGCTGGGAGGCACCGGCTGCGCGGGGCTGGAATGCCAGCCTGGAGGCCCAGACACAAGGACAGTGCCAGATGCCGGGCATATTTTGTCAGCTGCGCGGGCTGCGGGCTGTCACACGGGGCTGGCTGTGCACCTGCGCGACCCCGAGCCGCCCGGCTATGAACAGCCGGCCGCAGCGCTCTGATGCCGGATCGCTGACCGCCCCGTCCGCGGGCACAGGGATGAACCAGCCTCCCCGCTGGTAACCCCGGGGCTCTGCTGCAGCCGGGACTGATGCAAGTGCTAATGCACCCGATGCTTGCTCCTCGTCGGGAGTCGGTGTGTGAGGCCAGCCCGGCTCCACCGCCTCTGGCTGCCCCCGGCCGCCCCCGATCATGGGATGCCCAGTGCTCCTGGTGCTCCTGGTCCAGCCCCTTGAGCTGATGGGGCTCTAAAGGTCTCCTGATGCAATTGCTGAATGTTTGGGACCCTCCAAGCAAAGATGAGACCAGCACAAATTTCTGAGAGAAGAGCTAACACAGGGACAACTAACATGAGATGTGAAATGTGTTTAGTACCCAAAGGCAAGAGCTGCAGCAGGCACTGAGTATTTGGGGGCTAAAACCATCTCAGACATGGGGGATAGTATCTGAAGGGGCCAGGGAAGGAGGCATTGCTGGAGAAAGCTGCATTTACCTATTTTACCACCCCCTCCACAGCAACTTGAGCACCAGCCCCAAGCAATCCTTGCGCATCCAGAGAAAAGTCCTACCATGTCCAGCCCCTTTGCAGGAAACATGCAATGGGCTATGGCCTTCACATTCTCTCTCTCTCCTTTCACTGCTGACCCAAAATAAGAGCAATCTGACTAATTAACAGAGCTAATTAACATCAGGACGAAACGTCCAACATGGACTGCAGACTCTTAGGAAATAGATTTTGGTGCCTTGAGACATAGAAAAATGATTTCCCAAGCATCATGTGCACAGCATAGACGGCTATGTGACTTTTCCTCTTTTTCCTCATCAGTTCTTGGTTCTTGCATAAAGATGATTTTTAATGCCAAAGCATTGTGCTTCATCTCTCTTTATTTCAGGCCACAGGCTCACCACATTTTGGACTGGTTGCAACTCATCTGGTTTCACTAATACATCTAATATAATATTTATAACTAGCTAAGGGCTGATCATATGACGGGTGTAATCCATAAGTCATGTGCCAGTTGTGGTTATTCTACACCTCAAGCCATTTTTCTGTGTTTCAGTGTCTATAGCCTGCTGGGGTATTTCTTTGCTTTGTCGCTGTTGTAGCTTTCCACCTTTGCAGGCTGGCATTAAAGAAGTCTGTCTCAGTAATTGAGAGAAAAAGAATCACTCTGTTTCCACCCAAAAATGGGACATGAGAGAATCAACCAAAGCCTTTGCTTGCCATCATCTTTGGATTTTCTGAAGGAACTTGTGCTTAGGAAAGTTGTTGAATCTAAACAAAATTATCTTCTCAACAAGTTCCTCCTTCTCATTGCCAGAAGGATCATTTAACAGAATGCAAAACCAGGTCTGACAGCTTTAGCTCACCCATAGCCAGCTGTGGCAGCCCAGCTTCATCTTCAGTGGACACAGAACATTTCCTGGCAGACCATCAGGTGCCAGAGAGGAAAGATCCTCTGCATTACACGGGGAATTCCTCTTTGCATGCAGATACTTCCTTCTTGTTCTTTCTGTCCTTCTTACCCTACGTTGCCAGGGTGGGCAAGTGGGAGAAATCTCTGGAGAGATGCTCAGACACATCAAGAGTTGTTCTTGGCCTCTCCCAAATAGCACTTTATAAAAGACCTTGAAGAAATTTTGGGTGAGACCATATTTGAGGGGGAAAAAAACTAAATAAACAAACAAAACCCACTTTTTCCTTAGTTTTGAAAAGAATGAATATCATTAGTGTTAAGCCACTGGCACCAGGCTAGGATCTGGCCCTGTGTGGCTGCAGAGGCAGAAGGAGAGTGAATTCTCCCTTTCCACGGGTGCTTACAGTTGGCCACAGCCTGTAAAAGCAAATGATTTAATGATTCATTCTGGCAAGCAGGGAAGGATGACTTCAGGTTTGAGCTTCCCACATCACTTCTAGCTGTTCCCCCCAGAGATCCAACACGTCAGTGGCCAAGACGATTGCACAAGGCAGAGCCAAGAGGTGCTGCCTTCTCAGCCTCTGGAGCAGCAGCACAAAGGAGGGTCCCTCCGTGGCACGTGGGAATTCAACAGCAAAACAGAGGCTGTGCACCCACCCCAGGAGAAACTAAACCTCTCCTTTTTATGCAGAGCCTTTCAGCAGCAACAGCCTCTACCCTGTGGGTCGGCTTATCCAGAACAGCTCTGATTAAGAAGCTCTTCACTGCTTGGATCTCTTCACAGTGGGAAGATCCAAAATCAACTGATGGAAAACAGGATAGTTCCTCCTGCAGAGGGAGCGGGATTGTTTGTGGAACCAAATGATCAAACAATGACCCTGAGTACTTCAAATGTGCCATGCCTGGAGACACGTACCCCACGCTGTGGGCACCAGGCGCAGTGTCAGCGCTGGGTTGGGACCCCATGGCCTACCCTGGGGGGCAGTTCTGTGGGGCTGGAAGTGTTTGAAGCAGCAGAGGTGACAGGGAAAAGGAGCAGTCATTCTCTCAGGTAAATCTCAACAGTAAACCTCAAGGTTGAAGGCCCAGCTCCCACAAGGAGCCCTTGAAGGAACATAGAATCCTGAATTGCCCCAGGATTTGTGACTGAGCAGTCCCAAATAACACTTCCAGCATCATATGAGGATGTGCAAAACACTCCTGTCTGTTGCAGAACTGGCTTTCCCCTTACCCACAGACACCACATGGCCTTGCACCTTACACAAACCCTTCTCTCCAAAGAGAAAGATACTCTCAAATTCCTTCAGTGTCGACCTTGCCAAACGAATTTTCTGGTTCATCCAGCCCTCATGGGATTTGGCACTGAAGAGGGTGAGTTGGCTGAGCATCAGCAGCAGCAAGCATCTGGAGTTTAAGACAGAAGAGCAAGGCAAATTGTGGAGACCCATCAAGTCTCCACCATCAAGAATGGGACTCAACCAACTTCTCCAAGAGCCTTCATGAGTGAAAATATTTCACACTAAAGGCAGTCATACGTTTAACATGTATGCATGATTTCAGCTCTGACAAGTTTTAGGAGCTTGTCAGAAATTATTATTAGAGGCTTCGTCCATGTCCTGTTTTTCTTCAGTCTCTCCCATGGCAGGCAGTGAAGTTTTGTGACAGACAGGACCCAACTAAGAGTTTCCAGTATTCATACAGAGCTTGACACCTCAAAATTACATTCTTCGGGCTCTTCTCCATCTGGAAGACTGAATGGACTACAGTTGGTCTGAAAATTGAGTTTTCTTCTCTCACAGAAATTCTGGCTTTTACTTAAAATAAATAGAAACTGCTAAAAATAAACTTTCTGCTTCTAGATATACAACTTCAGTAAACATCTGAAATTTCATGTTGAAAACAGACACTTCTCAAGGAAAAGAATTGCTTAATCCATAAAGGCATTTTCTGACAGAAAACATTTGAGAGGTAAACATTTTGGAGCAGCCCTGGAAATGCTCTTTTGCAGTGCACATTACCTATTTTAAATATCATTTGGAACACTGACATCTGGACCTTTAAACAGAGAAATCTTTTTTACCCTCCCTTCCAGGTAAGCTCAGCAATAGATCCTCATAATGACTCTATGCTTTGCTCCCATCCCATTTCCACCTTGATTGTGACCAGGTTTGATACTTATCGTGATATATCTGCAGATTATAAAGCAAATTACTATCTCAGGAATGTATCAGGGGCTCTGAATGTCATTAGGAGCAATCAGTAGCAGGAAAATGGTTTTAAGTTAAGGTGAATGTGAAAATTAAAGAGCCTCAATGTCTTGTTTGACTGTGCATCATGTTTGGTTCTGCTCAAAGGTGGGTGGAAAGCACAGGAATAAAAATGTCGACATGAAAACTGGAGTCAGGTCCACAGCACATATTTCACTAGGCTCCTGTTTCAGGGCAGCTAAGGTTGGCTTTCTGATCAGCTCAGCCCCAGTATCACAAAGAGAAACATTATCAACTCTTTCTGGTGTGCTAATATCCAATTTATTTCTCAGCAGTGCAATTTCCTGCCTGCTCTTTGAACAGCTATCAAAGGACAAGACACCAGATCATGGCAGACATTCTTCTAGTGCTGACATCTGCTAAACTAGTCAGTCTGTTCCTATACAGCCCACTCAGTGCATCCTAAAATATTTTATAAGCCACCAGTGGAACAGAGAATGGTAATGTGGGTCTCTGACCTTTAGTTGAGCCACCTTGATGTTCAGTACAGATGGGGAATCACACTTCAGCAGCCAGAATTTCTGGGTCCATTCAGTTTAGGGTTTCTGTGTTACCTCCAAACCCAATAAAAACCACTTAATGCCATCTGGCACTTAATATCCTTCACTGTTTTTCATCTGAGAGCACTGGCAAATCTGCATATGAGGCTTAATTCAAAAGCCTCTGAAGACCAATGGAAAGATAGTTTTGGATCATGCCTAAAAGTGCAAGACTTATTTAGAAAACTGCTTTCTACAGCTTTGCTGGAAGGTGTTCCTCCTTTGAACAAGCACTCAACCAGCAGCGAACACATTCCAACAAAACATCTGGACACCTAGGAAAAGGTTGGTCTCATTACATTTAGAGAAGCCCAGAAATATCACTGATAAGCTATTACTCAAACTCATATGTGTTAGCTCTGTTGCTATTTTTGCTTTGGGTGACACCACTGATACCATGAATATCAACGTGTTTCACAAACATAGGCAAGTACAGCGAGGGACTACTCACAGCCCATTTTCAGAGTTGGAACCTGAAGTCTCTGTGTCACTGTCTCTCATGTCCTCTCTGGCTGTATCCCAAAATATTTCCCATACCAGTGCTGATTTCTGCCTCAGTTTTGAGGTCTGAAGCCAGGGGGGGAAAAAAAAAGGAGTGCCTAAGCACCTGTGACTTTTCTTGAAGGTTTGATTGCAGATTTGCCTCAACCAGTCACTGTTCAACGAGTCCTTTTCATTGCCTTCTGCTCCTCACCACCCTTCTGGGTTGTGATTGTACCTACTGAGTATGACCTCTCCTATCCCTGATTCACATCTCCCTGACTTCATTCCCATTCCATCTGTCCTTGTCCTGGGTCCTCCTCTGTGTCATTGCTCTTCCCAATCTTCAACTTAATGCCAGGCTAAACTTTTATTTTCTTCTTGAAAGAGTTCCTAGATATATTCTGGCCAAATTTCTGGCCTGTTATCTCGCTTTTCCAGACCACTGGATTCTTCAAATTCATATCCATTGACCACATTTGTTCTCATTCACTTCTTTTGAGTGAATGCCCAATCCTGGCCACCTTGCTGAGACCCTCAGTCTAATTTCTCTTTCCCTGTATTTTTTTGGTACGTGTTCACCAGGGCCCCGATCAGTATAGAAGTGAGAAGTTCACCGACCAAACTGTCAGAAAGTTGATAATGCCCACAGAGTATGCATTTATGTGCTGTGAAACGTGTTAGGATGCCAAAGTGGAGAAACTGTATTGCAGAACTGCCTTGAATTTTTGGCTGGTGTTGTATTTTATATCATATTAAATGTAGGAAGACATTTACTGACTAGTACTAACCCAAGTCCTGCATTAAACTGATGTATTGGTTACCAGTCACATCTTTCATATTTTAAGTAATTGAGCTTTTTCCTCTACTTTCAGGATGCTGACAGGCAGTAACACAAAACTGAGGAGTTGTACTGAAAGGAAGTTGAAAGCGAAAGTTAGGAGTCAAATGGTTTCAGGACTCACAGACTTTATTTAAACAGTACCTGAATGTTGGTAGAGTGAACAACAGAATAAAGACTATCAGAAGCAAAGTATGGGAATGAAGTGTTCAAAAATGGAATATGGAAGAAACATGCACACAGGTAAGCCAATGTTAAAAGTCAATATAAATCTATTAAAAAACCTTCTGAAGAGCAATTTTCTAAACCCCTGAAAGTTAATAACAAAAGCTGCCTCAAACACTTCCAAAGCAAGTAGTTTTCCAGACAGCTGTTCAGACTGATAGATGATCAATATGTGATAGATGAGCACTCAAGACACATTATCTCATGATAGCAAAGTCAAATAAATACTGAGCATGCACCCCGCACTGCAGCCTTTCCTGCCCAAGAACACATCTGAAGAGATACCTCAAACTGAAGCGTCAGTAGAAAAGGTTTTCAAACAAACTGATAAAGTGAATAAGACCAACCTGCAAGACCAGACAGCATTCACCCAAGAGCTCTATGGAAATCCAAAGAGGAAATTGCTGAATGGTTATCCATGGTGCAGAGCCAGCCTGCTGTTTAAATCAGCCTATGCCCAAAGAATAGAAGCAGTAAAGGTGATGCAAAATGAAAAAGTTTCCAGACAAGCGTGATTCTGTGTAAGGCAAACTGATAAACATTCCACAAAAGAACATTAGACACACCAGAGAGGAAGGTGTAATGGGGAAGAGTCAAGTGTTGTATCTGCAGGAGGAAGTCATGTCTCACAAATCAAGTTCTTCGGGGGTGTCACTGAAGGGATGGTGATGTGAGTGATACCATTCACTTGGCTTTACAAATGTGAGAACCTATGAAAAATTTCAGTGTAAGAGCTGCTCTGGATGGTTTTCTAAAAATGAGAACTTAGTGCTCTGTGGGAATTAAAAAAGCAAAGAGAAAATTTAAAACTAGTAGGAAAAGACTTCAGAGCAATATCACAAATTTTTGCACACAGCTCCAACGTGCCAATCTCATACAGGATAGAGCAGAACTACAAAAAGGCAAGAAAGGGCAACAAGACCCCAGGGGAACAGTTTCCAGACAAGAAGAGCCAGAATGAAGGCTAAAACCCTTCATCTTGGGAGAAAAAAACATCAGAGGGGATCTGAGAGAGGCCTGTGAAGTCACGAGTTCCGTGCAGAAGGTGAACAGGAAATAATTGTGCACCATTTCTCAAAACTTCAAGGGCCAGGCAGACACTAACTAATGAAATTATGAGACAGCAAGTTAAGAACAGAAAAAAAGGACATTTCTCTCACAAATGAGTTATGGGACTGTCATGGGCACTAAAAATTACAAATTAGTACAAATGGGCTTAAAACAGTAGTGGTGGGTAGCTCCAGCAGGGCTGTTACACATCACAATCCAAACTCAACCTCAGGAGATCCCTTAGCTGCTGACTGCCAGGAGCTGGAATGATGTATCACAGGTAGCACCACTCTGCACTCCATGTGCTTCTTACTTTTTTTTTTTTCAGTTTCTTACAATCTTGCTATTTTATGATTTCAAGATAAGTCATAGCAGCATGACCCTGGACTCCGTGTCCTTACTCATTAACATGCCTCCAAAGAAATGTATCTCAACATGAAGTTCAAACTGAACCAGAGACAAGGTGCTACATGAAATTTTGTGGAAAAATACCAAGTTGCACTATTGATATACTCTAATAATAAATTCAGCCCTTCTGATGAATGATTAATAGAAGAAAATAATAAACTTTAGCAGGTGATAAGACTTTCATGAAGAGGAGCCTTTGTAAGTATCCTCTACCTTCTCAAAACCTCGATTTCTCCACCATGGCGGGAACAGCCCACTGGAGATGTGAGCACATTAGCTCATGTAAATGAAACTGTCAGTGTCACTCTTCCCTTTTCACCAATAAAAGCTCTTTTACACCTGGAGAATCTGACCAGAGACTTTAGAATAAATATGCCTCTAATTGCACTCTCTTTACATAACCACTACGAGTCACTGGGAATTCTTGGGACCTTGCAGACCATAGTCAACAGCCACCATTGAAAAATCTGGACAACAAATGCTTGCATTGCCCTCACCCACAAAAATAAACTTCCACCCAAAATTTATAGGTTTTAACTAAAAGAGAGACTGTCCTGTACCTCTGTTCTATTTAAGATCAACTGTCCTTTTTCTAAAACAAAATAATTTAAAGTGTAAGACTTTAATATCTTTGGATGTCATCCTTTTCATCCTTTTCTCTTTTTTCTTTCTTTTCTTTTTTTTTTTTTTTTATTTTTTTTATTTTGTGGGGTGGGGACCTGAAACTTCAAAATAGAAAAGCCTAAAGAATGCTGAGCGCACATGGTGATGCCTTTTCCTGGTCTTAAAATCAAGAGTCAAACACAGTTAGAAGGGGAAAAGGGATTTTACCTTGGGATTTATTTTAAGGATCCTTAGGTGCACATGTCCAGGTCATATGCATCGAAATGCACCCCACAAAACATGCCCCTCCCCCCCCCCACCCCCCCCAAAGATCTGGTATAACATTATAGGTTTTACTAATTAGCACATCTATCAAAGATTCCCCAATGAGAGGCTCAAGTGAGCCCCCCTCCCCAAGGAACCTTCCCCTGGATGGCTCTATCTTGATTTACAGAATGTGCTCTGGAGGGGACCTTGGGGGCTGGGGCACACTGATCCCTAGCTACAAAGCTTCTAAAATGTTTAGTCTCTCAGCTTAACACACAAGTCCAAGAATGTAGGGAAAAAGCACTAGGAATACAGAAGTTGTAAAAAAGGAATAACAGGGGTATAAAAGAAAAGGCAAAAAACCTTCATGGCATCAATGGGGTAATTAAGTTTGAGCTAATGTTGATACTGGGCATCTTGTTGGAGCTGTAGGAGACAGGGACCGCAGTGAGGAGGTGGGCTGGAAGGAAGGACACGTTACTGCTGCTCGCCAGGATCCAGGAGACCAGGAACACTACAGGGAACAGCCCACTAGAGGAGTTTTGGCAGGGCTGGGACTATACCTCATGTCCATCTCCACACACAACCCCTCTCCTGACCACAGGAACAACCTCCCAGCCTCAGACAGGTCCTAAGCAAATAAAGGGGAGGATTTTTACCAGTTTTAATGATGTATGAGGTCAGATCGAGCTGAAGCCAGACCAGCTGCCAGTGCAACTGTGCATAAATCAGTGCATTGGCTCACAGATGGAGAAAGAGTTGCGGTTTTTGCAGGTCCTTACCCAGCTATTCAACCTCCCATACATCTCACAATTCTAGAGCAATTCTAGAGCCAACACTGCTCTTGCTGAAGTCCATGGATGAGTTGCCTTGGCCTCAATGGCCCCAGGGTCACTGTCTAAGCTGCCACAGCATGGCTAAGCCTCTGACAGGTCACTAGAGACACATCTTAGCTGGAGGAAGGCACTGAGGCATTGGTTGGGGTAAGGTAATACTTCACTAGAGCTAGGCTGAGAACTTCAGGCTTTTTCATTTTAAACAGCATTGCCTCTCCAGCTGCAGCAGAGTGCATCCAAACTGATTTGCAAGACTGCCAAAGAGCCAGTGTCTCCCACCAAGAAGTATGTTTATGTATCAGAAAGTCAGATACCTGTTGGGGATTCAGTGATGGTAGGGCCAGAGGGATCCTGTGTGATTATTTAGCCCAGCATTCCACATAAATTCATACAGTAACTTCTGCATCATATTCCCAGCTTGAACTGTAACATCCATTTTTAAAAATTGTTGAGCTTTTACTTATACCATTCGAACAGTATAGACTCCACTATTCTTTTATGTATTGCATTGCAAAGACCATTATGTTTGGCATAACACAACTGCACAGCTCTTCTCACAAGCCTCATTTGTTCTGTCTCTGGATATCATTACACTTCTTTCTGATAGACAGGAAAGCCACAGGACAGCAGCAAAGTCCTCCCCAAGGAGGTCTGAAAAGGCAACAAAAGCATCTCACCCTTTTCTCTTTGCTGAGAAACACTGACAAAATGAATTTTTCAGACATCAGATCACTGTTACAGCTGAGGAGAGGAGAGGAGAGGAGAGGAGAGGAGAGGAGAGGAGAGGAGAGGAGAGGAGAGGGACTTGAATATCATTCAGGCTAAGAGAATAAAATTAAGCTGCAGACTATCACAAGCACTTTTTTCTTCTAAAAGCATATTGACTGCATCAAGTAAAAAATAAGCATTTAAAAAGAAATACAATTTTAAGTTAATGACAGATATGACTCCAATTTACATTGTGTGTGAATAATGTTCATTTCCTATCTCATTTCACTATCCTTCCTCAGTTTCATATTATCCAAGAGGACTTCTATAATCCTGCCCATGCACATTTGCCAAGTCTCCAAATAGCCTTAAAAAACCCCACTGATGAGAGACCACCAACTTTACGGGTTCTTACAACTCCCACTGTACATTTTATGGGTATTTAGAAATGCTACAGGGTTTTCCTAATGCTGGAGAAATTTCGCTTCTCTTCACTAATAATAGACGTGTTTCAGCAGCCTTTCCTCACTTTTCCTCTCCTTGCCTGCCTATATTCTCAAATTGCTGCTTTTTAAGATGTATTTTTCATAGAACTATAAAACCAGAGACATTTTTTCTTTTTTTTTCTTTTCCCCCCTTTTTTTTTTTATCCTCAGATTAAGGACTGGATGAAACTTCTAGCCTGCCAAGCTTTTGCTTTCTTTCTTTCTTTTTTTTTTTTTTTTTTTTTTTTGGTTGTTGTTTAAATACTTCACAATAAAAGAATGTGCTCCCGATGGAATTTTTACTGCAAAAAGAAAAGTTCTCCCCTTCTTCTTTCTTATATCTTGTACACTTTGAAACACATACTGAAACTCTGAAACCTCCTGAGGAAGACGGCTGCTCACATGCTGTCAGACTATTAATGATAATGTCAGACAACATGACACATATTTAAACATTAAAAGAAGAAGGATTAAGGCTGCATCTTGGTATCACTTTGATGATTCAGCTTTATGCTGATATCCTCAACATGCCACTTGCAATCAGACTTCTGGTTTTGCTCTTCGACAGCATTTTAAAATAATTCCTCTTGCCTAAGGAGGATGTTGGAAAATGCACATGAGAATAGATGTTCCTTTTTAACAAGTGCAGAGCTCTGTTTTTTCACAGGGTTTGGAGTGTGTTCTGGTTTTCAGAAGTACAAAGCTGTCACCAGCTGAATCATCTTTCAGAAATGCTCAGGATGCTTTCCTGGGGAAAATGTCCTGCCCCTTGGGCACTGCTTTGGAGACATCTCCCTGGCACCCACCTGCAGCATGTCTTTCCCTCATCACCTATCCTGGGCTCTGAAGACAAGCCTTTCAAACATCCCAACTGCACCTACAAACAATTCTTGCCACCTAGTAGATTATTTTCATTTCATTTTCCTTCCTACTTATTTATCTTTTAAAAAAATATATTGTCTGAAGACACATTCTGGGGCTTTGCAGTCATTTCTTACAACCACATTAGTTTTTATCACGGCAGAGAGCCACCCAACAGGGTGTGTCACCCACTGGCAGAAGGCAGAGACTGATTTAGGGTATGGTGTTGTAGTGCCAGGGAGAGCTTGACCCTGTATGGGTGGAGTTAATCCACGACTTTGAATAGCTCGGTGCCAGACGATGCTGGAATGAGAGGTTAACACTTCTCCAGTGATTTTTACCCAGGACTCTAATGTCCTTCACAGGGAACTGGCAAAGGGTTTATTTCCTTATTTATAGAACCATAGAAGCATTTGGGTTGGGAAAGATCTCTATGATCATTGAGTCCAACCATTCCCCAAGGCCACCACTAAACCATGTCCCTAAGCACCACATCCACGTGTCTTTTAAATCCCTCCAGGGGTGGTGACTCCACCACTTCCCTGGGCAGCCTGTTTCAATGCCTGGCAACCCTTTTGGTCACAACATTTTTCTTAATATCCGATATAAATATCCCCTGGTGTAATCTGAGGTCATTTCCTCTTGTCCTTTATTTACCCTTGAAGGCAGAAGTAGCAGAGTTGCCCAACAAGTGATGCTGATGCTTATGCTGAAGTTATTTTCTTAGTGGGTCTCAAAGCAGAGGAACAGCCCCTTTCCCACCTCACCAGTATGCAGCCATGGCCACACCACCACATCACAAAATGCCAGGCATATCAAACATGGCTGGGCTGGTGGTTTGCTCACCCCAAGCACAGAGAACCTCAGAGCTGGCAAAGGGAGGAAGCAGGAGTACAGCAAGAAGGAGAAAGGGCAATGGGATAGGGCAGTGGCACCATCAGCTTGGCTCTGCCAGAGACAAAACCTTCCCTGGAGTGTGTCTATGTCCTGCAAGTACCTGCCTTACCCATATCTGTGAAAAATGGACCCGTAGGACATGGCAGGACTGCTAAAATCATGCAGCTCTGAATGCAGACAAGGCTGACATAATGTGGTCTGCAGAAAGGAAAGGTCAAAAGTTTCACTACAAGTCATAGCCATGGTCCTGTTACTCTGCATTACTCCCCCACAGCCAGGTGATTCCCTCCATCTGTTTTTCACCTCATGTCATCATTTTGGCACGTAGGCACTACACAGCAGAATGAGCTGCTGCATCCATATGGCACAGAGCAGTCAGCACCACCTGCAGATTTTTTTGCATTTGCTCCCAAAAGCCAGGTTTCTCTGGTGGCACTGCACAAGGACACACTGCTCCCAGCCCAAATTCCAATGCCAGCACAGCCACAATGCTTTGTTTTCCAGAGGCCAGGTGGTGAGCTCAGGCTGCCCATCTCCACTGCATGTGGAAGGCACACCAATGGCTCTGCAGCTACCATGGCATGTGCTGAAGGGACGAGTTTGCTCTTCAGGAAACTCACCCTTGCTTAATTGAAAGAGTTAACCTTCATCTAAACAACTCAGCCTGGTAGAAAAGGTTGCATGAACTCCTTCACTGCAGTTTAAATCTCTCTCCCTTCAGTTTAGTCACAAGCAAGTTTCAGTTTCAATCTCCTTTAAGGCAAACAGGAGCAACCCAACCGGATGGTGACAAGAGAGTCCCCACCAAGTTTGCAGTGCTTTAACTATGGAAGCAAATGCAGGTGAATGAAGTGTTTGTGTGTTCACAGTGTCTGTGCTCCGTGGCTGGCAGCTGTCACTGCTGTACCCTCTGTAACGGGGCACAGACAGGGACAGGCTGCGTGCACCACTCCGTGCATCACGCTGAGGGACAAGGCCTATCATGACTCAGCCCCGAGCCGGGCCACCCCGGCCATCCTGTGATACCCATAACCACAAGGATACTAAAAGGAGAGAAGGGGAAGGTCTAACAGGAGCTTGTGTGACTAGGGACAGTCAGGTTTAGGTTTCTTCTTGGAAGCACTCCGTAACTCAGCGATGGCCAAGGCAGCAGCTATGTAACCAGCACTGAGAATGTAAACATGCCTTAGGGGCAAAATGAGAAAAAAAAATGGTGCAAATGGCTGCAAATGCCTTTGGTTTTAATGGGCTTCATCTATTTACCAGTCAAATGGATTTGGTTCATGGAGTCAAGCTGGAAGAGCAAAGAGACTTTAGGTAGGCAGAATTTAATAGCTGGGACTGCAATTTTGGACCAAGGTCCTCCTCTTGTGAGAAGAGCCACCACCACATTTTTAACATAGGCTCCCACTGAAGGATAGACCCTTCTGGAGGGGCTGGTGCCACTCACTGGGATGCTTGGGAGAAATATGGTCAACTGAAAATCCCTTTGCTGGCTCTCAGCGTTGAGTGTTAGAGGAACTAAGATGAAAGATGGAGAAAATAGTCATTAAGGCATGCCCTAGCATTAGCAGCAATAATTCACAGGCTCTAGCTGAGGATATCAGGGCGGTTTGCCAGCACCACCACAAGGCAGGGAGGTGCTGCTAGCCACACAGGGAAGTCAGTCACTTCTGAGTTCAACTGACTCACATAAAGTCCTTCTGCAAAGGAAAATCAAACTGCGGTGACACTTGGGACATGGGATGTAATGGAGGAGGCACCACCGCTGTTACAGATACGGTGCTGAACCAGGACTCAGCACATCTTCTCCAGTACTTTCTCCACAACCTCTGCTTTCTCCAGCTGAAGAAACCTTTGCTATGTCTGCTCTGGGGCAGCCTGGCCACAGTAGCAAGAGGAAATTAGTCATCAGGCAGAGCTTGTCTTGCATCACGGACTTACACGAGGTCAATAGAAGCTCCTTCTCCTCACCACATGTAGTGCTGATGGCTACTAGGTTGACATGCCACGGGAGGAAGAGGAGGAGGAGGCAGAGGGTAAGGAGGAGGAGGGTAAGGAACCAACATCCCTTTCACTGCTATGAATTCAAGCATTTCACAACTTACATCCCACTGAGTCTCAGTACAACTTAATGTCTAAGGGGTTTAGATGATTTGAGAAACCAGGTGCCCAAATAACAGAGATACTTTTTAAAATTACAAAGGATCTCCTGAGTCCCTTCCACCCCAAAATTTTCCTGCAATCCTGATAAATGCAGTTTATTCCCAGCTGTGCCACAGCTCTGACTGCGAACTGCACCTCTCCATCCCTCCCTCCCTCACACCCTGTCTACCCACTCTGCAGAGACCTCTGGCCCTGATTCCCCGGAGGCTGAGGTAAGGGGAGTTGAGGGTTTCTGGGGTGCCAGCAGAAGGCAGCCCAAAGCTGGTAGCAGTTACCCACGCGTGCGGACTCCCTTGTTAGCCCTGTGAAAAACAGGGCAGACTGTTGCTGCGGAATAATTCTTCCTTGTGGATCGGAGTCGGTAGCGGAGCAGCAACCGAAGGATTCCGGGAGCGACGGGAGGGATGTGTGAGAAGCGCCGGAGCTCCCCCAGTTCCCCATCCCGCCGGGGTCCCCCCGCTGTGCTCCCGAGCACATTTAGGAAGGCAACGTGAAGTCAGGCACTCCCCGCCTCGCAGATCGGGTCTTGATGCGGGAAACCAGTGATAGGAGAGGAGAAGCGTGATGAAGTGGGTTGGAAACCAAAGCAAATCACAGATTTCCCTGGGGAAGCAAGGCGGGGGGTGAGGGGGAAGCGCACACGGTGGGTCGCGGCGAGTCTCCGGGGGGCAGGATTTCTCTTCCATCGCATGGAAGAGCGAGATTAAAGAAGAAAGTGGGAGTGGGGTGGGAGGGAAGGGAAGGGGGGGGTGTGGGGGGGGGGGATGAACAAAGGAGATTGGCAGCACAGCTGTTTCGGGAAGAAAAAAAAAAAAAAAAAAAAAGGCCAGCCTTCCTGTTTCTTTAAAGCCGCTCATCTGCGCGGCGGCCGGCTGCCGGCGGCGGGAGCAGGCTGCGGGGAGCTGCGCGGAGCTGCGGCCGGGCGTACGCTCAGAGGACAGACGGACGGAGCCGGGGCTCCGCTGCCCGCCGCGGCCGGGCGGGCGCAGATGGGCGGCAGCGGGGCGGCGGCAGCAGCGGCAGCATCGGGAGCAGCGCAGCGGCGGAGCGGCCGCGGCTGAGCTTCGCCGCGCAGCGCCCCGCGCCATGCGGAGCGCGCCGCTGGCCGAGGGCGAGCCCTGGCCGCGCCTC
>NW_024582073.1:26321163-26418041 GCF_017639235.1 Corvus kubaryi
CTCGCCGGAGATCAAAGCGCTGCAGCAGACGCGGCGGCTGCTGGCCAACGCCCGGGAGAGGACCCGCGTCCACACCATCAGCGCCGCCTTCGAGGCGCTGCGCAAGCAGGTACCTGCCGCCGCCCGGGCACCGCCGGCCCCTCCGCCCGCCCGCGGGGGGCACCGGGCAGCGCTCCGCCAGCCCGCCCCGTGCTCTGCCCGGCGGGACCCCGCGGGGGGCTGGAGGGTGCGCAGGGATCGGGGAGCGCCCGCGCTGCCCCGCGCCCGGGGCCAGGGGAGGTGAAGGGCAGGAGCCGAGTGGCCGCCTGACAGGAGGGGAAGTCGGTTCAAAATGCCTGGAAGTACCAACCCTAGAACTGTGCTAACACTCAAGATAAATAAATAAGGGCTTTTAATTTGCTTGCTGTTAGAAAGTTTTGGACTTTTTTTTTTTTTTTTTTTTTCCCGGAGGGAGAGTGGTGTAGAGGGCAAAAAATAAAACAAACCCGAGAAATCTCTCTGAGTGAGAACAGTGTGTAGAGAGGCACTTGGTCAAGCTGGGAGTTGGGGTGATGCTCCTGTACCAAGAGCACGTGTACTTGCCAGCTGTCCAGCTGCGGTGAGCTACCCCAAAGGGATCACTGGGAATTTGGGCAGCACCGTGCATCTGTTGACTTTGGTGCAGGGTGCCTGATCTCTAGGGCCCTTGCGGTTCTTGCAGCAGCCTCTGAAACTTTCTGTGTGCCCTGTCTGCTAGGGATAGTTGAGTTGTGGTCCTCTGCCAGTTAGTTTCCCATGATTTTTACTGTAGCGCATATTTGAAGTGTGTCTGATGCTGGGCTTTCTTGCTGAGAGGACTTGAAAATCCTCAGGGTTGTCTGTAAAGGATAATAGACATGTTCTCACTGTCAGGGTGGAGCTTTGAAAGGCAAATGAAAGGTTAAAATCCTTCCATCACCTCCCCAGGATGAGGAGAGATACAGAGAAGCCGCAAGACTGTTGTATCTTCTGCACAAGGATAAATCAGTGCCCTGGACCCTGCACTCAGCCTTCTCTGCGTGCAGGCAGCGTGTAACAGCACAGTGATAGACAAAGATGTGCTGTCGCATTGTGCAAGCCCAGCTGTGCTGGCTTTTCTGCCTTTCTGTTAAGTGCTGATGGGACTATTCCAGGCATGCGGGAAGGAGGAGATGCACAGGGCTCGAAGGGCTGTGCGCTGCAGATGAGTCTGATTGTGAGAGGTGCTAAGCATCACCTCTCCCAGGATGGTCCTTCCAGCCTGGTGGGAGCAGTGTGCTCTGCTTGCAGGAGAGCTCACACACGCAGGCTTTTCCCCACCATCTTTAGGACATTTCTAATCTGAGCCATTCCCCAAGTGTGCTTGCTTTAGGACTCAGTCCTCTCTCCTGCTTAGAGGAAGTCTGCTTGTTCCTATCTTCAGCATGCTGCCTGCAGGCCTTTACAATGACTGCTGTGTCCTGGCTAGCAGCACCCCAAGAGTTAATCCTTTCCCATCATCTATTTCTGCAAACAGATTTCCAGCCCTAACCTCAGGAACTGAGACCAGGGCTATATGTCAGGAGAGAATCACTGGTGAGCATCTAAATGAGAGCATTTTTGATCACCATGGAGTGGTGGGATCTGACTGCTCCTGTTGTAATCCTGGTAATCCAGTGCATGCTGGGTGCTGTCCCCTGGTGCTGAGAGGCCACCCCTTGTAGTAGATGCAAACTCCAGACTTGGTATATTTTGTTTCTGTAAGCTGCTTCCATATTTCGGTTGTTTGGCGACTGTGTGTAACACGCTTGGAAGTGTCAGTCTAATTCTCCATGGACAGACATCTACACCACCAAAACCGCAAGGGGAAGTAGCACTGATTTCCCAAATCACTGGCAATCTTGTTCTAGGCTGAGCCTCAAGCAGAAGTCAGGCAGGCAACAAATTAAAGCCACACTCTTTGGGGAAATGGGCAACTCTTGAAAAGCCTCAGATTCCTGGCCTTGGCCCTGTCTCTATAAATCACTTCAGCCGTGGACTCAGCTGGGAGCCCAAAGAGCCTGAAGAGCAAGTTGCTGTCCTCTCTTCCCATGAAAGCCGGTCTCTAGGGTCAGCACAGGAACATACTGGCAGAGCTGTGTTCACTCTGCAGAGAGAAAGAAATCATTCTCTGGAAAATGTTTGCAGCGAGGTTTTCCTAGCAATTAGCTGAGGGGTGGGCTGGCTGTCCTGACCACCACTGGATGACATTTGTATTCATTTCTTGTTGGGCTGCCAGCGGCGTGCCTGGTGCCGTACATGACATCAGGTGACAGCCAGCTTCATTGCACATATGCGCAGCGCTGGCTTGTCACTCACGTCATTCACAGCGCTGACGGCGGAGGGGTTTCTGAGGAGCAGCTTGGATCAGGAGACAGTACACTGCTTTCTGTCACACCTTGGCCAGCGGGTGGGAGCAGGGGTATGGAGATGCCCTGGTAGAGGTACATGTAGTAGGGAGGCTTTCTCTTGCCCCAGGTCAGCACCGTCTTCTCACATCCCAGAGCATACAAAGGGCCTTCAGCCCCATGCAGGAGGCAATCCCTGTGTGCTGTCTGCTGCAGGCCTCCCTTTGCTTCTTGTTCCTTGGTTAGTCCTCCGTCCCCTCCTTGTCATCACATATCAGGCTCTTAAGCAGCTGGGAGGCTTTTCCTGAGGCACTGAAACTGATACGTCCCCACAGACAGGCGGGCGAGGAGCAGGGGATTGTGCCGTGCTTGCACACAGCCGACCCTGGCCCTGAGCTCGTTTGGGAAGGGGTCAGGTGCTGGATGTGGAGCTGCTGGAAGCAGGAGCCTTGCTCAGCCACTGGTACCCAGCACCCACTCAGGTGTCATCCCTGTCCCTACCGTTTGGACGCATGAGGGTGGAGAGACCCATCCTCACTGGCACACATGAGATAAAACCCCGTAGCTTGCAGGACCAGACCCACCATGGCCATACTGTAGGGAGCCCGTTCATGGTTCATGCCTGCTGAGGAGGAGGAGGAGGAAAGGGAAGTCATGCCTCTCTGCAGGACACTCTCCCTGTCTCAGCAGCCCACCTGAGGGCAAGCGGCTGGCACGCAGCACGCTGGACAGATGGGCTGACGGCGGCGTCCCTGCGCTCCACAGCTGTGTACATATGGCACACATGTTTTGGCTTGTGTCGACTAACTCTCCAGATGGCAGGAAGGGGTGTGGGTTCTTTTTCTTCTCCCAGTTCTTGGTGGAAGAAGAGCCAAACACAGTTGTTTCACACAAGGAGAGGCTAACCCAGCCATGTCCCTGAGGACTGAGCTGTCCCCAGCTTGCCTCAGAGGCCAGGGCCCCCTCAGAGGTGGGAGGTAGGCGGGCAGCTGCCAGCTCTGGGAAGCTGCCTGCTGTTGAGAGAGACGTGTCATTGCCATTGTGCTCAACCCTTGGTGTCACAGCCACCAGGAACAAGGATTTCTCTCCCTCTCTCTGCATTGAGCTCTGCCTTTGCCGTACGGCCATAGCACTAAAGTAGGACTGAAGAGCAGATTCTCCTGAGACACAGCTCCTTCCCCCTGGTCTTGGTACTTGTGGTCTTCAGCTATTAAGTCTGGAAGAGATTTCTCTCCTTTAGTCCCCCAAGCATCATTTGTCCAAGTGATCCTTCCACTGGCAGCAGAGTCCTGAGGCAAACAGTGTAGTTCTCCTTGGAAAACACTGACCTGCTCTGAAGCACTTTGAGGTGGTAAGATACTTCTGCTGTACTTGGCTGTCCCTCTGCTGCTGCTGCTGTCCCTGGGGGCTGCTCCTGTTCCTGTGACTGGGCAGCTCCTATCTGGAGCACTGGTATCCTGCCCTCGAATGCCATGGCAGGTGCTGGTCAGTGGGATCTTGCACTGCCCCAGCTGCTGCAGGGCCCTCCACGTTTGACATGGTGGGTGTCACTTCTATCGTTTTCCTCTCCCTCTCCCTGCCATGGTGGGTGATCAGTGAACCCAAACATCTCTGATGCAGACGGAGACATAGCACTGAGTTCACAAGGACCTGAGGTCATCTCCATGTGAAGACTCCTACCAGTCCTTGTGCTGGTGGATGTTCAAATTCATGAAGCAGTGCAACCATCTGGAGGAGGCAAGATGTGACAACGACATTGCCTATCTTCAAAGCAACTGTTCTCCATGCAAGGCAATTCTGCCACTTTTTTTTCTGTCTGCAAATTCCTGTTGGCAGCAAGAGTCTCATACTCCAGCAAATCCCAGCTGTGAAACTGAACCATTGTAACATTTATTACAGTATGGCCTTAGCCACCAGGTTTTCTGCTGGAGGTCCTGGCCAGAAGGGAGTAGTGCTCTTCAACATGAGACTGCATGGACAGCCAAGCAAACCAGCTCACACCAGTATGCTACACTCCCAGGAGCTGGGATGGAGCTCCTCAGCTGTGCTGACAGACCCTAAGGTGGCAGCAAACTCTCCCTCGGTGGATGGAGACAGCCACAGCAGCCTTCCTGATCTGGAGCCTGCCTGGGCTTGCACATCTGGTTTCTCTCTAGAGCACTGCTGTCCAGCTCCTCCTGAAGAAAGTGAAGCCACAGTGAGCTGGAGTCTGTGCCGGGAGCAAATGTGTCCACAGACATTTATCTTCCCTTGAAGTGTACTGGCATTTTTCTAAATCTTTTCACCACTGCATTACCAGGACATCCTCTGCCTCAGCAGCTGACAGCCTCACTCTCTGCACTCATGTGGGTTCTGGAGATACTTTAGGGTTTTATAGGGCTTTTTAACTGCTGGAATGGAGGTTCCCCCCCCCCCACTAGTATCCTTTCACTTTTTGCTGCCGGCATGCACATGGCTGCTGTGGCTTGTTGTTAAATCAGTGCAGAAAAGACCCTGCTCGTTCCCATTGGGAGCGTGGTGGGACATCAGGAGCAGCAGCCTCAAGGCTACAGGAGGTTTTGTGGCTGTGGGAGCAAACTATCTGCAGGGGATTGAAGGGACAAGCCAGGCAGTAAATGGAGGCAGGGCCTGTGGCTTGAGCAGTGCCTTAGCCACAAGCCAGAGAAGGCTGAGGCTGTTCTGCGGATGCGTCATTTCGTGCTCACCCTCTTTGTGTGTCATCCCAAGGGTGGCTGTGGTTTGTCACCTCTGCAGGTGGGACCCTGCATGTGACCAGTGTCGCTGACGTGTCCTTTCTGTGTGGTGGGGAGGCTGAGAGCTATCCTCGGTCACCTGCTGACATCTCCCAGCCCTATTCCCAGTGATTCATCCTTCTGTGATCCCACAAGCAGGAAACCCTAAGATGCCTTAAAATCTGGCTCCTGAAGACAAACCACCCATTGAGCTCTTTTGGGTGAAGGCTGAGCGGGAGGGTTTGGCTGCTGGAGAGTTGCAGCTGGACTTCAGGAGAGCAGGAGCATCTTCCAGACACAGTGTGCAGTGCCACCGCTGCGTGTTGTCACTGAACAGCACAGCGTTAACCGGAGCATCTCCGTGGTTGCTGCCAGTCCTGAGTGATGCTGATGGATATTTAGAGCCCTGAGTGGGGCGGCCCTGTGGTTTAACAGCTAAAGAAGATGACAAAATACTGGCCTGAAGCAACACAGGAGGAAAGAAAATAAGGGACAAAGAAAATAAGACAAAAGGACAAAAATCCTGAAAACAATGACTGTGTGTCACCAAGAGCAGGGCTTTTTTGCTCCCTTGGCTGCTGCCTAGCTGATTTTATCCTGCGCTACAAATCCTGCTGCTGTTGGGAGGTATTTGCTCTGCCTGCTGCAGCCACCCTGAGTTAACCCCTGTGTTTTCTTATGGCTCCTGCTGAAATTGGAGAAAAGAGTCTGCTTTTCTCCATCAAGCTTTGAATCCAGTGTCTGCTCCCTGCCTTAATCCACTGTCAAATTCCTTTCCGGGCTGCAGTGGGGAGGTGGGACACTTTTCAATACCTTGCAGCAGAGCTTCCCATGCTCTTTGTTCCCAGCCTGCATCTGCTTTGATCTATGCCATGTGTGTTCCCCAAGTGATATATCCCATCCTGGTCCTGGTTTGCGCTGTCCCCCATGCCATGCAGGGATGCAAGCAGAGCCACACGTGTGCTGTGGAAGGTTGTGCTCCTTGCAGCTGCCACAGGCTCATGGCAGCTCCTGGGGCGCAGCAGCGATAGCAAGGGAAGGGAAAATCCTGTGGTGTCCAGCAGTGGCTGGTGACTGAAGAGTCACTGACGCCAAGCTGGGGCTGGGGTAATGCCATTATCTCCAGTGGAGCTCACTCTCCTGTTCACCAGGGGAACTGGATCCACTGGACCTCAGAGATGCAGATGGAAACCACTGAATTGCCACCCAAAAAAGTGTTTCCCCACTATAGTGCTGGAAGGTAGCCCCTTTCAGAGGAGATTTTCTGTGCGCAGTAGCCCTGGGATTTCTCCTCTGATAACTCCAGTAATCATCTGTGTAGTTATTATTTTGGGAGGTGGTTCAAAGAGCCAGCAGTAAGGTAAGAGCTCTACTGCAGCCCAGCAATGTGATATTTTTCAGGCATGATACTGAGGGGGTGTGTTGTGTGCCCTGAGGATGTGCAGGAGGCTTTGGGGGTGCAGAATGTCTGTGGATAGTGCAGGAGGACTGTCCAAAACGGAGCGGAGCCAGGCCTGGGGCAGCATTAACCAGACTGCCATTTGGAAGAGATTCCCGGGGTGAACTCACCCAGCACCACACCTAGGTTTTGTTTGGAGGGAGCCAATTCATTCGCTCCAAGGAGTGAACTCATGTTTTTGTAATGTGAGCGATGGGGGAGCCAGGAGCTGGGAGGGAACCGGGAGCTGGGTTGTTTGACAGCGTGGACCCACCCAGGAGGCAAAGGCACCTCGCTCAGGACTGGTGCTCCTGCCTGAGTAATGCTGCTTTTGTTCTTGTTGGCCTCTTTCAGCTGGGTTTGGGCCTGGGCTGGGCACTTTGCTCCCTATGGTGAGGCAGGGGTGAGGCTTTCTTTCAACCTGCTGGGATTGCTTTGCTAGCACAGGGCTGCCCCTTGCCCACCACTGCAGTCTGGTGGCAGAGGAACAAAAGCCTGGTATGGAATAGTTGCCCATCACTGGCTGGGATAGAGCTCCATGGAACATCTGACACTGTGACACCACCGATGGTCAGGGAAGGTGATTCTTTCTCTCTGCTCTGCTCTGGTGAGACACCACCTGCATCCAGCTCTGGGATCCTCAGCACAGGAAAGATGTTGGAACAAGTGCAGAGGAGGCCACCAGGTTGACCAAGGGGATGGCTGAGAAGGTTGGGGTTGTTCAACCTGGAGAAGAGAAGGTTCTAAGAGATTGTTTCAGCCACCTCACCCCTTCCCCTTAAAGGGCGACTATAAGAAAAATGAGGACAAATTGTTTAGTACACCCTCTTGTCATAGGACAAGGCATAATTGTTTTAAACTAAAAGAGAGTAGATTTGACTAAATATAAGGAAGAAAGTTTTTACAATGAGGCTTGTAAAACGCTGGCACAAGTTGCCCAGAGAGGTGGTAGATATCCCATCCCTAGAAACATTCCAGGTCAGACTAGACAGGTCTCTGAGCAACCTGATCTAGTTAAAGATGTCCCTGCACACTGCAGGGGGTTGGACTAAATGACCTTCAAAGGTCCTTTTCAACTCAGACTATTCTGTGATTTTATGGGGCCCTTCTCCAGAAGCAGTCCCCTGAGAACCATGCCATATATCCACACAGCAGGATCTGGCCTTGCTGGGTTCAAACCTACATGGTGCTGCCCAAAGGTCCAGGTCAGTGCAGTGAGCACCAGTGGCACAGAAGAGCCATCAGTGGAAGCTGGTTGCTGCTGTGTTGGGGGCAGCAGCAGGGATATTTCAGAATCAAGTCTGAAGGGGTCTGGCAGGACTGTGAAAGGATGTCCCAGGAATACTTGCAGGCTTTTCCATCATACAGCTGTGTAAGTCGTCATTGTCCCACCTGGAATATTAGAAGGACTCAGGGCCTGCAGCTGTTGAGAACAAGGTAGGGAAGCCAAGTCACCTTGCTGGTGAACCTGAACACACGAACCAGGTCATCAAATGAGTTCTGAAAGAAGCAGGAAGACCCATATGTGTTCATTTTACCCCCAGAACTGGGTGGAAAGAAAAATATTGGCTCCAAATCCTTCCCAAAAACACTCCACAATGTAACACGTCTTGAAAACAGGCGATGATCTTCTGGGCAAGGCTTTCAGCTTGTTAAGGATCTTACTCATAGAATCACAAAATGGTTTGGGTTGGAAGGGACCTTAAAGATAATCTGGCTCCAACCCTGCTGCCATGGGCAGGGACACCTTCCACTAGCCCAGGTTACTCAAAGTCACATCCGACTTGGCCTCAGGACGAGGCATCCTTCCAGGGATGGGGCATCCACACATCCACAGTAGCTCTACAGATGTCAGCCCTGGAGATAATTTGAGATAATGAAAGAGGGGCTTCCCCTGTGCTCAGGGCTGACAAGCAAGGGTCAGTGTCAATTCCTCTGCCCCTCCCTGCCACTGTTCCCCCAAGGTGCCTTAACCCCAGGAAATGTCTGACTCACCCTCGGTTAGAAAGGGATGTACAAAAGCCAGAACTGTTAAGTGCCGGACATTTATATGAACCTCTGGAAATACTTTTGGCAGGAGGTGCAGCACAAACAATGAGACAGCGCCGTTGGGCTGCGTGTTGGGATGCAGGGGAGAGGCAGCCAAATGTTTTCCTGGGGGAGAGGGGCAAGGAAGGGGGGGCCTGATGTGTTTTAACTCCCAGCATAAAAATAAACCAGATGAATTAGCAGACAGGTAGATTCAGCAGCTTACTGTGGCATGTTGAGGAACTAGCTGTCAGGAGGGCTTGGCTTATGCTGCATCACAAACACTGCTTTAGAGCTGCCCCATCTTCCCTGCTGTGCCCAGGGGGCCCAATTCTGTCCTGTGGGTCCTTCATGTGGAGGGGATCTGTGCACGTCTGTGCTGCTAAATCACATTTTAGGCACAGTAACAGAGACATCTGGACCCCCAGCACTCAACACCCTTCTTTATTCCAACATTTTCATGCAGTGTAAAATCAGACTTGTTTTACAGGTGTCTATCTGTACAGGTCCAGAGGTTGTTTATGGGAATGGTATCTTATTGATAAGGACAGAGCTACCCAGCCAGAAGCTCAATGATGTGAACTGGCTTAGTGCTCCTAAGGTCCATGGGATGCTCCTGGTTGTGCCCTGCAGACCCATTACAGTGAACATACCCTGCACCCTTGTATGGCAGGGTGGGAATTGTACCCTCTCACCTATCTCTAGTTGTTCCAACCTCATCCTGCAGCCTCCTCTCCTGTGCAGTCTCAGAATCAGCTCCCAGCCTATGTCTTTTGAGGATGGCAGTGACTCTCTGGGGAGCTGCAGTGGATCCCTGCCTTCCTCGAGAGGGCTGGCTGTGGGTCAAGTGCACAGCAGACTTCCCACGGATTTCAAAGGGAGCATCCCTGGTTTTCCAAGGGCGCTGCCTCTAAATCTTGGACATCAAGGATAGAAAAGACCTGTTAAGTCACATCCTGTTCTATCTTCCTCCCAAAGAAGGGCTCTTTTGCACAGGAATATGTCCCAGGAGCGTTTGTCTTGCCTTGATTTAACTCCTGTCAGCCTGGGGATCACTGATAAGACCCATGGGACTCTGCAGAACCCTTTGCAGACACAACTAACAAGAATCCTCTGGCTGGAGCTCTGGTTCCTGCTGGTCCCAGCTCACTGTGCTGGTGTCCCAAAGCCGAGGATGGTGCCAGTGTCCTTGCCTTTCTAGCAGACAGCTGCATTCCTTAGGATTGGTGTGAAATTTCAGTTGCAGTTCCTTCCTAATTCCTTTTAATCATTGCAAATACTGCAGTCAGGATGGTGATCTGTGCTGATGCTCGGCAGAGACCGGTGAGATCAGATAAGGGAAATATTTTCATTAACTGCACAGGAACTCGAGCCTGGTTCCCCCTGACTCTGGATGGACCTGCTCAGCTCAGAGCTGCCCCATTAAAGCACTGAAATCTGTTCAGTTCGGCCATGAGGAGCAAGAAGGTGACAGAAGGAAAGGGTTTGGTCCTTGCCAGGAGCATGATAGATACCTGCTGACATTTCTGCCTGCCAAAGATCTGTGTGGAGACTTGGTGGGAGCTGGGAGGGTTACACCTGCAGGGCCACAGCAGCCTCAGGCATTTTTTCCATCTTTGAAACACTGTCTCTGTTTTCAGTTGGATTTTCGAGATTTCTTGGCATCCAAGTGTGTCATTGACACCCTTTACTGCAGTTTGTACAAATCTGTCCCTTCTTTCCTGTTGACTTTATGTTAAAGAAGAGATAACATCAAAGTTACACACACACAGACACACACTTGGGGAAGTTTTGACTCTGGATCTGAACTAAGTGGCTCATTCCTCTCTTAATTTTCCATGTTTAATTCAAAAGGAAACATTAAAATGGCAGGAGCTGAGCCAAGACAGGGAGGGTTCCTATGAAATAGTTTTTCTAACACTGTTACCATGGCAAAAAAACCTCTTATCTCTTAATGTTGGTGCCCCGCACCCATCAGGGCAGTATCTGAACTGCTCAAGGTGAACCTCTTCCCATGGACATACGGGGCAGCTCCGGTTTGGACTCTGCTGCAGTAGTGTGGGGAAAGTGTTGTGTAATCCCAGTTGAGGGTTTTGTCAGCTGTGTGTAGCTCTGAGATCTTCCTTGCCATTTGTAGCAAACATGTCCTACAAAACAGTTTGGGGTTTGTTTTGTTTCTTTTTGTTTCTTTTTTTTTTCCCCTTAAAAAAAAAAGCCCAGAACACAAAAGAAAGAGCAAAACAGATGAGGAAAAGAGACATTAGCCTGCCTTCTTGTGTTGTAACTGGACAGCGTCTGTGCATCAGCCTCAAGGATTTCATGGTCTATTTTCCTTCCACTCGATTTAACTTCCTTCTTGCTCTAATTCTGAAATTACTCCCACATTTCACTGAATCCTTCCATTTTAGTTTCCATCTTGCTTTGTTCTTCTCTGATGCCATTTGATCTGGGGTCTCTGTTGTTTTTGTTGCATTGGCGTTGAAAGGGACTTGGGTGTTTCTGCTGCCTGAAGCTCTTGTTTTCAAAATAACTCAGCTCATTGCATCTGGGGACCAGGTACTGAAGGCAAGGACATTGCTGGGTGCATAATGCTGGCAAAGAACCTGAAGGCAGGGATTTAGAGAGAGGTTTTGTCAGACAAAAAGGGGCTCTTAAACAGATTCTCTGCGATGTCCCTGCTCATTGCAGGGGGAAGTCTGGACTAGGTGCCCTGTAAAGGTCCCTCCTAACCCAAACTATTCTGTGATTCCTTGTATTTTTAAGGGTACCAGTAGTACATGGTGTGTAGAAAAAAAAGGCCATTTTAAGCTTGTTGGCTGGTTTCTGGAGAGGCTGGGTACTGATGGGGAGCTCAGCTATATCACACCTCCAATCCTGTGTTCAGTTTTGGGTTCCTCTCTACAAGAAGGACATTGAGGTGCTGCAGCCTGTCCAGAGAAGGGCAACAGAGCTGGGGAAGGGTCTGGAGCACGAGTCTGATGAGGAGCAGCTGAGGGAGCCAGGGGGCTCAGCCTTAGAAAAGGAGGCTCAAGGGGGACCTTGTTGCTCTCCAGAAGTTTCTGATGGGAGGGTGCAGACAAGTGGAATTTGGTCTCTTCTCCCAGGTAACAAGTGATAGGACAAGAGGAAATGGCCTCAAGTTGTGCCAGAGGAGGTTTAGTTTGGATATTAGAAAAATATCTTCACTGAAAGGGTGGTCAAACATTGCAACAGACTGCCCAGGAAAGTGCTGGAGTCACCATCCCTGGAAGTGTTCAGAAAATGTAGATGTGGTGCTTGGGGACATGGTTTAGTGGTGGCCTTGGCAGTGCTGGGTTAATGGTTGGAGCCCATGTCCTTAGGGGTGTTTTCCAACCTGAAGGACTCTATGTATCGGACAAGACATGGCCCATAGGGTCAACAGCACTAGAATCCTTGTGCTCATGGATAGGAGTGATCCAGGCAATGAGTTTGGATTTCCATAAGCACTGTGGCAGAGAAGGAAAGAAGAAACTGAGCAGCTTGGATGGGAGCATGGATTAGTGATCGGTGTACAGGCAGGGAATGGTGGGTAGAGAAAAAGGGCCAGTTCCTGCAGGGAGGGATGTCATGCATGGACAAACCAGGATCTGACTCTCAGTTTAACTCTGCTTTGAACAGGGAATTTCAGGTCCCGCCACCTGAAACTGTGACTGTGTGAGCTGTGCTGAAGCTTATGACTCTGAGTGATTACATAATAATATAGGAGATGAAATAAATACCACACAGATGAAGTGAAGTGATGCATATGGGAAAAACCATACCAGAGTGCACATACAAAGTGATAGACACTGAGCTGACCATTATCTCAGAGAATGGAGACCTCAGGGTTTTTGTAGATGGTTCAATGGAAATCTCAGGTCTGTGTCTGGCAGCAGTCACAAATCAAATCAGGAGTTAGGAAGAAAGGAATATTGAACAAAACAGAGCACATAAGCATCTGTTAGATATATGCACCACAACATGAATACTGTGTGTTGTTCTGATCATCTCAGCTCCAAAGGGACTAGGAAAGGTTCAGGAAAGAGCAGCAAGGGTCATCAAAGATATGGGATGGCTTCCATAGAACTGTCTGCTAAGGAGGATTAATCTTTTTCTTTTGGAAAAGAGGCTGAAGAGATGATGGTGAACTAAAAACATATGTCACACTGGAGGTGAATAAATATCTGTTGTCCTCTCTTCTAATACGGGAACTGTAGTACCTCAAGGGAAGACAGTGGGAGCCAAGTTCAAAACAAGCAAAAAGAGAAAAAATTTACATAGCCTGGAGAGAACACTTTGCAAAAGGATGTTGTGGCTGCTCAAAATCAACAGGTTCAGCTTACCAGACCAAATTCATGGACAGAAAAGATCTGTCATGGGTTGCTAAATATGGGGATGGCACATCTAGCTGAGGTCATGGAGGTGACGGTAGTTGGAGCCTGGCAGAACACTTGGGGAAATCCTATATATGCTTGAGCTGTTCTGCTCCTCCCTTTGCATCTGTGTGTGGCTGCTGTGGGGTTTGTGGAGGGGCTGAACCTGTTTTACCTTCTGTAAAGTCAGGGACAGCATTCTGGGGTTGATCCCATCTTTGTGTCCCTGTGGAGGACAGAGAGGCTGAGGCATGAGCATGGCAAGAGGTGTTAAAAAATCTCCAGCCTAAGCTGAGTGTGACACCCTAGAGGGGTGCGGAAGATGGAGACTGGTACAGAGGCAGGTGGTAGAGGAACACTGAGGCATTCCAATGATTGATGTACTATGAAAACTTAGACTGACAGGTGGCCAGACAACCTGAGGGGCTCGGATGGATTTCAGATGAACGCACAGCTTCAGTTTCCCAAAGGCGATAGACTCTTGCGCATTGTGACCTTCAGCAATTTTGCAAACTAGAAAATGGGGTGCCCAAGCCTATCAAACTCAGAAGACCTCTCTTTAAGCTGGACATATTAAAGCTGTGTGCCTGAAATTGAGTGTAGATGTAGTGTTTTTCTGGATTGTGATTGAAAAGCAACCCACCCTTCTACGGCAGGAGCCGTATACTGCTCAGTTATTGAGACACATTCTGTTTAGTTTTAATTGTTTGAATGTTTCACATTACAATAGAAATCTTTAAGATTTCTAAGAATAATAAAAAGAAATAAATTGCATAAGGTGCATCGAACTCCCTGATACAGGCTCTGTTTTGGTCTCTTTTGTGGGGTGAGATACCATGATGGAGTGTTTAACCAGGTAGAAATTACTGCCTCCTCAAGGTCTTGCTCCTCAACAACGTCATGTTTTTGCATGGGCTGAAAGTCTCAATTGATGTTGTCTGAGCACAAAACACCAGGCTGTGATATAGTTGCTCATACCTCCTTATTGCCTTATTCTGCAAGACCTGTGATGACATGGGAGCTACTTGTGGGGAGTAAGTTACTCAGGACAAGTTACTGTGAGGTGTGGGGGCTGAAGGTTTCTGAGAAACAGGGCCTCCAAGAAGCGAACTGAACAGCAGGCAGATGTCCTGGGCCATATCCTGCCATCACATTTTAAGCAGAACTGCCCTGCTGAAATCAAGAGGCTTCGTGCTGCTTTCATCCCCATGGAGATCAGCAGGGGAGTTCTTCTTAAAAACCTGTTGGGACCATATGGCATTTTATCACTAGAGTTTCTATTTATGTTAAAACTGCTAAGAAAATAACTCACAGTTGTTTTGTCATGCTTCAAGCAAGATATTTTGTTTATCTGGCCTAATTTTTAATTATTTCTTTTTCCCTGTTACCCTTTCTAGGTTCCCTGCTATTCTTATGGTCAAAAGTTGTCCAAACTGGCCATCTTGAGAATAGCCTGTAACTATATCCTTTCCCTGGCCAGACTAGCAGACCTGGATTACAGCGCTGACCACAGTAACATGAGCTTCTCTGAATGTGTGGAGCAGTGCACTAGGACCTTACAAGCAGAAGGAAGATCTAAAAAAAGGAAGGTATGTTACAGCCTCTCCCCCACTTCACCCCCTAAAAGATGGTAAAAGTTACAAAAGGGAGAAAAAAAAAAAGGAAAAAAAAAATCCGAAGTAGTTTCCTTCCTTTCTGAACCTTGTGAAATTTTCCTGACTTTTATATCCCTCGCCTTTCTCTCTCTCTCTTTTCCTACTCCATCCATCTGATCTTGTAATAACCACATTCCTCCCTAATCAAAAGCTTTTCTCTCCTCCCCGTCCTCTGCGCCAGGCTCTTCCCCTTGTTAGTCGCCATTGTGTGTTCCAACACGAGCGTGATCCTATTAAGAGTCATCTTGGGACTGTTACTTGTTAAACCAAACCAACCTTGAGTCGCCTTTTGGAGCCTGTAAAACGCTGTCGCCCGCCTGTGTTTTCTGTTTTGTTTAATCTAACACTTATCTCTGAGAAAAATCACCCGACAACAAAAAAAAGGTAGCTAATGGAGACACTGTATGTATAAACACATTAGTAAGATGTATGACCTGAAGGACATGTGGGTATCTTGAGGAAACAACGTTAAATCTAATTATGCCTCGCATTCCTTTAGGTTACTTAACACTGAACCAATTAGGTGAAATCATCGTCAAGCGGCGGGAGGAGGAAGCAGAGCGTTCTGCCAGTTTTCCTCTCAGAGAGTGACATGGGTGAATTAAAGGAGTGATTGATGTCTTTGTTCAGGCTTTTATGACAAAAAGAGTTTTGTAAACTTGAATTGAACTTCCCCCTGCTCTCTGAGCTTGCTTGTCAGGCGGGATAATAAATCAGCAGGATTTTAATGGATGAATGGGCAGCTAAGCTGGGGAGCAGGCTCCTTCCCCGGTGTTGTTAAGATCTGCCTCTGATTCGGACAGGTTTCCTCACTTTTCCTCCTCTTTAGCCCAACAAATCATCCTGTAGCAATTCAGTTTATAAATAAACACAATAGCACACTCCCTGTTGCTTCCTCTGGCTGTCACGGGCTGTATTTATGCTCGCGGAGCAGCAGTGCCAGGCGGAGACGCGGCACCGCTCGCCCACAGCTGACAGCACTGCCTGGGACTGGGAGGTGTGGGGGGAGCCCCTGGGCACAGCCCAAAATTGGGGGTTCACTGTGGGGTCTGTAGTGGTGTCCCAGGGACACTGAAATGATGCTACCAACCCCAGGGCAATGTGAGAGTTGGTTCCTGGGTCTGCTCGTCAAGTTGAGATGAGGGAGAAGAATACCATCATTCTGGGGGCTTCAGCAGGTTGCTGGTTGGGTCTTGGGTCTCCTCTCCAGGTCAAGAAGGGGATGAGCATCCTTTGTGAGGCTTTAGCAGATTGCTAATTAGGTCTTGGGTCCCTTCCCAAAGTCAAAATGGAGGGAAAGAAGAGAATGAGCATCCTTCATGGGGCTTCACCACATTTCTGGGCTGCTGTTCAGCCTTTGGGTGCCCAGTGGGCTGAGAGCCATTGTCTTGGCTTATGTAAACCAATGCAGGCTTAAAGAAAGAAAACAAGGAGCCAGATTTTAAATGGCTCCAAATCCCAGGGTGTTCACATCTGAGGATTAGGGCTGGGCCCATCCTTAATTAAAAAAATAAATTAAGAATTAAAAGCCTTCCATTTACGGTGTTCTCTCTCTAAAGTTCTCTCCAGAGCAGATGCGTGGAGAAAAGCCCCGAGCCCATCGAGAGTGCGTGAACAATGGAATTCTCACTCGGCACCTCCTGCCTCCCAACAGGCATCACCAACCCACAGAAACAGCATCACCCGGAGAAAATCTGACTTTTCTCCACGTTCTTGAAGGACACCCACCCTAACCCTTCTCCAAAAGCCCTCTCTGAAAAGAAAGCCAGGCTTTGTACCTGAGGCGGGGTCTTAATCCCTGCTCTGCCTTGCTTTTCTTGCTGGAAACTGTCGAACATGCATTTCTGTTCTGTAGGGCAGCCCCAGAGCACACAGATTCCCTCGTGGATGACAAGTACAATTTTATTTCTAGCAGTATTTGCTCAGGTGATGGCAGGAGCACATCCAGCTGCTGATGAAGCCAAAACCAGCAGGTACCACTAAGTAACTCTGGTAATTCCCAGCAGATAGGAGTGGGGATGCAAAGCCTGGGCTGGGAGGACTCATCTTGCTAGTCTCCCTTTCTCCTTGAGCCAAGCAAATCGTGAGCACGAGGGAGGAAAAGGCTGTTGTCAGAGGGAAATTACAGATCCGGGATGGCTGTGCAGCGACGATCCAAGCTCTGGATGTCAGGTGGTGTGAAGAGATGTCTCTCCTGGGGGGTCTCACACAGCGGCTGGATGAGGATACAATGGCTTGGCCCAAAATCGCCGTGCCCTCGTTAATGTTGAAATCGGCACGTTTTTGTAAGCGCTGTGTGTTTTTAATCAGGTCTCTGAAACCACTGCTCACTGAGCAGTTCCTCTGAATTATCGACTTTGGGGTGGTTGTTATTTTATTATTGGTTTTTTGAGTTTCCTTTTATATTCTCTCTTAAAAAATCGCAGCAATCCTGAGCATGGACCTCCGCTCCTTGAGCTCCACGTTAGCTCCACAACACCCTTATCTCCTGTCATCTCCATTTTATTGTGTGTCTGCCTCTCTCACTCTCTCAGCTCTCTGGTTGCGATGTGCTGTGGCACCGTGAGCTTTTCACACAAAAAAGTAGCTGGTTGGAGTTTGTTTTGGCAGGCAGGGACTCCAGATGTTGCATTTGCTGGATTGTGCATTGCTGTTTGCTTTGTTTTGGGGGCGAATTATCCTGTGTCCCTAACGTTAGGTTGTTGTTCGGATTTTGCTGTTGCAATAGGAAATTTGCTGAGTGGTTTTACCTCCCCTTTCTACTCTCATTTAGATAATTAGAAAAGGTGGCTTTAGCCTTTCGAAGTTGACTAGGAAAAAAAATCCCCTTCTCTGTCCTAACTACAGTTATAAGGTGATTTTAGTTTTTGCAACTGAGATTTGATCGAGGGTGTTTGGTGATGGGAGATCTCATTTATAAGCAACAAAGGAGGTTTCAGATGCCTTTTCTTAAAAAAGAAGAAAAAAAGCTGACTGTGGGGGGGTGGTGGTGGTGAATTCTGATGATAGTTTTCATTCTTTAAAGCTGCCTCGTGCTTGGTTATACAAATGATCTGGACTAAACCTTGTCCTTAACCATGCACCCAACCATGCACATCAGAGATCTGGGTTGCGACACCCTTAGCAGACCCCCAAGTCCTGCTGGGGCCACACTGATGTCCTGGGAAAAGGGGGGAACTGCTTTCAGCTCTGGCCAGGAGCATTCTCTGGCAGCACAGAGGATGCAACAGCAAAAGAAAGGGAAGTTCAAGTTTTCCTTACCCCCAAGGTACCCTGTTTCTGCGTGGCACATGATCCTCAGTGGCCAGGGGTCGTCTGAAAGCCTTGCATGGATTCTGTAGTGTTTGGGGTCCAGCTTGCTGGTCCCACAGTCTCTTTTTCCAGCTTTTTCCCCCACAGGGCTGAATTCTGGTGCCCTGCAGGAAAGCAGCTCAGGGTCAGGATAGGGCTGTAGGGTCCATGGCTGGGGGCTCTCCCTGGAGCTGTACATTTGTAGGGGTGCAGAGCTGTGCATCACAGCCCCCAGATCTTCCAGCTCCAAAGCTGTGGGGCAGACCTTAGTTCCCCAGCAGTCAGCACAACAACAGCCCTTCAGTCTACACAGAGCAGGATCCAGCCGCGGACAAACATCCTGCACAGCACACCCAGCGCCCAAAACCCCAAATGCCCATGGCAAGGTTCATTTTCTTTCCCTTCCCCTCCCCTGTTTGCTTCTGATTAGCCCCCGTGCTAGGCAGCAGCATCGCCACGGCCATGGGAGCTCAGCCGGAGCAGGGAGGGATGGGCGAAGGATTTTTTTCTTTCTCTCTGCTTCATCCTCCCCCCGTCCCGGCTCTTCTGGCAGTCGCAGACTCCAGATGTTCGGAGCGCGAGCTGGGAAGTCCTGCTGGCGCCACTTGGGGCAGAGGGCAGGGGAAAGGCACGCGAGCTGGAACCCAGAGTACTCAGTCACTGCAGGACTTGGCGCATTCCCCAGCTCGCTGCTGGCACATTCCCCAGCTCTCTCCTGGCCATCTGTTCCAAAAAAACACTTTCAGAACCTCATCATCACTCAGGATACAACACTGCGAGCAGCTGTTAGCAAGGCAGAAGGAAAAAAAAAAAAAAAAAAAGAAACACACACACACATTAAAAAAAAAAAACCAAAACCATGCGAAAGGTCTCTTTGTGAGAGAGGAAACTGGGTTATGAATAACAGGCGAGCAGTTGGAGCTCAATAAAAGTTTTCGGCTGGAATTTAGTTTCTTGTTTTTCTGCTTGTGTGTGTGGATGAGCACAAACTCAAGGAATTAAAAATTAAAAATATGCTTTATATATATATATATCTTTTCCCAGATAATTAAATGATACAGAAACATATATGGAATGAAAAGCTTCTCTGTTTGTTGCAGCCTGCTGCACTAAAAGGGCTGACATTATGCATGTAATTATTGCATTATATAAAATAGTTATTGTGGTGTTGTGCCCCCTTGATGCCCCCTCATTGCTGCTTTGCTGCTGCTGTAGGTAACACTTACTCCCACTGAAAAAATTGAAAGGAGGGCGTTCTGCAAGCATATTTACTTGCAGAAGTGAACAAGTTAAGGGTTTATATTCTAAAAGAGAAATGGTAGTGGCAGGCTTGATTTGTACAGCACTGAAACCATTTGCTTGGAACATATTTTTTCGATAACACTGTACCATGGCTCGTGATTTATTTAGACAAAGCCCTGAGATAAAGCCACAGCTCCCACCCCCTGGTTCGTGTGGATGATCCTGGCTGCAGGGTCTTGCTGTTATTGATCATCTGATATTGATTATCAGAACCATTCGGAGCCAGCACAGTAAAACCTTGATGATCTGCATGGCATTTCTTCCTCGTGGCTTCCCATCCTGTGTGGGGAGGAGGGGGTCTCATAATGAGATTCTACCTCCCTTTCCCTGCAGTTTGACCTAGCAGAGGTTCCTCTTTAAAAATAGCTTCATTTCCCTGCTAGGACTTGCCGGCGAGAGCGGGCAGCCAGCCAGTCTGCTTCGCCACGGCCGCCAGCTCCGCAGGCTCTGGGGAGGAGCTGGACCGCGGGATAGCAGGGACCCGCTCCGAGCCGCCTGTGCATCTGCCCTGGGACAGCATCCCTGGGGGGACAGAGGGGACCTGGCTCTGCCTGGCCATGAGTTATCCCTGCTGCATGCTGGCTGGAGGATTACCCACCCAGGGACCTGCTTAAAAACAAGGCAGTGAGAGGGTAGCGAGATTCATTTGCTTGTCACTTGCGTCTTTTATGTCCCTGCAGCCCAAAACAGGGATTGCAGGTGGGGCACGGGTGCTAAGGCTCATGAGAAGTTCATGAGCAAGATCACCCAACTCTGGATAGGGAGGCAGCAGCAGCTACCCCAAGGGCATCCCCAAGGGCACTGTACACCCTGCGTTGGCCCACTGGGGCATTGAGCATCAGTACCTCAAAGAGCAGGGCCCAAAGCTTTTCCTTGCAAAGGGTGTGATGTGGGACTCCCCTGTTGCATGACAGCACCCCAAAAGTCCCTTTGCTTAAGGGGTGTTGGAGCAGTCACAGCACACAAAGACTGGGGCCAGGGATTTGCTCCCATGGTGGGAGCAGGATCCCAGCATAGGGTCCATCCCCTTTGTAGCAAGGGGTAAGAATAGAATAGGGTAAGATCCACCCCACAGATATTGGGTAACTGCAGCAAAAGGAAAATATGAGTAGAACAGACAGGAGAAGCCCTGGAACAAAGGCTGACTCAATTCCAGAAGTGCTTTGATTTATAGAGATTGAAATGCTCTGGGATGCTGCAAACTCACCAAGGTCATTGGGCCAGTTGTCAAATTCAAGAGCCATGGGAGTTCTGATGTTATTAGTTTAAAGCAGACCCAGGCTCATAAATCTGTCTTCAGAGCTCCTGGCTGGAGTGAAAAAGGGTGGAGGGGGAAAGAAAGGAGCCTGTTCCCACCAAACATAACCCATGGGCAGTGTTGGGCAGTGCCTGGGGACCAGTGGAGTGGTGCCACTGAGGTGTGCTGAGCACCTCCACTGCATTGCAGGGGGATCTCTCCATTCCCCTTTCCATTTCCTGTGTCCAGAAGGTGCAGCACAAATGCCCTTACCTGCCCTTGCCTGGTTTGTGCATATTCCCTCTTGCCCCCTATGGGTGAGCTTCCCCCAGCTGCAGAGACTTCAGAGGGGAGACCTGACCCTGAGACTCCTCTTCCTAAAGCCATCCTGCTTTCCCAAACCCACCAGTGCTGTTGATCTCTCTGCTGCCTTTTAACGTTATGAGAACAGCCATTGCTTCCCTTCTTTTACATTTCCTTTCCATAGTTAAATGTGAGATAAATTAAACAACCAACTTTTCTATTACAGGTATTTAATATGTGTTACATATTGTTGGAGGTTCCCAACAGAAACACTGGCAATACACAAGGCTGTTTGTCCTTCTCCCACCTAAACCTCGTTTATTCAAAATCCCAAATAAGGCCTTGACTTAGGGCAATAGTTTCCACATCTTCTCTGAGCAGCACGAGGTAGGATGGTCCAGAGACAACTCCAGCAATCTGGAGTCCAGCAAACACCAGCATTTATTGTATGGAGGATAACCTGGGTGCTTCCAGTGAAATACTCTTACCAAGAGAAACCTTGATGCTCCTGAGGCAGTCCTGTGCTTCCTCGGGTGTGCACTTGACAGGAGGGGGTGACAAGGTGGATTTTAGGTTCCCCTGTCCCTTAGTCTGTCATGGATGAACAGCTGTAATTGTTGATCTCACAGCAGCTGCCCTAATGATAGTCATAAATAAAATAAATTCTAGTGTGTTACTAGTATTTCATACCCTGATGTTACAATATCCAGTGATGGAAAAGGAGAGGCAGTACAGAAACAAAACAGATTGGGGGAAAAAAAGTTTTTCAGGCCAGGCTTTAAGGAGTTTGACCTTGCTAGGACTGACAGAAAGATGGCTGACCTGTCCAGGGAATTGGTGACTGTGTCCAAAGGACCTTCAGAAGCCGTACTGCATCCTGAACGGTTCTTAAATCCACTGGCAAGAAGCAAGAAACGGTGGTAGCACTAGCTAAATGTGATTTCATTTCCAAGTTTCTAATTCCTGAGTTATTTAAAGAAGGATTTAGGAGCCCACGTGATGAAGGCAGTTTGGACAATGGAGATGTGATCTCATTAAATCCTCAGGCCCTGAGGATTTTCCTCTGTTTTGAACTATGCTAACGATTGTTTGTGGGATATTTGTGGGGCTTATTTTAATGCTGAAGGGGGTTTAGATGAGATTTTCCTTGTCTAAAGCTGCCACAGTTTGGAGTTGACCATTTTCCTATGGACCTGGCCATAATATTCTGTAGCCCAGTGTAATTTCCCAAGTAATCTACCACAGCTGTGACTCACAGGGGATGCACAGGCATGTGGGACAGGTTGCAGTCCCACAGACTGAGCAGCCATGCCTGCAGAAAACTCAGTACAGCAACTAAAATACAGAAGTAAAGCCCATCTCCTGCATAAACCCATCTAGTTGCAACTCCTTTGCTTTCTGAGATCAGCTCCTGAAACTGAAAATAGCAGGTATTTGCCATCACTTCTAATTTTTTTTTTTCTGGCGGCAGGAGTTGGACCCAACACCAAATTACTCTGTTGTTTTTCCTCCCCAAGCCTTCCTCTTCCTGTCTGCCACTCCCTCTTCACTATGCTGGCTCTGGCCACCATTGTGGCACCTACAGATGGTTCCACTGTGAGTCCTACTCTTAGAAATTGCAGATCCATGGCCAGCAGTCCCCAAGGATGCTCCCATGTGTGTCAGCGATAGTCCACACGAGGAGCCGCTGGGACACCATGTGTTCACTGTTCTCATGGTGCATCTTTCTCTTTCCAGGAGTAATAACCAGGAAGGGAGGATTCAGAAGAGCTTCCAGCCAGAGTTACATCTGGTCTTGGCAAAGGTTGCACGATCCAGATGAAGACTGAAAGCAGCTTTTTTGCAGAAACCCCTATTGGAGATGACGATTGGCCAAGGAACTTTCTTAATCTCTGGAACAGAAAGGAAAAAAGGAAAAGAAAAGAAAAAACAAAAGGACAGGGATGCTTCTTATTGTTGTTAAGCCAGCCACCTTTTAGTACGTGCAATTTATTTAGCACTTTTCCCTTTGCTTAACTGGGAAATGTTACCCTCTCAGCTCATGTGTACAGTAATTTTTTGTTGTTGTTGTTGTTGCTGTTGTGCCAAAGATTTGATGGAGCTTCTACACTGTGTCTTATTTTTGCCTTAATGTTAAATCTTTGAGCCAAAGAAAAGTCAGAGGTGCCATTCAGATTGTGGCAAGCAGGTCAGCCAGCTGTCGGTGACAAAGCCCAATTTCTGTACCCTTCTGAGTTACCTCTTATTTCCTCAGCCTGCACTTCCCTGCCTGCAGCCCTGGAGCCAGCATTCGGTGTGGGCAAGAGCTGTGACAGCACCAAACCATGCTTCAGCATTCGGGTTTGCTTCTTCCTTTGAGCTACTCTGTAGTTCTGCCTTTTGGGCAATTTCCTGATGTTCCTGCCTGTGCAAAATCCACAGGGTAGAAATACTGACACGAAGTGAGAGCTGAAACAGGAGCTATGAATTTATTTTTTTTAATAAATAAAATTAAACAAGCAAAAACAAAGTTCCATGTAAAGCAAAGAGGAAAAAAAAAAAAGAAACCATAAGAAAGTTTGGCCAGGCAGAAAGAAGTGCAGCAAAATGATTCAGCCAGCGTATCAGGTTTGTGAAGTCGTTTTTTCCGTGGGGTTTTTCAAGTGGTCAGAAACCCGTGTAATGCAAAAGCATTTGAATCCTATACTGTACCTTTCACTTCAAATTGAAGTAAAAAAAAAAAAAGAGAAGAGATGGAGAAACATTTGCTTGGAGTAAGCAGACTTTATAGGTAATGCAGTTCGTATGCAGGGCATCTGCTAATGATGGAGGGACAGAGCTCTGCGTTCAAGTAAAAAAAAATGAGTTTCCAAACCAAGAAGATTAACATGTTTTGTTAATCTCAAGGGGAAATGTTATTTGTGAGGCCAGATTCACCTCCTGGCTACTTCAGTGTGAATCAGGTTCCCATGTGTCTTACTCCAGTGTGGATCTGGCTGGGCATCGCCAGGCACTGGGGCGGGCGAGGGGATGGGGCAGGCAGGAATCACTGGGCAGGGGAGGGAATAGTCTCTGTTTTACTGACATGAATATACAAAACTTGAACTCCTCAGTGCCTGCCTGTTTATTTCCCGAGCTAAACAATTGGCCCCAAACTGGGGAGCTGCTGTGCAAGAGCTCGCCGGAGCAGTGTGAGAGTCTGGGGTGCCAGGCTGCTCCATGCCAAGTTCCCTGGCTCCCAGTGAGCTCGAGATGTCTTCCACCAGATTTCGGGGACACATGGGACAGCTGTGTCCAAACCCCCTCCCAGGAGCTCATTATATTGCTCCCCCCTCCACTCTCACCGCTGGTCATTATTAGCAGCCCAATAAAATACATTTTTAGATTGTCATTTGTATTTCTTTATTAAAGCACAGTTTTTAACTATGTCTTTTATTATATACATTAAAGCCAGCTTTTTAGCTTATAAAGGGGAGAGGGCTGAGTTCACTGACCGCGGGAAACGCTCCAGGGCTGTTTGCACTCCTGTCAAAGGACTGGGTTTAAAGTGCCTTTGCTTTCAAGAACCAGCAAGCAACTGGACCTCATGTGTGTGGCCCAGCCAGAAAAAAGAAGGGAAATGGAAGGCTGTAGAAAAACCCAAACAGCCTCGCAAGATGACCTAAACCAGGAGCAGCAGGTTTTGCGTTGGCCATGCTGCAATTCTCCCACCTGGGTTTTGAGCAAGAGCAATGGGGAAAACCCCAAGTTGTCCTGTTGCACACACAAGGTTTAGGAAACCTTGCGGGCATTTCTTTCTTTTGAGCAGAGTGAAACGTTCACCGAGCATTTTTAATTTGAGAAATACCATCATATTTTTGTTATGAGTTCTGCAGTGGCTCTCAGCTTGAGAATTAATAATTATCAGTAAAGCAAGGTCTGCAGGGAGAGTCAGCGATACAATACTGCTGATAGGCTTTATTTACCCTTTTTTTCCTTTCAGTGCCTGTTATAGATAAGGAATTTGCTGCAAATACGTAAGTTAGAAGCTGGACAGCATCATCGGGTTGCAACTGGGGCTTGAGGTCACACAGTATTCTTTGTCCCCCTGATTAGGGACATATTAACCCTTGGGATAATGTTGCTCACTTACAAATTCCCAAATCCGCTTTCCTTAAATACTCATTGCTATTCCCCCCAGTACATGATGGCAGAGCGATTGTCCCTAAAAGCTAAAAAAATAAACTGGTTTGCCTGATTTAAGTGAGCAAGACTCTGCAAGAGGCTGCGTGGCTGCTTTTGAATCACAGCAGGAGGTCAGGTGAGGCAAGAGGAGCAGCAATGCCACCCCTGCCACTGCCCCTGCATCTCAGCCCAGCTTCTGACAACATCAAGAAGGATAAATGTTTACCAAAGGGTAGCAAACATGTGAGTTTGAACACTGTCATGGAGGCATTCCTGGTCAGGCACACAGCAGTGTCAGCCGAGGTACAGAGCTGACCTTGCCTCACTCCTCCCCTCCCCGAGAGATCGCTCTCTCTAAAGATAACAAGGGAATGATGTTTGTTATCATGCTGGAAAAGCAAAACAGACCTCGTGCCGTCACCTCCCCCGGGCCAGCAGAGCCAAAGCCTTTGCTCCCAGTTGGCGTCGACTCCCAGCTCCACGTATTGGACGGGAGGGCACAGGAGCCTTGGAAACACAGCCCCCACAAAGGATGGTAGCTCTGCTCAGCTGACCATGACCCACCATGGGACCAAGGGGAGATGATGTTCACTATGTAAAGTGGAGGTATTCGGGTTTTTCACAGATGCTGAATGCCATATTAGACCAGGATGCCATATTTAACCAGAAATCACACACCAAAACAGTAACATTGCCTGGATGTAAAGCACTGCACCCATTGCTCATACTGCATCTGCTGCACAGGTGCCAGTTGTGGTGGGTGAAAGGCATCAGCTCTTCCCCTTAATTCTGATCTAGCAATTTTTGAAGGAATTTAGTGGCCAAGTTGATACCAAACCAAAGGATACCAAAGGATCATCCTATAAATGTGACAACACTGCCAGACTTGTTCAAAGTGCTGCACAGGATTCCCAGCAGCAGTCACTGTTTACCTGCTTGTTAAATAAATGTTCTCACAGCTGCCAAATCCTTCTTGCACAAGGAGCTCTGTCCTGCACAGACACCTCTAAATCCAAATTTTTTCACGCCCGGTTTTATATCACCCCTTATATAATGCTCAAAGTTTCCAGGGATTGAAAGGCTGTCTATGAAGTCTCAAAAATGTGTGGAGTAATCTGCCCCATAAAGATAGATTCCTTTCTTTCGAGGGTTTACTGTTGCTCGTGATGGTGGGATCAGTAGAGATGCAGGGGAGCAGTATGACCTTTTCTTACCATTTTTATCCTTGAGCACTGATCTCAAAGTGGCTTTCAGCGTTGGAAGTTACTATTAGGACCCGAGGGAACAGTATGAAGCTGTGTCAGGGGAGGTTTAGTTGGAATACTAAGAAAATGTTTTTTACCCAGAAGGTGTTGGGCACTGGAACAGGCTCCCCAGAGCAGTGGTGACAGCACCAAGCCTGACAGAGCTCAAGGAGTGTTTGGATAATGCTCTCAGGCACATCATTGGTTTTTTGGGCTTCTCCTGGGCAGAGCCAGGAGTTGGACTTTGATGCTCCTTGTGGTCCTCCCCAGCTCAGGATATTCTATGATTTTATGATTTGTAGACAAACAACCACATTTGCCCAACAACCCTCACCAAGCTCAGCTGAGCATCTCCTCCCTCTGCCCCACATCAATAGAAATACTGCCCCTCAGGCTGACCCATCAGTCTCTGCATGGCTGGGTAAAATCACTTTGGCAGGCTGGTTCTGGCTGCCCTTGTCCCCATTCATCACCTCTGCTCTAACTGGGGTAATTGCATACCAAAATAGGGTGGCAAAACAAAGACTTTCTGCCCAAACCAAGCTGGCCAGGGTGGCAAACTAGGTCCTGTTGATAATTCCCAACCATGTGCCCCTGAGGATATGCCTCAGGCCAGATCCCAGCCTATGTTTTTTTTCTCCTCCTATTGTCACTTTGAAGTGCTCTGGAGACGTGAACAAAATGAGAGTGGCTGAGCCTTGTCCTGCTGCTGTGGAAAGCAGGGGCACAACATTGTAAATCCAGGTTAGTGTTGGCAAAGGTGCTGGTGGGCTGCTGCAGACAGACCCCAGAAAGCAGGTTAACCTGTCAGCAAAGGAAACAAATTTCAGCCTAAACTATGCAGCAGATATAAATATGTAGATACTGAAACAAAAGTCACTGCCTGAACTTTTTGATATAGTAGTACAGGAAAAAGAAATCTGCATTGTTTCTACCCTCCACCAAGCTGCCCTCATGCCAAGGGCTGAGTTGGTCCATCTTGGAGTGCCAGGACAGCAGTGCTTAATCAACCCTTTAACCAATGTCCATCAACCCAAATCACTCATAAACCCTCATAAACCTCTATGTATGAACCCATATCCCTCACAGAGGTGCATGCAAAGGTCAGGACTGGCCTCAAACCCTTTCTGCGTCCTTAATCCACACCCAGGGCTGTCTGACAGATGCCAGCACTAACACCTTCTCCCTACAAGCTACGTACCTTTGGCAGGGATCACCGGTCACCTTTCAGGGGAGGTCTACAGTGACTCAAAGCACTTTTATTACAAATCTTGGGCTGAGCCCAGCTTTTCTGAACAGGGAGGTGAGGCACACCATGTGCACAGCTCACCTGGTGACCTGCTGCCTCAACTCTCTTTGCTGTTGCATTTATAGGATTCCTTCCCTCCCTCCACAACTCTGGGGTTTGGAGAACCACCTCCCCCTCCCATAACTAACTAGGAGATCCATCATCTAAGCAAGAAAATGTGGATCCCTCTTCCTGGGTGGTTGTTGTGATGAATGAAATTCTCATATATAAACTATAAAGAGAGGGTTTCCACCTTGGTTTTTGGATGTGGTATTTCATGAACTCAACTGTATTTCAGTGGAAGTTTCCTTGCTCCTGCCCCTGCCCTGCTGCATGTCACAGTGGCACCAATTACACTGCAGCTGTAAGATGGGTATTGTCATTATTAGTAATTGTATTCACTCACTCCATATAAAAATATCAGCACAGTAACAGGAATGATTTGTGTAATGATATATTTGCTGTTATTAGGACCTAATATGTTATGCCTGTAATTACATACTATGCCCCATATAATAAGCTTGGAATTGCTGTGTAAATTTTGGGTAATTATGGAAAACTATGCTACAAACAAGTCCCCCTAGACCAAGTTCAGCATTCACTACCAAGAAATAACCATTATTAAAGGCTCTGCAATAGACAAACCAATAAACTAAGAGCTAAAAGCCTTTTGAATACGAAGCAGCAATGGAAAGGAACAAATAATCAGTGCAGGGGAGCAAAAGAAGTACCTATCCAAGTAGTGTTATCCCTGGGGATTATTTCTTCTAACTCTGGTTTCTGGAATACTCCAGCAAAAACCCAAGGAACTTCCAGTGGGTGCAGTGAAGCTGCAAGTAGCATAAACTCATTCAGATGCAACTGTTTCAAAGGATTTAGAAGCTACGCTCCTCATTAAAAAAGAAAGTTAAAATGCTCACATCTAAATTAGAAGTCTGCCAGAGGTCATTACAGATTAATGCATAGTCAGGCTTTTCTGAATCGGCTGGAAACATTGACATTGATTAAATTTATCCTCTCCTTCGCGGACCCAAGAGCTTTTCCAGATTTCAGTGCATTTTTTCTGGTGAAGCTGATCTTTCCTGTCCTCACTGCAGTATCTGCACATCTTCCATCTAAAATCAATAGCCATAGCATGGTCCCCCGTGGGCTTCTTGCAGTTGTGAATGTTCCTCCCAAGGATGGGACGTGATGGGAAGAAATGAGATCAGCCATTTTTACAGCCGAGTGAATTGTTACGGGCTTCAAGGGCTCTCTCATGGTCACGAACCCCAGAACAACTTCTGATTGTTCAAATTTCACTGCAGCCTTCCAGCTTCGTCATCTACACTGCCAACTTCTATTAAGGTTCCATTAAAAGGCAATGAAACACAGGGCCTTTTACAATACCCTTGACAGAACAATTTCCCTTTCTGGATACAGTAAAAACTTTCAGCCAAAATAACAACTTTTTGGTTAAAAAAAAAAGGAGAAAGAGAGACTATTTCAAGGAGACCAAAATATTTCATAAAATGTTGTCAGATTGTCTCAGCCAGAAAAAAACAATCCAGAAAAGGCTAATTTTCAAATCAAAACATTGATTTTTATCTCTGCCTATCATAACTACATTTGTTTCCACTTGCTTATGAAAAGCCCTAGATATCAGACGATATTTCATTTTGTGTAGAGCTAAGTGTTTTATTCAGATCAGTGTTTTCCACAACACTTTGTCATTGACAGGTATTCGGTAATTTAATTTTACTCTTATTAGTTGTACCTTTTCCTTCAAGGATCACTTTAAGTGTAACCACACTGAGCAGCAGAGAGAAGGACAAATGCTGCCCTCAGATAGAACCAAGTGAATTCAAGCAAATCGATTGAATCAAAATGACTTATAAAAGTTAAGGGCTGGGGGAGTATAAAATTTAATTCAAAGCTACACATAGAATAAGCTTGCCCAAGACACTGCTTTAGAAGTTTTAACCCACAACACACCAATAACTTATAAAATCTGTGTCCTTTCATACCAATATTGAAACAAGTGTGATTTGGGGGCATTAATGTGCTTGATCTTTCTGAAGCCCAAGGAATTTCTCATAGCATTAAGCACAAGAAACCAGTTTGGTGCCCCAGTGACAGTGTCAGGGATGGTTTTGTGCAAGGAAAGATCATTTACTTCAAATATTGGTAGGTATTAAAATTGAGCTCCTGTTCCCATTAACATGTTCTCTCTGATAAAATCATAGAGTCATAGAATCATTAAGGTTGGAAGAGACCTGCAAGATCATCAAGTCCAACTTTTGACTGAATACCAACATAAGCCATATCACAAAGTGCCATGCCTACTTGTTTTTTGAACACTTCAAGGGATGCTGACTCCACCACTTTCCTGGGGACCCTGTTCCAGTGCTGAACCATTCTTTCAGTGAAGAACTTTTTTCTAATATCCTGGCCCCCATCCCAAATATATAAGAGAGTGTAAACCCTGGGCTTAAGTTTAGGGGGTCTTTGCAACAAAGCAGAAGATCCCCTTGCTCTATCCCTTTCCATGATACTTATTGTCGTAGTATATAACTCATGAATTACACCATAAATCACTCCTGGGGCTGCTGTACAGAGGAGAGCAAGGGAGTTGTTTTGGAAGAAGGCTGAGAGGGCTGAAAGTGAGACAAGTTGGCAAGACCCACAGACAGCCTTGAGCCAGCAGAAGAGAGAGGAGCAGGGCCCCAAGCAGCCAAGGCTGAGAGGGGTAGAGCTGTCCCACCTCATCGATAGCACACATTGGAGCAACCCCAAGGCTGACATGAAGTGCTGAGTGGTTGCTCCTTGTGAGAGCAGTGCCTCTGTAGTGAACTGAAAGGAGCAGATCCTGCACAAAAACATGGCAAAATGTTCCTGAGTCCTTCACAGGACACCTATCTGTAAAAGCTAAATGAACATTGGAGATAAAGTCTTCATTCTGGAGTCTCCTGAATTCCCCATGATGGAGTTTATAGCCTCAGGGTGGCTTACAGACATACACTACCTCTGCACTCCAACACTGACCTGAGTTTTACAGACTGCACATTTGCAGGTCTGCAGTTCAAAACTAATTGCTGTGACCTCACATAAAATAGTAATAATCAACTATCAATAATACTTTGGGAACTGGGGGAAAAATAAAGGGAAAATGTTCATTCTTAATAAAACCTGGTGCTGACGGTCAGGAAATTGAACCTTCTGCTAGCATTAGTCACAGCAGCCAAAAACATTGCTGAGTGTTTCTGGGGAGCATATGCTTCATATACTTGAAAGATACTCTTCTATATCAAGTCTTTGTAATTACTGAGACATGGCAAATAAAGGCAGAAATCATAAAGATTTCCTTTTCCTCTGATAGATAATCAGTCCAGGGTGTATTTATGTACAAGCAAAGACCTGTCTTCATCCCAGCCTCTCTGCTCCCAGCATCTCCAGGATGCAGTCCGATGAGCAGTTAGCTGGTGTTTCGCTGATGAATCAAACCATTCGCTGCAGACATACAAGATGCAGGGCCAATACTTTCAAAAGCTGCCTTTAAAACTCTGGCAGCAATTTAGTGTGGTCATGTTTCCGAGTGTGAAGTTCTTCATGTATGAATGCTTGCACTCAGGATTTATTTGCTTGGACTGCACTCACATCCGTGCAGGGAGTATGACCGTGAACCCAGTTTTCCATGTGCTATCTACTAGATGGGGGAAAATGAGTTTATAGGATTAGAAGCCAGGTAAGGACTGGAGATCTGGTAAGGATTTGCAGTTCCAGGGTGGTGTTGAGGGCTAGAGGGTAGTTAGGGAATTAGAGGAAAGGAAAAAAAACTACATTTACAAACCCAACAGTTCTGCTAAACTCACTGCTACCTTTCTTTCCTTGCACTTCACTAAGTGTAGGAGAAGTGTCTTCCTGTGCACATCTGGGAGCACAGCAGCACAAAGCACAGTGCACAGATCCCAGAGGTGACCTCAGACCTGGAAATGGTCTGGCCACATCAGCATCATCCAAAATCAAGACTAATTAGTCCTTCTGGGAGCACATCAGCTCCAGTTATGTGATGTTAACATGACATGAGAGTGCAATCAGGACCTGAATGGGGACCTGCTGTTGGGGGGTACTAAACCTTTCTGACTTTGCCTGGGAACTCCTTGCACGCCCCTACCTCACACCTCATTTGTCATCCACTGTGCTTAGAAGGGAAGGGCCACAGCTCAAACTGAGCGAGATGTTTGCAGCGTGTATTTTTGAATGTTCAGTGATGTGCAGTGTCTCAGATCCACAGGGCAGGACCACACCACATTATGCAAACCAGAAAGATGCCACTTGCCCCAGCCCACAGGCAAATCTGCCCTATCTCTGTGTCACCCCCATTTTAAGCCTTTTCTACTTTTAAAGACATGCTAAACTTAATACAGAAATAAACCCACCAAGAGTCCTGCAGTTTTCACGGAGAACAGTGTGCTTGCTCAGGAAGCGTGAAATTAAAAGCTCTCGAGCGTGCATTTGCCCAGCTCCACATCACATGTACCTCGTCAGCTCTGCAGCAGGGCAGGAGCTCACTCACTGATTCGCTCCATGGCCTCATCCTGCAAACATGCAACCCTGCAAGCGAGGCTTACTCATGGAAACACTATGCCTGCATTCCTGATAGCTAGTGGCTTGGGAGGAACCTGCTCCCTGGGCTGCCCTGGGGACATGGCTGGCACCTGGCACTGTCCAAGAGTCAGCCTGGCACCATCAGGAGGGCTCCAGCAGCACAGCAAGCCACCAAGCCTGGCCAACAAATCCCACATGCTCCGAAGGACACCCTCTGGCCGTGATCAGGACTCACTAGGATGTTTTCTGACAACACATGACACCAAAATCTCTTCTCGAAATAAAGTGCCTCCAAACAGCTTCCAACAGGCTCCAGAGAAGTGACCAGGAGTTTTACTAAAAGCAGCTCGCCTGCCTCTCCATCCCTGTGTTACCAGAGTTTGTGGCTTGCTTTCCTTTTCCTTAGGAAAATTTGGATGTTGGAACAGCCCCCTTCAATAGCCTTCATGTCCTCAGGGCTGGGCATGAGACACACAAAATGGGCTCCTGAGAGCTGACTCCCAAATTACAACAGCACCTCACATGTTTTCAAGGCTGAGTGGTGGCCAGTGTCTTGCTCCTCGACTTCACCAGCCAGACACAGCAGGGCAGGAGAGCTCCAGTCCATAAAAGTTTTTCTGGGCCAAGACAGAACCACACCAGGTCTGGAAGCTCTGTCATCTGCAAGGATTCCCAGCTCAGACAGTCCCCTTGGAGGCTGTAACTGTGTGCTGTGACACATGACCCTCTGTCCCTGCCTGTGCACCCTCCCATGCCCTGCTGGGAGGCTCTACCCATGTGGAAGAGAAGAAAGCCAAGGGACCTGCCCTTCTTTGAGGGATGGAGTAACAAAATGTCACTTGCTTTTGAGCCTAAGAGGGTTCAAAAGATTTGTGACCCCTGGAGAGAACCCCCCCCTTGGGTTTGAGGGGTTTTTTTCTCCACAACAGGGGCTGAGGTACTTCTCAGGACCTCAGCCATCCCCCATGGACCCCAGTGTCTTCGCTGGGGTTCAGGGAGCCCCTGCTGTGACGCCCCTCCCCACGGCTCCAGCTCTGTCGGTCGCGGCGCACCAGCGCGCACGTAACACATTCCAGACTCCTCTGGTTTGACTGATGCGTATTTTGACAGCTCAGAGAAAACATTTTGCAGGATGCACAGTCAAAGGCTCTTTCAAGCTGGGATGTTGTGGAAAGCCGCGTGAGCTCTCCAAGGCACTATCTCTCTCTCTCTCTGCCAGCCGTGCTAATGAAAGCTCCCTGTGCAGGCCAGAAGATGCAGCAGGGAATAATACAGTCCTTTAAATAGCATCCTAGCTGGCTTGAGGAGGCCACGAACGTTTTAGCTCACTTATAATTTTCCTGTGGTTCAACCCTCTCTCCCGCAGCAGCCTGCTCTGGATACCACGGCCAAGCAAAGGCATGGGAAGCCTTGAAAATGGCATTAACCAACAACCCGTGACCATTCTGGGAGCACTAGTACTCATATCCTTTCCCAAGCAATACCCACCCTGGATGTGCTGCTCAGACCTTCATTACCTGGAGGTATTTGGCATGGGAAGACACGGCACTGAAATCAGCAGAGGAGACCCTTGTTCCACCCACGACTGATCTCAAAGAGCTGATTGCTTCAATGACACAAGGCACTGGCCAGAAAACTCTCCCCTAACATCTTCCATGTGACATTTTTCCAGAGGCGAAGCCAGCTGAAGAGGTTCCTGAATGTTCTCCTCTTTAGGACCTGTTCAACCATCTGCAAAGCAGGTCAGTGAAAGAAAACCCTTGGCACCAAAGTGGGGAAATAGATTAACTGAGATTTAAAGAAATTGCACAGACCCCATTTGCAGCATGACCCATGAGCAGTTGTTTTGGCATGGCAGCCGGACAGAAAACTGCCAAGCAACAGAAAGATAATGTTTGGGGCTAAGGAGCACTGGGAGTCCCTTCAAGCAGCTTTGCTCAAGGACAATCTTGAATAGGAGACCAAGTCCTGGATGAGGAGGAGAGGAAGAAGCATGAGGGCAACATTGAGAGGTGTAGAATTTCTATATAGAAAGAATTATTTAGAATGATTCCCAGTTGCATGCCCCATAGGAAATTTCGAAGAAAATTTTGAGATTCAGTGGCAACAGCAGCCTAAAAAAAAAATAGAGGAAAACTTTTTGGGGGAAAAAATATCCAAAGGATCATTTTCTCTGCTGAAAGCTGAAATACTTCCACAAAACAGTCATTTTACCACTCCCCAGAGAACCAGAAAAAATACCAACATTTTTCCATGGGTGATTTTTAATGGTTGCTTCATTGTCTTCAACTTCAGTGTTCCTTCTGCAAAGCCTCCCAGCCCTGCCCTCGCCTCCCGGCGCCCATCAGCTCTTCAGGACAGAAGGTTTCTCTCTTCTTCAGCTCACAGCACACCCAGTGTTGATGTTTTAATCAGATTACATTACTGATGGCAGTACTCTGACACAGCCATAGCTTTGTGGGGCTGAACGTGTGTGTTACCAGAGCATGGCCACGGTGCTGGGCTTTCTCTCTGGTTTAATTTCTCTACGTCTCACTGTGCTTCTTGCCTTGCTCTGTCACTGCCCCAAAATACATCTACTTCTCATCCCGAAGGTTTGATGTTATGGAAATAATTGGTGGCACTGTAATATTTTTCAACATTGTCAAGCAAATGGTGTCAAACAGCCTTAACATAAATGTCCCATATTTTACAGGGATATTTTAGGGACCATCCCTAAGTTTTATCAGGTGTTTTACTTTGTCGTGCAGGTCTACAAAGGATATTTTAAATCACCCCTTTTTTGCAGGTCTGAGTGATTTGTATTGCATAGGTCTGTCAGCAACTGGCTCAAGTTTCTTATAGAATATTAGAAAAAAGGTTTATGGAAGTGTCAGAACCAAATCTTCTTTTATCCAGGAACATCTGGTTTGTCTATGAGTCTTTACTCATAGATAGAGTTGACTCAAGTTCTCCTTGAGAAAAGGAGTTCTTTATATTTTTATAAAAAGAGATTTGGCCTCTTCCTCACTTATTTTGTGTTTGGGAACAGATAATTTGAATTGAGCTAACTGTGGTCAGGGTTCCTCAAATTTGAAGCACAACTCCGCTACAAATTCACCTCCATGCAGCATTTCCAGCACAAGAAGAAGGAATCAAAACAGTTTTTCATGGGAGCTGAACTACTTTCACACCTCCAGCTGCAGCTGTGTGAGAAAGAACCATTCTGAAATATCTTGGCTCCTCTGGTGATGATGAATACAGGTGGCTTTCCCCGCCCACTTCCCAAACTATAGTTGCAACAGCTGCAGCTTTTCAGGTTGTAAAACAGCCCTTTGGCGAGTTTGTGATGGGGGTATGCACCATGCCCTGTCACCAGCCCAGCACAGTGGGGATCAGGGCATGCTGACAGCACTCTGCTGCAGGGAGTGGACCCACATCCTGCCCATCCTGCCACCAAAGCGGTGTTGGAACCAGGCATGGACCTGCTGCTGCAGGACTTGCTCTTGGTTGCAAATGTTTGCAACCTGAGATGAGAAGATTCACAAGAGAACAGATTTGGTACCTGTTTTTTTTCCCCTCCACACCAGTTTAGAACTTCCAGTGTTCACAGTACTCAAACACGGAGTTACTCTGCACCCAGATTTCGATGCAGCCATGTCATAGAATCACAGCATAGTTGGGGTTGGAAAGGATCTTGAAGATTGTCTCATTCCAATCCCCCTGCCATGGCCAGGGACACCTTCCACTAGACCAGGTTGCTCAGAGTCCCATCCAACCTGGCCTTGAACTCTCCCAGGGATCTGGCATCCACAGCTTCTCTGAGAAGCCTGTGCCAGTGCATCACCACCCTCAGAATAAACAATTTCTTCCTCATATCTAATCTAAACCTGCCCTCTGTCAGTTTGAAGCCATTCTCCCTTGTCCTGTCACTCGATGCCCTTGTCAAAAGTCCCTCTCCAGCTCTCTTGAGGCCTTTTTGGGTACTGGTAGGTACAGCCTTCTCTTCTCCAGGCTGAACACCCCCAGTTCTCTCAGCCTGTCTTCATAGCAGAGGGGCTCCAAACCTCTGAGCATCCCTGTGACCTCCTCTGGACTTGCTCCAGCAGGTCCACATCCTCCTTGTGTTGGGGGCCCAGAGCTGGACACAGAACTGCAGGTGTGGCTTCACAAGAACAGAGTACAGGGGCAGAATCACCTCCCCTGACCTTCTGGTAGCCCTTCTTGTGATGCAGCCCAGGACACAGTTGGCTTTTTGGGCTTCATACGCACATTGACAATCTTCAAGGGCCATGTTGAGCTTCTCAACCACCAACACTCCCAAGTCCTTCTCCCCAGGGCTGCTCTCAACCCATTCTCCCCCCAGCCTGTGTTTGTGCTTGGGAGTGCCCCAGGGCTGGCACCTATGGAGGTGCCATCCAGGGACCTCACTGATGTTTGTGACGCCCCCAGCCAGGAGGAAGCAGCTTGTGAACACATCCATGGCTCAGCTGCAGGAGCCTGCAGCCCAGAAAATTAAGCATTCAACAACCACTAAACTCAAAAATAGACAGTAGGCGCCAAAATCCTCAGCTGTGGCTCCTTGGACTACACTGGATTTACGCTGATTTAAGCCAGCTGAGGATCCGTAGCCCCAGGCCAAGTCCTGCTGTCCTACCTCAAGCTGATGGCTAGCTGACGTGACTGATGACTGAGATTTCCATTTAGCCTAACTCAAAGCATGAGCAGGGCCTGTGTAGTGCTACCATTGTTGACTCCAGCCTTTTGTCTCAGGCTGTAACCGATAGGCCTAATAACCGAAATCATACTGCATGCATTCATTCACCCTCTTCGCAAACAGCATGTTATTGAGCTCCGTGGTGAAAAGGCATGCACAAACACAATGGGGCTGGGATTAAGCCCAGCTGCATTACCAAAGTAAATACTTTTGCTGCTGACAGTTTGTCTGTGGGGATTTGGAGAAAAGTTTTGTGCATCTACTTAGGCAACATATGGTTTTATTTTTCCTGTTAACAAAAACAGTAGTGGTCAAAAGTCAACACCCTCTGATGACTGTTCAGTGGCCAATGTGGAATGGGCTTGGTCATCTAAGTCCAGTTCCTTACATGTCCGCAAAAAAAATCATCCTCTTCCTGCATTCCTCTCTCACTTGGCACTGTGGTTTGCAGTGTCCGCAAGGAAGCCAGGGGGGGTTTGAGGTTAATCTCATCTGTCCTCCTTTCTGATTGAAAGCAATGGGTGACGTGGTTTGGGTTAAGATACTCTGCTAGCTTCTTTCATTCCCCTTGTGATGAAAACCCCTCCACAATCTGTTTCCTTGAAGCCTGAAGAGAGTCAGAATTAATCCGCATTAGCCGGCGGCCAGGGCATGTCAGCCAGTCAGACTTCTAAAGCAAACATACAGCGATGAGGAGGAACAGCATGCCAAGAGCACAAATGGTCTGAATTTAGCCCTTCATCTCCAAGCTGAATGCACACTGCTCTCCAAAGATCTCTGCAACACTCAATCAACAGCTGGTCACCTTCACATCTGAAACCAAGAAGAAAACCCACAAGGGCCTGGCTTTATGTTTGGTGATGACTTCAGTGGGCTGGTAAAGGGCAAAAAGTTGGCTGAGCTGTCACAAGTGCCCATCTCACATAGCTTCAGTGAAGGAACTCACAGATACTGGCACTCAGCATTTTTGGGAAGAAAAAACCCCCCCATCGTCAAACCCTCCGTAGGGATTCCCCTAAAAGATTTTAAAGCTTTTAAGGTGCAAACAGGTCTTGTCTACACTGGGGTAATGAGAATTACAGCAACTAGAGCACAACTGCTAACACTTAGCATCTGCAGGGTCAGAGGCAGCTCAGAGCTGGAAGGAGTGTTAACTAGATCCACCACATGAAGTAATTGTTTTTAAGGGAGTGTATCCAAGCTGGAACACAGCGATGCAGAACATGCAGACTCGGACAGGTGTAATCCCAGGCACAGTGGGTGGTAAGCAAGGCTGGAAAATCACAATTAGGAAGCCAAGATGTGTTGCCTAATCCAGGCTTCCCTGCCAAGATGAAGGTAGACTTTTGAGGGCCAGATCCTGCATAATGCCCAGTTAGTCCTTTAATGTGTTTGCCATCCTCAGATACTCCTGACAGCTCTGGAAGCCGGAGGCCCAAAGTGTTTTGCAGAGGATGCTCAAACCTGCCCACAAACAGCCAGAAACAGGCAGGCAGCCAGGGCTGGAGGAATTAAGGCAGTCAGAGAAAGTGCTGCAGCTCAGGCTGACAGGCAAGTGGAGCTCAGAAGTGAGCCACCAGAGTCACACACATCCATCCATGGAGAAAAAAGGGAAAAGGCAGAAATTATTTCTGTTCCTATGGAAGACATTAGGTGAAAACAAAAGCTTATCTTAACATTTTTCTGCAGAAGTTCAGGGGTTTTCATTCAAGAAGCAAAAACTGAAAAATGTTTGGTTTCTGGCAATCAAAAACTGGAAACATTTTGGCCAGAAACCAAAACAATTTGGGGTTTCTGGTTTTTGGTTTTCGTTTGGGTTTTTGCCAAACTCCTTAGCTTACTTTTGCCAAAAAACTGCACATTTTTCAAGCTTTTTCTTCCTCAATGAAAACCTTAAAATTGTTGTTGAAATTGGACATTTCCCACAGATTTTTGTTTTGATTTTTTTTTAAAAGGCATTTTCAGCAAAAAGAATGTTTTGAATGAACAGTTTCACCCAGGAGCCCTGTAAGCAGGTCCATTGGAGGGACTATCACACCCTCACTTTTATCTCCTCTCCCCTCCTCTCTTTTCTAACCCAGGGGACTCAGGGCAGTGATCCTGGTCTGGTTTTGACCACCATGGCCAAGCTTTAGAGCTGTGGAGCTGCCTCGGGGGACAGAAAACTCTGAGTTGGGAATGGCTTGAGTTTTTCTGTGAGACACCAACTGATTATAAATAGCTGGAGTCTAGATTCAGCAGTATTTGTCCTGGGAACACATTTGGGCGTGTGGATCTGGGAGAAGAAGGTGCTGGTACATGTCCTCCAGAGTGCCTAAATGCCATTTACCCACACGTTTGTTAAAGCTGCTGGCCCTGGGCCTACCACAAAGAGCTGATATAATCTGTATTAATATTCAAAGTGTAGCACAAAAAATGTGGACATGAAAGATGAACAAGAAAAATTAGATATTATGAACTCCTGACATAAATACAGTGCTAGGAACTAAAGAGAAAATGAAAAACACTAATATATCTCTGCTTCGAGCACTGAACTTAGAGGGGGAACTGAAGAGCAAACCCAGCTCAGAATGGAGAAGGTGTTAGCACCCCTTCTCCAGGGATAACTTTGATGTGACCCAACACTGAAACCAGAAACTGCTCAGAAGAGGAGGAAATCTGGACTGGAGTCGGAGTGCCAGAGTTTAAGACTGCACCTTTACAAAGCAAACTACAAAAAAAAAATTTGGACCGGGTTTTGAATTTCACTCATCCAACCAAAGAGATCTTGGAGTCTTTATAATTAAGTAGAGCCATCTTATGGATGTTTTCCCCCTTTAAATACCCTATTTTTCTTGTTTTCAAGGCCTGTTTGGATGTTTTCTGTGGTTGTTATTTGATGCCCTGCCAGAGCAGACCGAGGAAGACCAAGTGAAGGAAGGCCAGCACAGGAAATGCAGCCACACATGTCAGTGGCAAGTAGAAGAGTGTGCCCGGAAGAGGAGAGGTGAAGAGTCTCAAATTTAGGCAAAAATGGGATTGCCATGCAGCAAAAATGCCAACTTGGAGGACTTTGAGCAGGATGTTTGGAGAAGGCAAGAACTGCTGACAGAAGGAGATGGATTTGGGGTGGGTTGGAGAAGGGAAGGAATGCGTGGGTGAGGATGAGAGAGGTCAGAACCTGGTTACGAGGATGAAGGTATTGTCAGGATTTGGGGATGGGTCAGGGATAAGGAGGAGGGTCTGAGGGGCTGGTAAATCCTCGTAGTCCAGGCAAGAACGGAGTAATGAGGGATTATGAGGGGTCTGGGTGGTCAATGAGGAAGAGGAGCAGATGAGGGGTTTTGTTTTTCCACATTTGGATAATAATGGCCCTTACACTCTTTTAACTCTGATTTTCAGCAAAGTTTATTTAAGCTTTGACACAGTGCAATGCTGTCAGCTGAGCTGTGGTTAACAATGCTGTCTCCTAAGCCCAAGGCAAGCAGGGCAAGGGGAATAAATTAGTTTAAATCTCTCCAGAAGTTTTCCCAGTTGCAACAGGGTGAAAGCACAGGCACAGTAAATTACTGTGATTCAGCTCACTGTTAATTCAGCATCTGAATTCTCCAAACACAGAAGAGACACTCTGTCATTAATACAAACCTAGAAACAAGCTAAAATAACAGCACAGGCTGGTTTCAGAGGCACTTACATGAAGCAGTTAGCCTGGGTGGTGAGCTGGAGCTGCTTGTGGTGAAAGCTTCACAAATGGAGAGGTGGGTGAAATGCCAGACAGCCCTGGGACAGAAGGAAATGTTTATATTGATTTATCCTGACATTTGAGCTGTAATGTCCTTGTAATAAACCATGGCCCAGGAGTGGGTGTTACTTTGATTGTCCTGACACCAGAGAGCGAGAAAGCCAAGAGGGGGAAACTGAGGCAGGGAAAAGCCTTGACACCCAACTGCATAAGCTCCCTTCGTGGTCCTTCATCAGGACTGTTTTCACCTGTTGTGTACTCACATAGTTAAGAGGATCTAGGAAGCTGTGATTCCTTTGCTTTCCAAAGCCTTTACTCAGGAAAAGACTAATTAAGTGGCTGTGTTATTACAGCAGGTCCTGGAGTCTCCAAACACAACCAGCGGCGATTAGGCAGGCGTCAGCTACTGGGCGGGATTTCCCACTGCCCAGCTGTGTAATTATCACGGCAGCTCAGCCAAAATCCTCTGACAAAGAAAACCAGCTGCAGGCTGCGGGGCTGGGAGATAGCACATGTCCAGTGGAGAGAGAAAGAATAATCTTTTCTCCTCTGTATTTTTCCAAAAGAAAGACCAACGAAGATGAGCACGCCACATTCCTGCAGAGGAGCATATAGCAATAATGATTTTTGGGGAGCACCTGGAATAAGAATCAGGGGTACAGCACAGGTTGCTGCAGTTTTCTTGGGGAACTGAATATTCACTGCCTTCCTCACTTAGGGACATGGAGGTGGCAGGGGAGAGCTGCTAAGGAGGGAGGATCTGAAGTGTGGACCCCATGCTTCAGCATCATCCTGGCAGAGAGGGGCTGAGGGCTGTCTTTAATAACCCAAATAACACATTGAAGTGGACTTTGAGCAATGGAAAAGCTTTGGGTTTTTTTCTAGAAAAGATTAGATTTCTGTTGTCTGTGACCTTGACTAACCTCCTGCCTCAGTGTCCCATCTCTAAGGTGAAGGTGTCTGTGTTAGGTACCCCTCAGCCACATCACATGATGCCTTCAAACAAACTAGGAAGAATCCAGCTCACTGCTCAGGAGCTTTCTTCCATCTGCTGGTGTCACCAGAAGTACCTTCAAGAGACGTCTTCCTTGTCTGTGGTCACAAGGCTTTTGTTTGTCAAAAGCCAACATATTTCAGAGCATCAGCAAAACAACATTTATTTCCATTTATGTGCGGTAGCTCCTGTCCCAATTTCTCATCGTCGTTGAAAGCTTTCTCTTCACTCCCATCTGAATTTATTTGGAATGATCCTCTCCCTTCCTACAAACAACCTGACAGGACCTTTTCAGTAGGTTCCTCACAAACACTGTTTGTTTGGTGGAGCCTGCAAGCAGGGACAGATCTCACCTGATCTGCTGCATGAAGAACTCAGCGCATCGTGAAAGTCCCAGCCCCAGCCTCCCACTACATCCTCAGTGTCTGTGCAAATCTGCCAACCATTTCCAAATCCTTTCCCAGACGGCTCTTCAACCCACAAATCCATTTGCACTTAAATTGCCTGACACACAGCCTGGATGAATAACGAAGAGTGTGACCTTCCAGCGATCAAGCATTGCTAATATCTCAACTATTTCAAGTGTTTAATAACCAAATCTAATGCAGTGAGAACAATTTGATTGAATGCACAATATCTGTAGCAGCTAATTAACCACAATAGCCCAGAGAGGTCTTGGACTTCATACAACCTTTCAATATAATTACAAATTTTTAACAGCAAAATGAATTTAAATCCAGTCTGACACAGCAATCCATCTTCATCTCCAGATAAAAGGTAGCACATGCGGTATTAACATTTAAACAAGAGCCATGGGCAGTGGAGAGAGACAAGGAGCATTAGCAGATGTGCTGAATTAATTACTAACAGCACCACAGGAGGGGAGGGGTGGATGAGTACATTTGCATTTTACAGGTCAGACTTACAACACAGCCACTCATTCTGCTGGCTTTGCCTGCAAAAATTAGATTTAGTGTCAAATTTAGGTCTACCTGTGTCTCCTCCAGAGCTCCAGGTGTGTGGTTCTTTCTTGACTCATCCTCCTCATCCATGTGCTGCAGAGATAACACCAGCAAGTACAGATCATCACGTCCCTGATTTTATTAGAGCTGTTCCCCAGAAAAGTGGGTCTGAACACAATAACCCCCATTCCTCTGTGCCTGGGTAAGCAAAAAAGTCCAAATTGTCTCCTTGTTCCTGTCTTGCAGGGGAACACTCAAGGGAACACTTTACATTTTTGTGAGCCGTGCCTGGAGCTTCTCCTGGAGATTTCTTCCTATCCCCTCTTCCTGGACAGGTGCTGTGGCATGCAGGGACATGAGGACTTGGGTACAGACCTTGCAGGGTCTAAGTTTGACCACACTTCTTGTATTCATGATGGGGATTAAACTGGATTTTAGGACACTAGGTGGGATTCATGGCCCCCTAACAGAGCATTCCAAGTAGTCTGGAGGAGTTGGGGTGTCTGTTCCTCTCCATTGGATGTAAAACATTTCAGATGTGATACAGGACAGGAGAGGGTTTGGGTCCATCCCACAAGCAGAGCACCTTGGAGACCAAAACTGTTCTTGGCATTAATGGATGCAACAGGCGTGGTATGAGGTCCCTTCCTTGCAAAGCCCTGACATTCAGGGCATAGTATCTGACCTGAAACCTCAACAACCACAAGACACCTTCCCAGCCACCCTCCAGGCAACAATAACAGGAGGGGAAGAATACAACTTTTGACATTTTAGTTTGCTTTCTTGGTTTGAGAGTTCTACATTCAGAGAGCCTCTCCTAAAAGCCAGGAAGGCAGGAACCAGATTTTAAGTGAAAGGTGAGATTTCTACTTCAACAAGCAACCACCTGCCCTCAGCTGCTTGGATGAGGCATTTTTAGCCTTTCTGGAGCCTGTACTTCTGTAAAGCACAGTTAATTTCTGTGAAAGTGCTCCCAGTTTACACTGGTGTAAATAACATCAACATTACACTCACAGTAAAGCAGACAAAAAACCCAATCATAATAAAACACAGATCCTACAACCATGGTAGTGAGCAGCATTGCTGAATATTAGTAGTTCAGAATAAGCAGTAGGACACGGGTTCTTGCTGTTGGGAATCTTTCAGATTCCTGCTTAGCTTGTATCTGCCAAAGACATTTTTCCCCCAAGAGCTCACGAAGCATTACCATTAAATGTAGAGTTTTAATTGAGGAGTTCAAAACCAGGCTGACTCTGCCAAATGTGATAGCATCAGCTGGTGGCGTCATTTGTCATTGTTACAGGCAAATAAACCAGAGAGTTAATCAAAGGGGATGAAAAATGAGGTGGTTTCAATTTTTGGAGTCCTGAATCCAAGTCCTTCTTTCTTCTCATCAGTCTAGACCAAAATGCCAACAGCACCAGCTGCCCAATAGGCACTCATTCAAAAATCCAGTGTAGACAACACACAGGCACATTCTCAGCTGGTAAAGTCAAGGACAAACAGAGGGAGATATTACTAAGCAGGAGACAAAGAGAAAAAAAAAGAGTTCTCTGGAGATTGCAGCTGAAGGACATGAGCAGAAAGGCAGCCACTGCTGCTCAGACAGCACCTCAGTCCAAGGCCCCCCGCTACCAAAGACATGAGGTCTCTCTGAAAGGACAGAGTGGTGAAATATGTTCTTTCAAGGACCCCTTGGACTACTGCACAAAAACAAGCAGAGATCAAAATCTGAGAGTTTGTGAATCCTGTTTGTCAGTAGTATGTTGCCTGGAAGCTCAGTTCTGGGCTTTTGCTAATCCTCTCTGGATCCCAATCATCAGGCATTGTTCCACCCCACGATCTCTGCCCTTTGCTTGCAGACAGGAACAGTTGCTTTCAGATCTTTGCTCTTAATATGCCAGTGTTTAAAGAAAGGGCTTTGGTGGATCGATGCTGTGTTTGTCCCTGCTGGGTCCCTCGTGGACCTTAGGCAGCACTCTGCCAGCACCTACACGTGCACACGATCTCACCTTCCCAGGTGGTTGCAAACAGCCACTCACACCCACAGGCTGTGCACAAACTGGAGACAGAGAGGCGAGAGGGGTTCTCTGCATGCGATTCTGAGGTGTTTAATGGCAACGCCCTGAAGGGAGCAGAGGCAAAAAAAGAACCACGACCGAAAGCCCGCCCCCGTTTTATCCCGAAAACTCCCAAAGGCGGGCAGAGCATCCAAAACCAATGGTCTGAGGGCTAGGGGCCAGAGGCAAGGTTGAATGGCATAACAGGGGCCAATGGGAAAAGGGATGGGAGGGGGAGAGGGCCAGTGACCAGCAGAATCTAGACAGAGGGAGAACTTTCCAGCACGGTGTTGTAAGGAGAGACCACTTTTAAGGCAACTTGAGGGGTGTACAGTGGACTTAGCCACCGCAACAAGTGTTGATCTTCAGCAGACCCAAAGTAGAAGAGAATATTATGTATTTGGTCAAAAGGTGTCCTGCTTATCTCTTTCTTAGATCCCTTTGGTGGAAAGACAGGAATTATTTCCCAGGTGAAGACCTAGTGTATTTCATGTGGTACCTCAAACTGATAGAACAGGCTCTTGAATGCACAAGGGATTCAGTCAAAGGGTCTCTTACCTCATACAGACTCTGACTTCTCTGATTCATAGTGAAGAAATTATGCAGCCAGCATGCCCAAGTCTATGGAGGTGTACAGGCACCCACAAATGAATCTCCACAGCGATCATAGAATCATACAATATCCTGAGCTGGAAGGAACCCACAAGGATCATCAAAGTCCAGCTCCTGGCCCTGCACAGGAGAACCTCAAGAATCACACCCTGTGCCTGAGAGCATTGTCCAAACGCTTCTTGAGCTCTCTCAGGCTGGTGCTGTGACCACTGCCCTGGGGAGCCTTTTCAGTGCCCAGCCACCCTCTGGGGGAAGAACCTTTTCCTAAGCCGACAGCTGAGTGTATGTGTTCTTAGCCTGTTACAACTGCAAAGCAAATGGATGAGCTGAAACACTTCCATGATACCTTATGGTTGGCCCCAGAACAAAACCAAGGTCTTCCAAATCCTTGGCCAACATCAGCAAGATGACCTCTCCTCATTCTGAATATTTTAAAGGCATTTTCTCATAATTTTTTACCCCCTTAGTCCATCCCCCACTACCTCTCGTAGCAAACTTCACTACAAATCCAGTCCCAATAGTCTTGAACTTACATGTATTTGTAGGGAAGTGAAGGACTTAGTAAAACAGCATCTTCTGCACAGCTCTGTCCTCATCCTCCACCCACCTGCCCTTACTCCAGCCACAAAAGCCCAAAACCCTATAACAGTTCTTATTCCTCCTGCATTTTCCTCTTTCTTAATTTTCACTCTCTTTAACACAAAAATCACACTTTACTTTCACCATTCCTTGACATAAAGTTTGTTTAGGCAGGATCAGAACAGATAAAGGGAGAGGACCAGATACTTCTCCACAGCCAGCTGTGGCTCCTTTAAACTCCATATTCTTTGTATCCTCACACCCAAAGATGAGCAGGTCTGGCCTTGCCCAGGTGCTACTCTCCTGTCTGGTGGGTCAGATGGAGCCAGGTGAGCTACTCAGCTTTGCTCTTTTGAGATGCTGGAAGAAAAAAAGCTGTTTTCTTCAATATATGTGGAGTATCTTCCTCAATAGATGTGGAATAGATGGAAAGAACAGTGATATTCTCTTTGCTCAGACCTTCCACAGTTTTAGGACTTAGAAGCTTTCCCCAGAAAAATAAGTGGAGACTTACCCCAGAACCCAACAGCATCTGTGAAAAAAACACGAAATGGAAATTTAAACAAAAACAAAGTAATCTCTTCCAGGACTTGATCTTATGTTCTCTGAATTTGACCTCCTCTCCACTAATGTGTATGAAAATACCCTCGACAATGAAACATTTCTTCATAGGCAATTATCTTAATTTTTATTACACAGGAATTCCTTTTCCTGTCAGACGGGGTTTGGGTGAGCTGAGCACTGCACATGGCATCTCTAGTTCCTCCCAACAGATATCACAGTGGATGATCTCACAGAACGTGCATTTCCTCTCCACTAAATTTCAGAATGGGACCACCTCCCCTACAGATTTCCTATAGTCTAGAAGGAGGTTGCACCTGATTTGTCCCTCCAACTCGGTGAGAGCCGTGGCTGGACTTGCTGCAAGCTTTTAGGAAGCAAAGGTTGAGCCAGGAGAGAGAGATGCTGTTGTAATAAACAAGTGGAAAGCAAATATATGCTGGAAAGAAGAAATAAACTGCAAGAAAGAAGCAGCATGAAGGAAATTTGGTATCATAACTGGTAGAGCAGCCAGATTTTGTAGTTAGTAGGTGTGATCAAGATGTCTTCTGTTTGCCTAAAATGCAGCAACCAGCAGTGGCTTAGTGCATAAAATACCAATTGGCCTCAGAGGTCAAATCATTCTACAAGGCTCAAGGTCACCTCTTTTACCACTGAATATCTAGAGCTGGTGTCTACTGAGGGTTGTCTTTGTATTCCCAGGTCTGGCATCGCAGAGCACTGGTCGTGGTCTCAGACCCCAAGTGCCCTGTGCCAATGGCTCAGTACATGAGCATGTTCCTGTTCTGAAAGCAGAAACCAAACCAAAACCATGTGTCATCTTGCCAAAACTCACAGCTCCACCCTAAATCTCATGACCTTTGGAGCCTCAGATCCTAGCAGCAAGTCTTTTGCCTCTACCTGGAAGGAATTCCTTGGTGGAGAGCACCCTGTCCCATATGCCCATGCAAAAAGGGAAATAGCTCATGTTTTCACAGCAACGAGCTCTCAGCCTCACTGAAGAGAGCCATTGTGGAGTGACTGCATTATAAAAGTTGTTAAGACCTCTTTCAGACCATAAAATATGCAGCAAAACAGAGTGCCAAATACCAGTCCTCTCCATGGCCCAAGACAAAGAGCCGCCCTGCAAAGCATTAATCCCTGCAGCTGCCTTGAACTATTCATGTCTCTTGGCTTTACGTAAGGAGCCATTCCATTCTAGCTACCAGTCTCTACAAAACAGAGATTTGCAGAGCCTTTAACACAATTAAAGGTCATTCTGTGAACAGAAAACCCAAAGATTTGAATGGGAGGCTGTGACTTAGCAGAGAAGGCCAGACTATTTATCTTCAGTGGGGAGTAAGTTTACCCAAAAATGCAGTTATGACTATTTCTCCCTTACACACATCAACACCCCTTTCTTTCATCCAAAGCTTCATGGGTAGTACATTCTCTTGGGCTATGAGGGACCTTGTTTCAATTTCCTCCTCTTCCTGGGGCGATCTGAAAATCTCCCATCTTCCTGCCTCAAACCACGAGACCACAGGACAGAGCTACACAATTAAACATTACCAAAGCCCCATGGGTTGAATTATTGAGGTCAGCTCTGCAGGAGCAGCGTGCTGTCCCCTGGACCAGCTACACACCACCTCCTGCTGCTGGGGATGACAGGACCCAGCTTCAGCTGCCCCCAGGGGAAGGTGAGCTGTAGGAGACACAAAACCAGCTGCAGAAGTGTGGGAAGCATCATGGTTTGCTGAGCTCTGAGCAAAATATACTCCCAGTCTAGATGCAGGCTGCAATGTGCCGAGTCACCCTGTTAAAGGCTTCTGGTAGGATTTTTCATTTTCTCTTACTGACACTATTAAACCTTTCATACATCAACATGAATATGCCATGGACGGGGTGTCCCTTTCCTGTTTGTGCAGGGGAGTTGGAACTACATGATCTCTAAGGTTCCTTCCAACCCAAACCGTTCTATGACTCCATGAATACTGGGAAATTTTTAATCTACAGGCTGGAGAGAAAGCCATGGGCTCTCCTCTGTGGCAGAAGGGATTTTTAGGGTTTCATCATACAAAGCTCTAAGAAGTAGATTTGGACAACATTCTCTGCCTGAAGATAAAACATTTTTCTTTAAACCAAAAGAACGTTTTGGCTTGACACAAGAATGGGTTTTTTTTAATTTCTTGGGTTATTGAAATAAAGCTACAAATTTTAAGCTTGGCCGGAGCAAGATCTAAATTTTTTGCGAGTGTTGGGTTCTGTAGCTAAGGCACACAAACAAACAAACAAACAAACAAACAAAAAATCTGTTTCTCACAGCTCAGCTTCTCATCCCAATAGGAGATCTTTCTCCAAACCACTAGTTTGCAGCGGATATGAGATGCTACCTTTGGTGTTTGCTTATTTGAAGGCCAGGAGACCTTTGCTTAAAAACAACAAAAAGAAATGACCCCTAGTGACAAGAAGCCCACGTTTCTGTCACAAAAAAGCAAAAGCAACAGGTGCAAAATAGCACCTTCATGTGGCAGCTTATGACAAGATTTGTGATAGTGAGACTCATTACACCAGCATCCAGCCCTCATCTTACTAATTTTAAGTCAAAAGGAGGAAAAATGAGAGGCTGTGAGTAGGTAAAATGAGAGAGCTGGGGTAGGTAACTTGAAGGGGCCTAGTAGGCAAAAGACTCTCTGGAAGAGAAATATCCAGCTTCCACCCAGCATGGTCCCTCTAATTTGCCCAAACCATTCCCCAGGACGCCCAGCTCACACCTTTGGGTGAGCATTGAAGACTGCTAGGACCAAAAAAAACCAAAAACCAAAATAAACAAAAAAACCCTAAAATAAAAAGCCAAAAGCCACTAAGAGCTGGCAAGATTTAGCTAATTTGTCCTTCCCTGTGAGTCATCAAAATATTTTTAAATGAACTTTGAATAACAGAGCCCTCTTCTCTCTTTCTGCCCATGTAGTAGATGAGAGCTTCTGGCCCCAGGCAATGTCTTATGGGCATCATTCTGAACAGGAAGCAAAAATAAAGTTGTTCCATTAGCAAAGGGGCTTGTTTTCCCCACCACTCTGGTCCAGGCTGTCCCAAAGCCCCTAATGACTCTGGTGCCCTTGCTTGCAAATGCTCTGATGAAATACTACCAAATCCTGGCTCCTAGGCCCATTCCACACCAGTTTTGTATGGCAGCAAATCATCACTTCAGAGGCTCCCAGAAGTTTAATGTGCAGTGACTGAAGTAACCTGTCTGTTTGGTGACCCAAAATGGCTCAGACAATTACATATCCATTGGGATTCTCAGAGCTGTGGGGTGCATGGAAACCAGTTTATATTGAGCTATCAGCTGTGAAAGCATTTTCACTCCTAAATACGTGAATGAACCATGGGGAAAAAAAATCAGGTCAGTGTTTTTCCAATTATTATAGCATTTTCAATTCAATTTTTGGGTATGCTACTGACAGCAAGCTGGACACAACACTAAAATTTTAGGCATGTTGGTACAGGCTCATCTTTCCTGTGTGCCAGCCCCAGTGGGTTAGAGATGATGTCACTTCGAAGACCCCAAAATAGGGGTTACTAGCTGGAGAATGTTGTATGCTGTCATGTGTCAACACACCCAAGTGTAGCAGTGTATTAGGTAACCTGGTCTTAGAGAGGAACCACATCTAGGGTTATGCATCAGCAATTTGAGAAAAGCATCTTTTGGAGTCCCTCCACAGCCCAACTCCCCTGGGTTTTGGGCTTTTTGGGTTTTGGGGTTTTCCACTGAACACCTGTAAAAAAAACCCCTTTGTGCTACTGTGAGGAATGCAGTACTTGAGCTACCCCTGGAAATACAAATGCTGATTCCTGCTAGAAGCAAGTAAGGGTGTAATCCCCATGGATTTTCCACCTGATCCAACCAATTCCAAGGCAAAGTTCAACCACCAAATCTCAGAGCTGGAAACATTTCAGCCAATCAGATCTCTTAGGCTCACAAGCTGTGTTTGCCTCTCCTTGGCTTTACCTCCTCACTGCCCTCCCTTGTTCTTGCTACGTCTCCTTGTACTCCCCTTCCCCAGCCCAGTCTCTTTCCCAGCTCTCGTGTTTGCATCAAAAGAAGGACTTCATCCAAAGTGTGGTCAGCAGGTTGAGGGAGGGGATTCTGCCCCTCTGCTCTGCTCTTGTGAGACTCCACTGGAGTGCTGTGTTCAGCTCTGGGGTCCCCAGCGTAAGAAGGATGTGGATCTGTTGGAGCAAGTCCAGAGGAAGTCTGGAGCATCTACCCTATGGAGACAGGCTGAGAGATCTGAGCTTGTTCAGCCTGGAGAAACCTCTGGGGAGACCTTTGAGAACCTGTCAGTACCTAAAGGGGCTATAAGAGAGCTGGAGAGGGACTTTTGACAACAGTGTGTAGTAACAGGACAAGGACCAATGGCTTCAAATTGAAAGAGTGAAAGTTTAGATTAGATATTAGGAAAAAATTCTTTACTGTGAGAGTGGTGAGGCCCCGGCACAGGTTGCGCAAATAAGTTGTGGATTCTCCATCCCTGGAAGTGTTCCAGGCCAGGTTGGATGGGGCTTTGAGCAACCTGGTCTAGTGGATGGCATCCCTGCCCATGGCAGGGGCTTGGAACTACATGATCATTAAGGTCCCTTCCAACCCAAACCCTTCTATGATTCTGTGATGTTTATCTCTCAGCTGGGTCCTTTTCACGCCTTTCTTGACCTGGAAGGGAAACTGAATTTTTTACATGCAGTCTCTGTGCTCATTCCTGCATGGCAGGCAGCAACAGTTCCCACAAAATGGGCTGCCCTTCTCTGCAGAATCACACCTCAACCTCCTTTTCCAAGGAGGACAACATCCCAGCTCGTGACGTTCAGCCCAGCCTCACGCTGAGGGGTTGATGTGAGCATCGCTGGCAAACTCCCGACCCAGTGTCACTCTGTTATTAAAACGTGCCTCACGCTCAGCCAGCAAAGTCCTGGGTTGTTTTGGGATCCACGATCATTGCTGCTGCTGCTGCTGAGGATTTTGCAAATATCTGTTGATACAGCCCCTCTCCTACAGGCATGGCAATATAATTAGTCAAAAGTGTGATGGAAGCAAAGATAAAGAGAAAACATGGGTAGATCTGGCACGGAGCCTGCTGCTCTCTTCCTTTGTTTATAATATGTGCAAGGGAGAAAAAGCAGAGGAGAAGGAAGGATTTTGTGTATTTGTGGTGCACACAGGTCTCACAGCATTATTAAAGGCTAATTTGATGATCTGTAGTTTTACATTCTATTCTTCCCAAGATCTGTGAAAAAGTACATGGGATAGGCAAAAAACGCAGTGCAAGGGGACTCTAAATCTCTCTCCAAAGACAATCAACTGCTATGATCATTCAGTAATAATGAGTTCGTGTTTGCAAACTAGCCCGACCGCAGAATATGCTGAACACGTTATCATCAGCCCCGAGCTCCCTGAAACCTGATCGCGCTTCAAAACACGCTGGGTTCCTCGCTGTGAGAAGCCCCGCTTGCTTTTTTATCCTCTGCCTCCAAATTTCAGTATTATTTTAAAACTATAATTGAATTTCAATCCTCTCTGTGTGTGTGTGAAGAAAGGAAACACTTCTCCCAAGATTTACTGCATGTCTGTTACTGTGTGGGCTGTTTTGACTCTGCAGCGTAGCACAGACCATGCAAACCGCGCACTATTGGAATCAGTTCAAACTTTTACAGTCCTTCAAATTGGGGCTGGAGCCGGAGAGGAAATACTAAAATCCTGTATATACAACTTCTGTCTGTGAGGGGGAGAGAAATTCCATGAAAATTAAGAACTCAATGATGTATAAATTTATATTCTGTTTAAAGGGTGGGTTGAGTTTTTTCTTTTTTTCTTTTCTCTTTTGAGTCTTTCTTTTTTTTTTTCTGTTGAAAAAACAATTGAACTCTTATATAAGGAAATCCAGAATCTTTAAATAACACCGGGTCCTGTGAGCTGGTGGCAGAATAGGGGCTCAATCTTTTTAAGCCAAGCCATCTAATTAGCATGTGAGCCAAGTTTTATGAAGGTGAGTCAGTTCAGATGTGTTGCTCCTGAGAAAGCCGAGCCAATTTCTCTTAATGGCATGTGCTGTGAGTAATTAAACCGGATTCTGCAATCAGCATATTGTCCTTCCTGGCTGCAAACAGCTGCCAGCAGGCTACAGTCAACAGGCCTATCCACAGCAGCTCCTGCCTGGCAGGGACTGGGCAGGCCCACGGCCAGGATGGGAGGAAGAGAGTGTTCAGGATGCTTTTATCACCCTCTGATGGCCTTGCCCTAAAGAGCATTTCAGTACAAAACCCAGTTCAAATATAATAACTTCATCCTGGGGTTTCCTGTCCCACCAGCGCAGTGCCCAGTACCTGGTATCCGAATGGCTCCACTCCACCAGTACAGTCCTAGCACAGCACTGATTTTGGAAACAAGGACACCCTGACCTGCCCTCGTTGGCTTTCCAAAGGGACCTCACAGCCTCCCCAGCTACTGCACGTGGCTCTCATCCACAAGGAAGCTGCTCTAACCAGGACTATTCCCATATTGTTTCCATTATCTTTTTATGACTGTCATGTGGACAGGGGAAAAGGGGAGGCGGGAGGAGACAAATAAGAGGAAAAGAGAAGCAGGACGTCAAGTTCTGCCTTTGAGGAGGGAGCTGACAAAAATGCAACGGTCAACTCCCTCTAGCACATATTTGCAGACACTGAAAATCTGAGTGAGCACAGGCAGCCCCACAATGGAAAAGACGCAGCTCTTCCCTCAAATGCCACTTTACAGCTTCCCCTTGCAAGCAGGAAGGTTGTAACCTCCATCCCCCTTCATTTTTTTGCTTTTTTTGTTTTGTCCCAGGCAATTTGCTCTTGATCACACAGGTCAGGGGAAAGTAAGCACAACAGATTGATAAATTGCTTTCTGCCTGGAAACCCTGACACGGCTCCAGCAGGACGCAGTGCTCTGCCCCTCCCCAGCCAATGCCTCATCCTTCTGCCCCAGAGGTGACACGCACAGCCCCGTGGGTCACAGCACCACAATGGGCACCTGGCAGCAGTCCCTGGCACCATGGGTGTTTGCAGCTCACATCCACAGATGTGTGTCCCCACACCCCCACAGGCCAAACCATCTTGTCCTCCATCCCTGTGAAAAACGTCTGACCCTGCTGAGTGCCATTTGGAAAATAGGATCTTTTTATTTCATTCTGAGTGTCTCCCACTGGTGTTAATGGGTTAAAGTGCTGCAGCTTGTCCTCATGCTGATGCCACCAGGCTGGAGAAGGAGAGCTCATCTCTCCTAGCCCACGTGGGTGTCCACAACACCAGGCTTTGGCTCTGCTGCACTGCAACAGTCCCTGCTCTCCATCCACAGGCTAAAATGTTTCTGAAGTTCTTCCTTCTGCCTAAAAGGGGCTAAAACAAATCTCACGAAAGTGGTCAGTGAGCATAAATTTGCTAACCTGGTCAGGGCAAGAAAGGCAGAACTGAAGAGTTCTGATTTAGTTGAGAATCAGGTGGTGATATCAGTCTAGCTGTCAAAGGAAGAGACGAGAGACAGATGAAAAGGGGAAATCATCTTCTCCAAGTACTATTCCTAGCAAAAACTCTGCACTGGTGAAAACTCTTTCAATAGCTGATCTCTACTGTAATATTTCTTAGAGCTCTGTGTGAGAACCTCACCTTCACTCTCCAATATCTCCTGAAATAAAGCATGTAGAGTAACCGCCTTTGTATTAGGGAACAGACAAATCTCAAATCAGCACATCATGTGCAAAGTGGCTGCATCCAATATTCCTACAACATGGCAGCAAACATTGGATGCTCATCACTAGGGTGGATTTTCTTGTCCATGTATGGTCACATTTCCATTGATGTTTTAACCTTCCCTCAAAATAAATAATTTTTATAATGGAAATATTTTTGTCCACAGAAAAACCATCAGACCTAAAATGCACATTGCAGTGCTTGATGGGAGCTTCACTTTTCTCCTGGGGTTTCCATTTTCTGCAGGGGCAAGAGGTGCAGCCAGACTGCACTACACAAGCAGTTTGAGACCAAAAAGGAGACATCAGGATGGGCAACCAGGTGGCTGAAACAAACTGGATCTGGAAAAGCAAATTACTGCTGCCACTCTCAGCTGCAGCATATTCAGTTCCATTTTAACAGACCCAAGAAGACTTCTGTTTTCATCAAAAGTGTCTGCAAAAGAAAAATCACTTTCAGGCAAGGACTCATTGTTTCCTTCCTTTCTGCTGAGTGATGACAGATCTCACAGAAGCCCTAAGCATAGGCGAAGTAGGAGAACTACATAAATATAAACTAAAATGCAGTTCTACTTCCTTCCCATGGAATACCGTCAGCCCTTGTAAATTCTGCAATGTGAGCAGCTGGTTCAGAGGCAGAGGGGAACAATAAACAACTCAGGAAGCGATTGCTGGCATTGCTGGAGAAGGTCATAGGAAGCCCAAAAGTGGGGTCCCTGTGTTGCTGTGGGCTGTGTGCTGAGTGCATGCAGTCCCCAGGGGGAATACAGGCCAAAGAGGTGATGAGAAAGCAAAGAGAGGTGCAGTAGCTTTCACAGGGTCACCTAATGCATCAGTGGCAAAGCCATGCTCTCCATCTCTTCACACCCTGTCTGGAGACCTGTGTGGAGACACCAGAGTAAGTAAAAGATGGACAGAAACCTTCTGTTCCCAGAGTTTGTGTCTCGTTTTCCATCCACATGTCCCACCAAGACCGGAGAGAGTGGGACAGGCTTCAGTATATTCTTTTAAAAGCCATCCCAAGACAGAGAGTGCACCACCTCTCCAGCTGAGTGACGCAGGAGGAAGAGGCATCTCTGAATAGAAATATCAGTTTGGTCTCATGCTTGCACCATTTCTTAAACTTCTTAGAGAAAAAGTAAAACAGTTGACTTTGGGGTCTCGCACCAATGGGTCACGCATGGTTCCTGAAGCACCAGCACAGCTTCTTCCTCAGTTGTTAGCAACAACTTTTGGGCATAGCACAAAGGGAATGTGACAGAGGCACTGCTGCCTAGGAACTACCAGCAGGGACATCAAGTGCTCAGGTTGCCCTGCAGCTCTTTGCTGGGTCTGCTCAGCCCACTCTGCCCTGACACCCTGGGGCTGCTGTGGGCGCCAGCCACTGTCAGGCCAGCTGAGATGTGTCTACACATCTCTGCTCCCTAGGTAGTCATCTGCTAAAACAGCTCATTTAGGCCACAGAACAAAAGCTGAGAGGAGACACGGTTGCTGTCTATAAATACATTGGGGCAAGCATCAGAGAGGCAGCTGAGCTATTGAAGCTAAAAGACAATGTTGGCACAGGAACAAACGGGTATGAAGAGGCCAGGAATAAATTAGGCAAAAAATTAGAGAGAGAAAACAACCCTCTGAGAAGCTCTTGCCTGGAACAGGCTTCCAATAGGGACTACATGACAAAAAGTGGTTTTCAGTCAGATGGATCTGACTAAACTAATGAAGATGTGGGGTGGGTGTGAGGGTGGCTGTATATGACTGCTCTTTGAAACCCCAGGAGTCACTGCATGCATCCAAGTGATCCTACTCCCACATCCCACATCCTTTTGAACGTGGAGGTGTCACTATGCTGGACACACAGGCAAATACAGAGACTTATTAGATTTGACTTAAGATGTCCCAGTGTCATCATAGAATCATATGGTTTGGGTTGGATCATAGAATGGTTTGGGTTGGATGGAGACCTTGAAAATCATCTCATTCCAAACCCCCTGCCATGGCCAGGGACACCTTCCACTAGACCAAGTTGCTCAGAGCCCCATCCAACCTGGCCTTGAACACTTAAGGGATGGGGCAGCCACAGCTTTCCTGGGCAGCCTGTCCCAGTGTCTCCCAACACTCACAGCAAAGAATTTCTTCCTAATATCCAATCTAAACCCACTCTCTTTCAGTTTGAAGCCATTCCCCCTTGTCCTGTCACTACATGCCCTTGTCAATAGTTTTGCCCCATCTTTCCTGTAAGTTCCCTTCAGATATTGAAGGGATTTAGGTCACCCTGAAGCTTCTCTTTTCCAGGCTGAACAATCCCAATTCTCTCAGCCTTTCCTGATGAGAGAGGTGCTCCGTCCCTCTGATCACCTTAATGCCTCCTCTGGACTCACTCCAGCAGCTCCAGGTCCTTCCTGTGCTGGGACCCAGAGCTGGACACAGCTCTGCAGGTGGGATCTCACCTCAGCAGGGCAGAGGGGCAGAATCCCCTCCCTTGACCTGCCCACCCTGCATTGGATGCAGCCCAGGACGTGGGTGGTTTCTGGGCTGCCCGCACACGTGGCCAGCTCATGTCCAGTTTTCCACCCACCAGCACCCCAAGGCCTTCTTGGCAGGGCCGGTCTTGGTGTGTTCATCCCTAGCCTGGTCTGATACCAGGAATGCCCTGACTCACATGTAACACCAGCACCTGAACTTGTTAAACAGCATGAGATTCCCATGGGGAACCATTTCCCAAGCCTGTTCAGGTCCCTCTGGATGGCATCCCATCCTTCAGGTGTGTCAACAGCACCACGCTGAGGTCCCATCAAAGTGTCTGTGTTTGGAAATATAGCTTCGGTAAAAAGCCCACCATAACTTTTCCATGAGTTTGGCCATTTTTGTAACCTATTTTGGGCTGGTGCCCACCAAGACTCTACTGCAAAGAGATTGCAGAGGTAGGTTTGTGCTTAATTGTGTAAGATGCATAAACATATATGAAATACGGGTTCCCTGACACCCCTGAGATACCTAAACCATACTCAGGCTAACTCAGGTGCTGTAACTCGGATTCATTCTGTAAACTCTTCCAGGCTACATTATCTTTCACATCTACTCCAGCTGTATTATCCCAGTCATCCCAAATGAGAGCAAATAAACCCTTTCCACCATGCCCCTTATCATATTTTTCCATACTTTTAGCCTCAATCTTGAGGCTGCTGTTACCAAACATAGCACTCATATGTATTTTTCCAATAAAAATCAATGGCTGTTCTCACAGGCATAGAATAATTTTATATAAAACCCCATCAGCTCTTCTTCTGTCCCATAATCTGTAAGTCTTTTTAGGATCTTTCTGACCATGGGAGGCTGGAAATGTGAGCAACTATATCAGATTTAAGAGAGGGTAGATGTGGAACCAACAGAGAGAAACTGTTTTGTGTAACTTTCCTGATTCCAAGAGAGTCACAAAAAGCTCCACCAGAACTACAAGTGCATCTAGAGGAAAACAACTGAATTTTGTTCACTTCGACAACAGAGAGAAATGCACTCTTGCAGCTGTGCAAGAATCCACCATGCAATAGCCCATGTATGACACGCTTAATATTTATTCCAAAAACACTTTCACCTCGGATGTACTCAGTTTACAGACTTCAGGAACATGCTCCCACACCTCCCAAGAAAGATGAAGGCAGGGAATATTTGAAAGTCCTTTCCATTTTGGGTTGCCCAAAGACGTTCTCCTCGTCGTTGTGTGCCCTGGAGAAGCACAGTGTGAGCCCAGGAGCTAACCCCACACTTGTGAATTGAGACCATCTTCCCATTCCAGCACATGGCTCTTGCACATTTTGTTTCAGAACGAAATGGTGTTAAGGAGACCTTTGGGAAAGGAAATAAAAATGGCATTTTGTTTCTTTTTTTTTTATTTTCTTTTTTTTTTGTTTTGTTTTTTTGCCCTATCCATCACTTCTTCTCAAGACCTCAAGTGCCAGGACATCCTGCCTGACACAATCCAGAGCTGGCCCCTTCAGGCTCTAAATAAAGTCACAGCTTTGAGGTTTCCAGGCAGAAAGTTCACTGGAAGGGCCATAGGAGGGGTTTTGTCCTTCCTAAGCAGGACGAGAAATTGCAAGAGAAACCTGGATGCTGGTTGCAAAGGTAGGAACTAAACTATTAGAGGAGCAGGACAAACCCATGAAAATTTTTCTTCTTGTGCCCATATTGATGGTGTTTTAACTAAGTATAATTTAATTTTAGAGTGTTCACAGCAGCTCACAATAGTGACAAGAATAAATGAGCCATGACATTTCATTCCAAGAGCAGTAGATGGGGAATTCATAGATGGGATATCGTGAAAACTGTAAGCTCCCTACAGCCCCCCTCCTCTCTCCATATTCATCTGAAACACTCATTTTTCAGGTCCCTGTTCTAACACAGGAACTGCCTCCCCTGACTCACCAGGGAGCCACAAGAACATGAGATCCTTAAATATTCCTGCATGGGAGCATCTCCCATGCACCCAAAGGACATCCCTTTCTCCATACCCTCCCACAGAGGATAACAAGCCCCAAATCTGCTGAAGGAACTGTCTCAAGAAGGAGGAAAGGAGGTGATCCCTCCATTCCCTAAGTAAAGGAGCATGGGAGAAGCACACACTGCAGCTAAATGTGCTTCTATTTCTGGAGATATTTCTCCACTTTATGATCATGTGTCACGTTGCTGTCACCGTGCAGGCACCTCAGTAATTAGAACTGCCATGTCTTTAAGCACAACTCTTTGAAGCCATATGATGACCCAAAAGTCCCTCAATTTCAACCTCAATTTCTCTGCTCTGCTTGTCTTTCGGACGCAGTGAGAAATAGGGATCTACCTTGGAGCCCAATGACAGCAAATTGGCCTGCTTCACCCCCACTCACAGCAGGCAGGAACATGCAATCTGGAAATCATTGTCACCTTATAAAAGTGGCCACTTATTTTGAGGACCCAGTAAGTCAGAGTCTGCTTCATACGTGGAGCTTGGCACATTTCCTCCCAACTTTCCTATATGAAATTTTAGGCTTAACACCTTTTTTTCTGCAAAATTTGCTTTTGAGTGTTGAACTATTTTCCTGCTAAAGTTTGCTTCATGCTGAGATCTAAAAAACAGAGCTTTTTGGCTAAAAATGAATCACCGAGATCAGAAAGTTTCTACAGACGTCATAAACTCAGAAGTCCTAAGTGATTTAAGGCTACAGCCCTAGGATTGCTTTTGGGACAGTCTTTGACTGAACCAGAAATTTGGTTGGCCACTGGTCAGTTCCCTATGGAGACTGTCACTTTAGGAGATATTTTACAATTTGAGCCATATTTCAAGATGGTGGCTCAGACAGAAGCATCTACTATGTCGTGTGGACTTTTGAGACAAAGGTGACTGCAGCAGTGGATTGTTGCCTGCCATGCACACGATGAAGCAGTGCAAGAAGGGAGGAGGGATTCCTTCCTGGGCTGCTCTCCTCCATCTCTGGCCCTCAGCATCCTAAGTTACTGACTTCCCAAGCCATGCTCATATTTCTCCTCAACAGAGCACTGCAAGCTCCTTTTTACAAATCTTCCACCATTTGCCTCTAAATCCCCCTCCTCTCCCTACTGGAAGGTGACATCCTTGCCTCCCACATTAGGATGCACCCACCCCAGAGCAAGCACCTGGAAGCCAGCAGCCACTCAGGATGCCAGGGCTGTGGTTTCCAGCACAACAAAAATAACATCAGGGCTATCAACCTATTTCAGGAGTGTTCCCTCATGCAGGGCTACCCGGCCAAGCTATTCCAGGCTGCTACTGTACTGGCTGATGGACGCTGCCTGCGTGTGCCCTGCATACTGTACATTCCCTTGTAAGGGCTTGCCCCACTCCCTGCTCTGCTCTGAGGTGTCATCTGGCCTTCTGCCCCACACCTGCTGGTGGAAAGGTCCCCCCAACACCCACTCTTGAAATCCCTCTCCCAAGGCTTTCCTGGGAGCTCCCTAGCAGGATACAATGGCTTTGAACAAAAGGAGGTGCTCTCAGGGCAGAACTGAGATGCTGCATTGTGGTCCTGTGGTGCAGGGACATGGTTCTCTGGTGATGTAGGAGGCATGCTTCTCTATAGGATACCGTTTTAAAACTCACTCTTCTTTACTAGATCCTGTGCAGTGAGCCAGGGCCTGGGACTAGGGTGTGGGAGGAGGGAGGGTGACATGAGAGCTGGGTTCAGCAGAGGTCCCCAACTCAGCCATCCATCAGAGATCCTAGAGCTGGAGCTTCACTCAGGGTTTATCATCATTGATGTCAGCAATTCATAATGGCAAACTCAAACTTTTACAAGACTCACAGGGGCGCCGTGATCATCACTGAGGAACAGGGTGGCAACAAGCTGTGTCGGTGTAACACCTTGTGAGATGGGATTCTGGACCACACCAAGGTCTGCAGGGGTGGGCATTATTAATGATGTGGTCTTGGAAGAGAAATGGGCAAGAATGATGGGTAATGGGCTTTACAAGAGTCAAGAGTGCTGAGGACAGGTGACTGGACTCATCCTATCCCTCTGTATTTTTAGTAAGATGTCTCACTCTTCTGTGTTTTCTTTACAGCCTGTGGAGACAATTCAAACCTTAGGTCTAGAGCAACTCATCTCTATAGACTTCAGAGGGAACTTAGATGCTGCATCAAAGTTAAGGACCTGAGTTAGGGGGTGAACCTAAGCTGAAACCTTCAGTTTAGCACCAAAGAGCTCCTACGTGAACACCCCTGCCACACAAAGATGTCTGATAGTGCTGGCCTGTGGAAAACCCCTCTAGAGCAGGGAGGAGCTGTAACCTCCACAGCAAACCAGTTGCAGGTCCTCTCCAGGATATGACTGGGGAGTCCTATCCAAAATTACTGCCCTGGCAGTATCATAGAAGCATAGAATATCCTGAGTTGGAAGGAACCCACGAGGATCATTGAGTCCAATGCCCGGCCCTGCACAGGACACAAGAGTCACACCATGTGCTTGACAGCATTGTGCAAACACTTCTTGAACTGTGTCAGCCTTGGTGCTGTGACCACTGCCCTGGGAAGCCTGTTCCAGTGCCCAGCCACCCTCTAGGGAAAGAATCTTTTTCTAATATCCAACCTAAACCTCCCCTGACAACTTCAGGCCATTCCCTCAGGTCCTGTCACTGTCACCACAGAGCAGAGATCAGTGTCTGCCTCTCTTCTTCCTCTCATGGGAAGTTGTAACTGCAATGAGGTCTCCCCTCAGTCTCCTCTTCTCCAGGCTGAACAGACCAGGTGCCCTCAGCTGTTCCTCACACAGCTTCTCCTCAAGGCCCTTCACCATCTCTCCTGGTTGAGCTTTCCAAGGGAACATCTCTTCCCACAGTCTGCATCCACCAAAGATACTGGTCACCTGATAGACACATACCAGGAACTTTCAGTGCTTATTTCAAAATTCACATCCCTGAAATTCCCACAGCTGCTGTTTATTCCTGGAAATACCTGACATTTGTAGGGACCTTGGCTCCCAACAGCAAGGTGCCTTTCCACCTGTTAGTGGCAGTGTCTTTCTCTGTATCAGTGTTCTTTTACTTCCATTTTACTCCTGTTTTAATGCAATAAAATACGTAAATATCCAATTTAAAAAGAAGCATGGTTCTTACCATGCAAAGCACATCAAGAGCAGCATGAGCAGAAAGAGAAGCACACTAGAAATATCTGGTCGCCTATTCACAGCCACAGTCCTTGCAAAAGACTCAAGAAGCATTTTGACGTTGCTCATTTCTCACACTGCACTCAAAGAAAGTCATGGTGCTGGAAAGTGCTTGGGTTTTGTTCTGGAAATGGATCTGTCACTCATGGCACAGCAGCCGTGACAACACTTGTCATGGGAGGCACTAAACACCTGCCAAGAGCAACAGGAACAGATGGGGCAATGTGCAGAGGCAACCTTGCAGCAGGAGATGCTTCCTGCTGCTCCAGCAAGTCACCGCAGTCATATCTGCCATATCAGCCACCTCACACTCAGATCTGAGGAGCTGACAGTGTGAATAACCAGCACTGAAGCATGAGATTTTGTACCTAAGGAGCACCATTTGCTGCAGAACCTCCTTCCCATTTTCAATAGAATCACAGAATGGCTTGAGTCAGAAGGCACCTTAGAGATCACCAGGTCCAACACCCCTGCCATGGACAGGGATGGCATCCACCCGACCAGGCTGCTCCAAGTCCTGTCCAACCTGGCCTTGAACACTTCCCGGGACGGGGCATCCACAGCTTCTCTGGGCAACCTGTGCCAGTGCCTCACTAACCCCATCCATGGGGGTAAACCAATAAGGATAATTCAACTTTCAAAACCAACAGAAGCTCTGGAGATTTTAAGCAGCAACGTATCTCTGTCTCTGCTGTCTATGCTGTTCCTTCCAGACACACACAACCTTCAGTTGAAAGCACTGCTCAATGCTGGGCAGCTTCAAAAGCTCACACAGCAGTCCCAAGCCATCTCACTGCCCCACTGCCTTACACTGAGAGGAACCACTTTGCAAAATCTGGAAGCTGTTCCCTTGACCCATCAGATAAGGCTGCTGCAGGATCCAATTTCTCAGCAGCACTCCTGGCCAGCAACTAAAGCAATTCCTGCAGTAGCCCAGCCTGATAAAACTGCTGCTTGATTCCTCCCTTTTTGGCTGAAGATTTAATTTGAGATCTAGTATCCCACTGTGCACTCCCCCAGACTTCCAAAATGTTCTTCTCTAAACAGCCTTCCCATCTCGTGCTGCCAGGCTTTGCACATCTGGAGTCCAGACCTCATTGTCACTGACCCAGGACTCACCATAGTTCTCCTCCTCCAGCTCAAAATTAAACACATACAGTCATCCCGATCTGAGCACAGCCCTTCTGCCAGGTGGTGTCAGCATCCCACAGGACCAGGTCCAAGAGCTCACGTTTGCTTTTAAAACAAAACAGCCCTGGCTGAAGGCGCCCACGCTGAGTTCCTGGGAACCCCACAAAATGTCAGCTGTGTCCTCAGTAATCCATACAGCCTCTCCACCCACATCAGTCTGAGGATGAAATCAGGGAAAAACTGTTATTGGGCTTCTTGTTTCTGCTCAAGATGGAAAACCCTGCAAATAGCCCATGGAAGTGGTCTAAAATGGTATCCCCTCAGAAGTCACCAGTTAAGTCCCCACCAGTGGGAAGCCTCTGCAGGTGAATTCACTGGTGAGTGCAATTTCTGTTCAATGCACCATTTTGGAGTACAGAGTGATTAGGATCAGGCCACAGAAGGCAGGCTGTCCCCGGCCCTGCAGGAAGTACAAGAATCACCCTCTCCTCTTCTCTGCTTTTCATATTTCAGAAAAAGGTACTCAGCTCCATACCTGCCATGTGCAGGGTGTCTTCTGCCTGGATGTCATCATGCAGTCACCTTGGAGCTGTTGGCCCTTAGCATGACACAGGACCACAGGAAGAAAAGAAAGATCCATGTTGCACAGCTGCTTTGCTCTAAAATAATAACCTACCCTTGCTCCATACTGTACCCTGCAACCAGTTGTGAATTTGTGTGAAGCTTCTGGTGACCTTCAGGGTGTCACTGGAAAGATTCCATGCAATAAACTTCTGGTGAGTAAAACACTTTCTTTTGTCTCACCAAGATGAATCCCTTTGCTTGTGGAGCTTGGCCCCCTCCGGACATCCACTTCATTCCTGCAAAGAAACTCTCCAGGTGCAGTTTGTCCTGCTCCTGTTTGAGGAGAACATCCTCATCTTCTCTATCTCCTGCTCTGAATCATCAGGTGTAAATCAGCAGTAATGATTCCCACCTGGAACAGTCTGGAGGAAATTGAGACTGGACAGATGTTCTGCTTTCAGAAGACAGCAAGTGATATATCTGTAGGAGCAACAGGCACTGTGAGAGAAGTGAGGCTGCTGTTAGCAACCCTTGGAGGGAAGGGTCAGGACCAGCTACTGACAGCTTCGTGCTATCAAGCAAAAGGGAGAAGCACAGGGAGATCTGAACCCCTCCTTCAAAAGCTCCTTCCTCTGGTATCGCCTAATTTGACCCTTGCTGTATTAAAAATGTCATTTTTGCTCAATACTTGAATTGCAAGGTCCCATCCATCGCCGAACACTGTGATGGCAGCCAGGACCATGTCCTGCACATGTGTCTCTCCTCTTCAGCAGACACCCAGAGTATCTCAGTGCATCTGGTGTTGACAAGATGGGCTTTAACTTTGGAGAGCTCTTGGGTGCCAGAATGACAGCACTGAAGAATGAGATCTTCTGCTGCTAGAATGGGCGCATGTTCAACAATGACTCAGGACAGGAAAATGCCACTTACTGAAACTCCAATACTTGTTTCTCAACCAGCCAAAGCTCTTGGAGGTCTCCCATCTAAATGCTAACCAGGCCTGGAGCTGCATGTCTTTTGAGACCTCACAAGAGCAGCTGCAGTATAAGGAGGACACTGTGCTATTCAGGGCAACCAGGAGACAGTCAATTTGTAGAAAGACCCTTCTGGAATTTTTAATAGGTTAATATTGAATGTTTTATTTGCACTCTCCTGCTTCAAATTTCACTGATCAGTGGGTTGCTGGGCAAAACACAGGGGTTTTTTGTGCATATTGGTTTCTGAGTGCAATGCTTTGAGGCACAGAGTCTGTGACCAGGGAATCTAAAGGGAGGAGGAGGTGGCTAGTCAAAGAAAAAAATATATAATATTACATTTATGCATATGGTAGGGTGGAAGTTTTCCCTTGGCATCATCTTCCAAGGTCTCAGTCTGCAATCTGCTCTCAGTATACTTGCTCAGGCAAACATCTATGGCCAGAATATGGGATTTCAGCTCTGTTCTCCCCCAGCCCACACTGAAACACTCTTTGAAAATAAATTAGGCCAAAAAGAGAAATCGTCCCTAAGAATTGTGCAAGGATTAGCATCGTGCAGGGATCTCTTTAAACCCTTCCCCCACACACCCCATCCTAGCAAAGACCCACACCAAGGTCAGGTTTTATGGGCTGGAGCCGCCGGCACTGTCGTCAGCTGGGGAAAGGGGAGACGGAGCCCTGACCCCGCCAGCCCGGCCTCCTCCAGCCAAGCACGGGGCTTATGCTCCAGCTTAACTGGCCCGCGATCCCGGCTAATGAGCCCGGAGAAAAGCAGAACAGCGCTTGGCGTAGGCTGTGCATCCATCCATCCACGGGTCCGTCCGTCCGTCCGTCTGTCACTGCCCTCTGCCGGGGAGCGGGGCGGCCCCCGCGTGTCCGGCGTGGTCACACAGACCGAGACAGAGCGGCGTCGGTGTCAGGCTGCGATGCGGAGGGCGCAGAGGGGAGGATTCAATCCCGCCGCTGCTTTCGGGCAGGCTTTGGCTCCCTCCCGCAGCAGGCGGAGATGATGAAACCCGAACCGCAGCAGCGAGGGGTGCCGCGATGCCGATGCACCCGCACACAAAAGCTTGCTCAGATGGTGCAGATACCTATGGCACCCATGAATTATAAACACACTGAGCGGTGCACAGTTGGTAATAACTTCCCTTGAACCACAGTATAAGCTCACTTAAACAGCACAGCGAGAGCTTGTGGGTGCTTTCTAGCACTAATGACACAGTCAGACACAATTCCACATGTATCGGTGCTGTGATTACCAAAATCAGCCAGAGATGGTGTAGGTGCACTTAGGAGGTGTCCTGGTAACACAAGTTGCCAGAAGGAACCACAAGGGGCTGCAGAAAAGCAGAGCATCCCCTCAATACGCAAGGAAGATGGCTGGTAAAACAATAAAAGTTAGGTAAATGGTGTTAGGAGCAGAGGAACACACCACCAACATCACCCTTCCCCTTTAGGGGACTGGGAAGTAGCAAAGAAAAGCAGGCACTAATTGAAAAATAGAGAAAAAAAAGGAAACAAGCAGATTGGTTCTGACTTGCTCTCTCAAGCCTGGCCACCTTGACACGGGTGACTGGGAGCCACCAAGCCTGCAGCCACCAGCACTCACTGCACAACACTCACCAGCTGTGTGTTTTACCCTGATGTATACGGGATTGCTGGAGACTGACCATCAGCTGGATGGATGGATGGATGGATGGGTGGATGGACTGATTCATATGCAACACAAAGCTCTGCTGGGGAAGGACTACAACCTCTGGAACATGAGGGTCTCCTCCTAAGCTCTAAGCATGAAAGAGCAGCTGAGGCCTGAAAGCACTGTTCAGATCTGCTCCAAAACCTGTTAGCACAATCCCTTATGGGTCCGGACCAGCGTTGTGATCCACACAAATATCTGACCTCTCTTTGAATTTTGTTAAGTGCCTGGATTCAGAAATACTCTGCAGCAACACGTTCCAGAAAATGATTGCACTTTCCATGAGAAAACTCTGCAGATACCCCTTGAATGAGGTGTGTGACATAAAAAAAACCCAATACAATCACATAAAACAGTGGGAGACCCTTACTTTGGAGAGCAGAGCAACAGCTCATCTCAGAAAGGAAATCCTTGATGCTGAGGCCAGGTCCTCAGCCTGGATTTTTCCTAAGCTCTGCACTTCTCTAACCACATAGCCTGGGAAGCACTGTAATTGATAAAAAAGTGAAACCCACTGCTTTTTAACTCCTCACCGCTCCTTTTAACTCCTCACCGCTCCTTTTCATCTGGAAGGAGGCTATTTCAGAGCTGAGCTCCAGGATCTAAAGGCCATAAATTTGGGCAGCTATCAATGGAAAGTCTATCTGAGGGTGTGAAGGAAAAGAAATGCATTCACACAGGGAAATCTGGCATCGGTAGAAGCAGCAAATGAGACAGAGAAAAAGGTTTCCTCTCTCTTGGGGGAGAAAAAACCAGAACTATCCAAGCAACTTTTATGGACTACAGTCCTCTAGCCAAACCTGGAATCTCCTGGCTGCTGCAAAGGACTTTCTGATATTCCCCCATACACATATTGAAGTAGCCTGTTTCATACACACCACTCGTCCCTTCTGATTTATGTCCACCAAGCTTTGTCTGTTGGAAGAAAAACAGAACCAATGGCAAGCAAGGTACTCCAAGGAAAGCGCAACTGTCCACAGGATTTCCCTTCAGGAAGGGCTTTGGAGGAGAAGCAGCACAAGCTGGATAACCACAGCAGCAGGAGCATTATGAGCATACACCCACTTCTGCTGATCCTTCCATTCCCTTCCAGCTCAAGCCAGAGATGAGGCTGGGTGGTGTTTCCTGACCCTAAAACGGTTCCCTGCTCGTTGCTACGAAGGAAGCCATCAAATCCATTGGTTCCATCTGGTGAGGATGAAACTCCTGCCTGCAAAGACTCCCTGTTGAAATTTCAAGCATCCTCTTTTCTAGCAAATTGAAAAACCCCATGTATCATGCTTCTGTAACCCTAAACTCACTCCTAAAATTGCACCTGCAAAAGCCAGAGTTAGAAGGTCTGTGAGCAGCAGGATTAAGCAAGCCTGGGTACCCACCAAGTATCACAGCCAGAGCTGGCTGGCTGAAACTGGGTGGGAAATGACTTACCTTTATTTCTCCCCTACCCAGGCAGAGATTTTTACATTGTTTATGAACGTGTAATACCTTTAACAACTCTCCCCATATGTAAAGTTTATTTAAAATCAGTCATGAGCTAGTTGGGGGACCAGCAGGCAGAGGTCACAGTATATAATCTTTATTTCTTCAGTAAATCTAATGAAAAAAAGAAATACATACTCGTCATTCAACTTACCAATGACTTGTTCAAGGACAAAGTGTAAGCCAGGTGCAGGCTACAGCAAATGCAACATGCTGAATGGCAGCCACACATCCTCTGACCTGCCCTGCTTGCTGTGGGCATCCCTGCCTGCAGGCACATCAGCAAAAAGCAAACTGCTCTCATATTAGAATTGGGACCCAGCCCAAGGGTTCAAACTCAACCTGGGCTCACAGATATAAAAAAACCAAAACCAACAAAAAAACAACCCCCTCCCCCCAAGAAAACAACCAACCAAAGCAGAAACAACCAAAATTTGACCTGCTAAAAGATCCACCAGTTTAAAACTTCCCCTAGTGTTCTCCAAAGGGTGGAAGTATTCCATGGTTCTCCAATGGGAATGCAGGGCTAGACCTGCAGGTCCTCCTGGAGCAATGTCTGTACACATCAGCAGGATTAAGGGCCTCAACATTCAGTTGCCTCCTTGTTTCTATGTAAGAGCACACTTGCCTGTCCTCTCTCTTTCCAGGGAGCTGGTAACACAAGGGGTGACTGCAGGCTTGCAGTTTCAGCTGCTCAGCTAACATGTGCACGTTACATCTCCCTGTGATGTTCCTATTCCTTTCTTCCACATTGCCCTTTTATGAGATGATGAATTGAGCATCATTCAGTTCTTGCCTAACAGCTAGTGCAGATGGGAAAAAAAAGTCAGAACCAGAATCAAATCACTCCAGGTGCATTTTCTTCGTTCCTGGATTTTGTAGCTGTGTTCCTAGCACCACTGGTTGAGAAATTACATGTTTTTGGCTTACACATTTCATGGCAGCTTTACACTGGGAAATATCTTTGTCAAAGGATTGAAAGCTGCACAGGAATGTATTTCATTTGGAACTCTGCATGTTGATGATTGCCAGTTGCTGGGTCGAACATCAGGATCTCTTCACGGATACATCAGGAAGTTGTACTACCAGGTGTGATCATTTTATGGCAACTCTGTCTTTTGTGAACTGCAGAGGGAAATGACAGCAAAGCTCTGATCTTGGAAATGCTGTTTGGGCAGAGAGCAGTGGTGTTCTCCCTGTCTGGCCCACATATGCTCAGGATTCAGTTTAGGGTTAAAAAGGATGAGACCTCCAAGCAATGTCAGCTGGAGCGGGGGCCTGAAAGATGTCATTGCATTGTCTTAACCCTGCAGCCATCACCAGCAGCCAGAAAACCAGTTCAGAATGGGGGAGAAGACTTCACTGTCACATGGGCTGGATCAGGGACACGCTACATACCCTAATAAGAGTCAGAACAAGCTCACAAGACTAGCTAAGGGGCCAAGAACAAGTCACGCTTGCAAGTATATCCCAAAACAAGAGCAGGAGTGGTATGCATACCATCCCTTTAGAGTCAAGGATTGGGCTGAGGGTCAGAGATGAGCAGAGCTTGGGAAAAATGCTTGAGTTCTCCCAGCCAGTGTCTTAATCAGTTGTGTTTTACTTCTCTTTCTCTTTTTACTGATACAGTGGACAGAAAACCTGGAGCAGAGACAAAGCAGAGGCTCTTCAAACACAAGGAAGAGATTCCCCAGGGACATCAGACATGGCAGAAGCAGCTGCAGTGGATATTGATGGGTGAGCTCACACCCTGCTGGGGCATCAATCAGTGCAGCTGCCAGCTGTGCAAGTTTGTGCCTGCAAAGAACCCACCCTTCTCCTCACTTGGGTAGCTTCATGAGGTGTATGTTGTACCCAGATTGAAACACATCTCCCCTGTGCCACCCCACCCCACCTGTGCTGCGGGTTTCACATGGCAGCTCCTCCCACTGCCATCATCGCTGCAGGTGCGAGGAGCAGCTGAAGCAAAATGCCAGCTGAGAGTGCAATGAGCCGCGGAGCAAATCCTCCCTGGACAGGCTGCAGGCAGGATTTCACAGGGAAGTGTTTTACAGTGTCAGGGTCGATTACGTCCTTTGGCTCCAGCTGGCTTCTCCAGATTTCACACATTGTTTTCACAGGAGGAGAGAGAAACTAAATGGAAGTGCAGAGAAGAGGTTTCCTGCAGTTTTTGAGCCTTCTCTTTACTTCTGCACAATGGGGAACATCTTTTGTCCCCAGACCTCCTCTCCTAAGATGACATTTCCAATCACCACTCAATAAGAGAGGTAAGTTCAAGCTCCAGTGCTCAAACATACCTGAAGTCACATCTCCAACTAAATAACAACCTCTGCAAGATAAGGTTCTTTTTCCAGGATTGTACATTTTAAATCAGTCCAGGAGATGCTCTAATTTCAGCCATGGTGGGGTTAAACTCGCAGCTCCTTCTGAATCAAGGACTTGCATTCCCTCCTCTCTGCCTCAACTTCAGCTTTAGCTACAGCCTGTCCCCAGTTCTACGACTTTTTCACAGCATGTCCTATAAGGAGAGAGCCAAAAATACCTCAGGAGCAAGGGTGAGTAACCACAACCCCAGCATCAGTGTCTAATATCATGCATCAAATCGAAAGTGCAAAAAGAGAAAGGCTGGAAAGAACACTCCCTTCCTCCCCCAGGGCAGCTAAATCCATCCCCAGCCCACGGTGGGATCAGCTGCAGCTGAAACAGTCCTGGCTGAAGCTTATCCAATATAGTCTTCAAACTTTCCAGTGCTGGAAGGCCTCCCAGCACATTTCACACTAATGCTTCTCTAATCTCACTTTAGAAAAACCTCCTTATTGTACCTAAACCTACCAGGTCCTTTCCCCAGAACGATGCAGAAGGAAGAAGGTAATCACTCTCTCTGCCACTGACCCTTTGCATGGTCTTCTCCGGACTAGCCGGTCTCTGCTTGCCCAAGTATCCTTGCCAGCCTTGTTTTTGGAGATCTCAGGATTTCTGTTGCCCTCCAAGTTTCTCTGGTGGCACAGAGGGTTGAGACAGGCTGGACAGACCTCCGTGCATCAGCCCAGCTCCCTGGGAAACGGAGCAACCAACAAGACGCGTAGCAATGCTCCCTCTAGAGCTGCAGTCTGCTTCCTTCCACAGAACTGCACAAACCACGGGATGAAAGAGCTCCACTTGTGTGCTAAGCAAGGAAAGCGGCTCATTCCCATGCCCTTCATCACTTCAGGCTTACATTCCAGCACCAGCCTACGTGTGTTGCGTTTGTAGTTCAGGATTTTTGCTGTCTCGACCCCTCGAATCGGCGCGGTCGCAGCCGGGGAAGCTCGGGCATCCCTGCGCGGCGCTAGATGGGGCTGCGCGCCCGCTCCTCGCTCCCGGTCCCTCTGCAGACGGAAAGTGACTCCCAGAACTTCAGCTGGAAGCAGAGCCCGAGCTGCGTTTGCTAACCTCTTTGGTGCTGCTTTCACGGACATTTCGCCTCATCTGCTTTTATACAGCGGCGTAAAATTTAGCATCTCTAATCTGCGAGCTCCCAGGTGAGCTGTTGGGCACGGGGACAGCTCCTTCAGTACCCAGGTATTTAAAACCACCGAAATTTCTAATGCAGCCTGAGCAGTTAGAAGCAGTGCCTGGGAATATCCCGTTGCAGCAGGAGGTTCCAGCCCAAGCCATTCCCCAAGCGTCGCCCAAGGCTGCAGAGCTACAAACTCACATTCAGTTCCTTTCATCTGTGTAGGCATGAACACAGCAAAACCTGTATCTAATAATATTTCTAAATTCCTCCTCTTCTGAGACAAAGTCTCCATTGATGGTCTTAGAGCTGGACCAAGGTAGGGGTACCTGAGAGGTGCTGAGGGACCTGGGTGTCCAACTGCACCTGTGTCCCTTGCCTAGCACAGATCAGTCTAAATCAGCTTTCCAAGAAGAGCTGAGAGCACAAGGTTAGGTGCTAGATGGGTCAGAGAGAAGGCTTAGAAATCAAACCTGAAAAAAATAGGCAGCACAGGTGGTGACAGGGTTCAGACTCTCATGACCATGCAGAGGAAAACTCCTCGGGGTTTTGAGCTAAGCCATGATCTGACCCAATTAACTGCTTCTATAAATAGGAAAGGACTTGCTTAAAAATAACACCAGATCTCTCTACCCAGCCATAAAACTGAAAGTGTTCAAATGCTCAGTCTTGTTACTTGATGGATAAAACAAACCAACCCTTCTTTCTTTGTGAAGATTTTGCATAAAAAAGGCACAATATGAACAACCAGTGCTCTTCTTTCCTGGACAGAGGAGCACAGAGGAGTCATAAAACTGCCCAGGACACAAGTCCTGATCTTTCCCTACAGGTGCAGCAACACCAAGCCCTGAGAAGCCATGTGAGCTTCTTTTCATGAGCTTCTGCTCTCCTCAGCAGAAAGGAAAAGCTGGACAGAAATGTTTGTTGAGATATTTCGTGGTCATTTATGTTACAGCAGCATGAGAGGCCCAGGCACACAGTGAGTGATACAGAGGGTTGACCCTGGCAGCCACAGTCCTGCTGCAAACATTCCTAAGGCTGCACTCAGATGGTCAAATGAGGTGTGTGTAGATTCCTGCCTCTCCATACCTGCTTATCCCAAACCTCTTCTCCACCCTATCCCCTTGTTTCCCCAAGTCCTTTTCTCAGGTTTCTCTGCTGCAGCCACTTAACCCAGCAGCCAATGCTTTCACACCACTTGAACACAAACCATTTCCACCTGAAATTCTCCAGTTGGTCAGCCTCAAAAAGAAGCCAGAGAGACTGCCACAGAGTGGCAGCGAAGAGTAAAATAGCATTAGAACACCAAAATATACTGATGGCCAAAAATAAAGGAGGCAGAAACAAAAGGGATGCAAGGGAAAAAAACAAGGAGTAGCAATCCAGCCCATATAGAGTTAAAACCTCTTTGTAGCTTCTCTATCTGCTCCACCAGGTCCTCACATCTCCTCATCCTTAACTCAGCCTAAGGTGGTGGGGAAGTAATTCCACCTTCTGCAAAATGGGTTGGTTTAGGGTTTTATAAGCTCAGATCAGGCAGAAAAAGGTTGGGAAAAGGCGGGAAATTGCAAATAGCAGTGTTTCTGCTCCCCTCCAGACTGACTTATATGCTGAAGGCCCAAGCTGGGGCTCAAGACTTCCTTGAGCTATAGAAAAATTATTTTAGCTACACAGCAGGAACACAAAGATCATTGGGAAGGAAGCATGTGATGCTCAGCACTGCCACAGCTGCTTGGATTCCCAACTTTCCTTTGTCAGAGAGATGACTCCAGCTTGTGGAAAATGGGTTTTTCTGCAACTTGCCCACCACGTTGTATCTGAGCCTTGGCAGCCCCTTCCAACGTGCAGCCCCAGTGCCTGACTACTGCCAAAACCATCCTGTGGCACTGGAAATGCCTCCTTGCAAAGGCCAAGGCTCCACAAGGAGGGAGCAGGAGTGGCTGCACTGAACAAGAAGGCTTTGTTCTCCTCTGTGGCATACGCAGCAACTTGGGAAGAAGTTGGTTTTGGACCGAGCATGGGAGAGGGAGGCTGTGAAAACAAATGATCAGGCAGATGACCCCAAAGGGAGGTAAACTACTTATGTTCAGCCAAGCTCAACTCTGTAAGCATGAGAAGCTTTAGTTCCAGTTCACAGGACAGAAAACACAAGTGTTGACAGGTATCAGAATTTCAGTCAAGATTCAATCACAGGTGTGTCTGGGTATCTTTGTTAAACCACAAAGAGGTGATGCACAAGTACTTGGACAAGGAACAAAGGGTAAATCTGCTGGAACAAGCACTCCCCCACTTGAAAACCCAGTGCTGTCAATTCCTGGCTTTTCCCATCCACAGGATGCAGTCATAGCACAGTTGATTTAACACCCGCCTCCTACCTTGACCATCAGAGCAGCCACTGATGCTGTCATGTCCTTGACAAAGTCAGCCACATGTGATAGTTTGGACTTCAGTTTGCAAGGAACTCAAACCAGGTCCCCACCAAAAGATCCCTCGTCATCCTTCAAGGAAGGCATTTTATTATATTCTTTCAAATTAAGATTTTTTTTTTTTTTGCTTTAAGCACACAGTGCAATAAGCTGTACAGAGAGGAGCAAGCAATACAGGCAGAGCTGGAGCAGAAGGATTCCCTCATGGCAAGGTACAGGTCCATCACCAGCACAGAGCTATGAGCCACTGCAGCTCCTTCCCAGGGAACGGTGGGGAGGATTACACATCTGTAACATGCGGCAAGTTTTACAACACGCCCCCCTTTTGGCTGGGGACGTACTGAAATGTAACACTCTATACCCATTTGTAATTCACAGCACCTGTGTGCACATGGGTGGGTGCCTCAGTCCCTGCTCACACGGTTGTTTTAGGGAAAATACAATGACAATGGAGGCAGAGAAAGCCAGAGACTGTAGCAAGAAAAGCACTGTTTGAGAAGCTCAAAAGGACAATTAGAGACACAAGGTATTAGGCATTAGGGGCATTAGCCCCTTAGGAACTCTAGGGGTGGGTTATTTATCTTGCAGCACCTCAGGAGATGTGGGACAAGGCTGATGCCAAATGGCTCAGAACTCTTTTGACCAGGATATACCCACATTTCACAGAATTATGGACTATCCTGAGTTGGAAGGGACCCACCAGGATCATCCAGTCCAACTCCTGGCCCTGCACAGCTCCATCCCCAAGAGTCACACCCTGTGCCTGAGAGCATTGTCCAAATGCTTCCTGCACTCTGTCAGCCTTGGGGCTGCGACCACTGCCCTGAGGAGCCTTTACAATGCCCAACCACCCTCTGGGTAAAAAACTTTTTCCTAAGCTGGTAAAATCAAGCATTGTACAAAACCTTGCTGCTGGGAGGCTGGAGGAAGGAAGGCACAGCATCACATCTGAGTGGGTCTTAACCGAGGCGCTCTTCCTTCATCCTTCCCTTGGCACAGGCAAAAGGATCACACTTGTGCTACACAGCTGCCTCCCCTGGTGCCCTCCCAGTTCCTGCTGGAGTTCCAACTTCAGCACAAGAGCTGGAGCTATCAACACACATCCATGCACTGGAGGGCCTGAACTCTCTTCAGTTCCTTATCAGCATCTCAACAGTCCCTACGAGCTCAATACCCCGTTTCGATGCCAACTGGTCACAGACTGCAGCCACAGCAACCCTTTCTGGCACTTTCCCACTCCAGAGTGGAGCAGCTCTTTATGTCTCCTTGTGCAATTTCCTGCAAAGGAACCATGAAAAAACTCAGCACTAGAATAGATAAGGCACACCCCTGGCTGTAACAGCTCCTACAAAGAGAGTTACAAAGAGGAATTCGATGCTGAACACAATGGCTTTATCACAGCTCCCGAACTCTTTGGGACCTATTTAAGACCCATTTACAAAGGATGATGCAGATTCTTTGCAAAGCATAAATCTGTGAAACAGCAACAGAACACAGACAGCTTTGTTCTTACCTCACTTCCAGCAAGGCTGAGGCACAGACAAGAAGCTGCAGTCTGTTTATATCACTGAAGGAGACACACTCCTGATTTTAAGGGCAATGCTATAACCCAGTCCAAAATACTCTCATCCACATTAACTTCAAAATCCTGGAAGCCCACAATATGGTCAGTGTTGAGACGGATTCTCCCTTCCAAGCACCAGACAGGTAATTCCACTGTCAGGTATTAAAAAGGCATAAATGAACAGAGAAAAAGCTACCAGCTACCACCGTCCCTGTTTTTGGGTACCTGGGATTGCATCAAGACTTTCAACTGGATCAGCAAGACATGAAAAATCCTTAACAAAGGAGGGAGAACAAATGGAACTGAGAGACAAATACATAAATAGAAAGTGGTTTCATCACTTTATTGCTTTTTACTGCCATTACACAGAGTGTCAAGTCTGCACAGACTACCATGGAGAACAAGGTTTTATCACAAGCCATAAAACAGGTAGGAAATCTAATCCTACATCCACACAACTTGCGAATTTGACAGTAAATACAGCATCTCCAAAAAGCTATTGGCATTTACATTAATCAACTGATTAAGTTGCTGAATAAAACAAACTGGTGAGGGACCAGGTGCTCAGAAACACAGACTTCTGGTGTGCTCAGGACATCCTCCCAACACACATTCTGAAGTCTTCCAAAATTTCATTAATACTAAACAAAATTAAAGTATTCTGCTTCCAGTTTAAATACCACAAGAAAATAGTTACCACATTTTAATATATTAACTAAAGGACTATTTGTATAAAACTCTTCATACTTGAAATACTTTTAAATTAAATAATAATATACTTACAAACCCTCCCCGCCCCCCCCAGATTAGAACTTTATTGCTAGGATAAAAATTAATGCTTTTCATGGAGGAAGAGGCTAGATTAATATTTTTGCTATGAACACAAACAGAGACAAGAATTTCTGATTTTCAAATTTATTCACCCCCCACAACTGACTTTCAAGGACATAGAGGTATGTGGAATTTAGGAAGGACGAGGTCCACAACTTTCTTCAGTTATGTTTTATGATCTGGTGTCCTTCCATTGCCTCTCAGTATAACAGTGAGCATCAGTCTGCTGCTCCTGCATTCCAACATTATCATTCATTAGATCTTCTCTTCCTGAAATAAAAACCCAAAACACAACCACCCTAATCTTGCATTTCCACTTGAGTATTTTGAAAACTTGGAACTACAACGTCATTCATATCTTTGTCCATAACAAAGAAAAGTGGGAACATTCACCATGTGGAGAGTTCCTGACTATGAACAATGTTTCTAGGCCAACCTTTGATCGATTTGCTGACCAGCTTTCAGTCCCAAAGGAAGCCTTTTTCACATACTGTAGATTGAGTAACACAACTCCTCAGTGCAAACAGTCATACCTGATACTCTACTAATAACAAAATAAAAATTAACATTAAAGCTTGCTTACAGATTTGCACAGTCCAGTGACTTTGCAGTGCACTGATTTCCACCCCCAAGAACATACAGCTATAGCTTTCTTTTCTCTTTTTGTTTTTTAATTATGCTGCTTTCAGCAGTTATCTAGCTGGCTACTAGATTATACTACTTTCTTAAAGTGATTTTCTTCTTAACTTATACATTCACCCAATTACTGACTTGGGAGAAAACTAACAACTCAACCTCTCCAATCAAATAGTCAATACTGGACTTCACACAGGTTATCAGCATTGCAAACTATTAAGGTGACAATATCTATAATTAATTACTTAAGGATCATAAAGTTAACCAGTGGAAATTGTAATATAATCATAGATTCTAGTATTGCTAAATGATTCATACAAACTAGCGTTTCATAGAACCAGAAATTATTGAGTCACTCAAAAAAAATTTTTTTTAAAAGGGCAGATTTTGTATTAATGCCACTTCTTTAATTGGGGTAGCTGAACTCTGCTGCAGATCATTTAGTTGGAAACATTTAGATGGGTCTTCAGGAACAGAAATGACAAATGGCTTTTGGGCTAAAGCCTCCTCTTGGCTAAATCCTCTTCTAGAGTGCCCTGGGCCCAAATGTGCTTCACAAAGCAGGATTCTAACCCAAAACATTGATATTAAAACCATTGATGTATTAATCATGAACATCAAAGTACTTACTACTCAGTTGTTGCCACAACAATTCCTTTTCCTTCAACTCCACTCCTACATCTGTCCTTCACCCCCAAAAAAATGTATTTGCAAAAGAATATAAATATTTGAGGGGTGAATGCAATGCTCAAGTTCAAGACATGAAAGACTCAAGAAGCCTATGCCTTTCTTTTCATGGCACACATGAAAAGGAGTCAAGACACCAAGACCTGGACCAACAAAGACAGCAGATCAGTGGAAAAAACTCTTGCATACTGCTAGACAATTCAGGCCAGTCATGTGCGCTCCATATACATCTGAAAACAAAACAATCTGCTTTTATTCAGACAACTTAAAACATTAAATACTTTAAATGGATGTCTTTCAACTCCAAGTCATATTTACATAGCTATTCACAGAAATGTGCAAAGTAAAATCTGACAGGAAAATTAACTTAAAAGTCCGACAACTTGAACGCGGCATTAAAAAAGGCAGCAGGGATTCCACATCTATTCCGTGGATGCTTTAAAGAACTAAAGGTAGGGAAAGAGTTGATCCAACTGAACCTCTGGAAATGTAACAAATCCCATCCATGCTGCACGTTGGTCACTAGCTCTCTTTGCTGCAGAATTCACAGTGTATCCCTCCAGTGAGGTCTTTGACAACTTTTGCTTTGATCAGTTTTTGCAGGAATTTTGTCTCACTTGTCACATTGTGCATAGTTTGTTCTTTCATGGCAGCCATGCAGAGGTTGTTGTAATAGTGCAAAGGTGTGCTGGGCTGATCCAGGTCATATCCAAATCCTGCTAAGCTCACTTCATCACATAAATGTGTGGCCAGAACAACTGCTGTGACCCCAATTGTAGGTACATTCTAAAAAGGGAGAAAAGTGAAATTTGCTCAGTTCAAACATATTGTCCTTTACCAGGTTTATAAACACTTTACACAATTCAATGGCTTTGTCTATTCCCTCTCCTCATTAAAAAATGAAATCAATTAAAGCTACAACTAAAAATCAATTCAGTGAGCAAATAAAACTGAAAACTCCAAGGCAAAATACCAGTACAACTTAAGTATTTGCATTTAATGAAGCTTTTGGCTGTCAACACTTATTTTTTTTTTTCCTGTGAAGGCAAGATGCCCTATCACTGTGTAATTAAACTGCAAGTGAACCTTCACTTCAAACAACTCCTGACAGAGTTAAACTTGACATTTCTTGATGTACTTATTTCAATCTTGAGCAACAGCAGGTTCTCTAACAGTATTCTTCAGAATATGATTTTTCACTGAACAACCTGTGAAGGAGGCAAATATAGTACAGTACAATGAAGATACTTAGCTTGATGATAAATAAATGTGAGAAGATCCTTCAAATATTTGTGCAATAATCTTAAGTGCTTTCACACAAAACATAAAAAGATAGGGGCTAGTCAGTATTTTTTGTAGTTCAAGAGGAATAGTGACATCCAACTTCTCAAACACACAAAGTAACAAAAATGCAGTGTATAATTAAACCAGGCAATCCATCACTCCGTGCCACTGCTGGAGCAAAGGACATGGAGGGAGGAAATGCCCATCAGCTGCTACTGAGCATACTGTGGCAGACACAGTAATTCCAACAGCTGGAAGGCTGCTTTACACTAGCCTGGTTTCCAGACTGTCTCTGCTTTCCCTGCAGCTGGAGACACATCTGTCTACAGCTGATGGCTGGTTTGGCTTAACAGGGCTGCTCTTAACAGGCTTAACATACATCAAATACATGTTTTTAAACACTGGAATGAGTTTATGTCTGGCTGCATCTGAATGCCATTTCATGTCAGCATACACAGGAAAACACCTCATCTAAAAAGGTGAGCTGAAATCTTACTTTGATTTTGCACAAGAAAACACAAGACTCTTTTGAGAGCACATTAATTTCCCTATTACCTGAGACCAGCTCTAAAACTGCACAGAGAAAGTAAAGAGACCAAAATTTTTTCAGTTTCTCATTTTGTTTACCTTGTATTTTACTGTCTCCTTTTGGTGAAAGGAAACTTCTTACCTTATCCCAACCCCAGAATTTTGATCGAGGCTCAGGGAACTGTAAAATGTCTAAAGCTGTCTCTTTGATAATGACTGGATTCAGAATCCGAAACTGCTTTGATGTGAAAGGAATTTTCTCAGCAACCTCCTTCCAAAAGAAGAGTCGCACCCACAGAGGCTAAGATAAATAAAAAATACAGTTCAAAGGGAAACTCTGAGAGAGACAAAGCACACAAGTTACAGAATTCACCAGTGACCCTGAAAAATTCAGCAAATAGTTTACAGCTAAGGTGGTTCAGAAATATCAGTTTACAGATCAAACGACTCACCCAAAAGAGGAAAAACCTTTGAAGTACCTGGAACTGCAGAGAGGACAGCAGAGGGAATAGTTGTTTATTCTAAATATTTGACTGCACTTCGTGTTAATCAGTCAACATATTCACCAGCACCCATAGATTCTTCAGGCTATCCCAGCACAGCTGAGCAGGCAACAGTATTTAAAGAAACAGGGAAGGGAACCACAGTTTCCCACAAACATTAACCAGGCATTCTGAAGCAAGCACTGGATTTAAAACAATTGTGCTCAAGCTTTGAAGTGAAGAGCTGTTGTTTGACAGTATCCACTGAGTGATGAATGTAACCCTTCATAAGAGGATTTACACAGGGCTCAGAAACTCAGATTCTGATCTCATGCCACTGCATTTAGCTAGATGCCTGCTAATGGAAGAAAAAATACCGTATCACACTAATTCTACAAGTCTTTCCATGGAATGGGCAACATTCCATGCAAATGATAAAACTGATACAGCTGCAACAGACCTATATTTTTAAACAGGCTTTAAGGAACAGCAGCTTGAACTGATCAAATACAAGTTGCAGCGCTCCCATTTTCCCAGCCATGCTCTGGATCAGTTTATTTCAGTACCAGTGCCTGCACAGAGAGCTGAGCCAACTGACAGCTGAGTATTTGAGAGAAGTAGGTTTGCAGTTCACAGAATCACAGAGCTGTTGAGGATGGAAGGGACCTCTGGAGATCACATGGTGCAACTCTCCTGGCTCAAGCAGACACCTCGAGCCAGATGCTCAGGACCACGTCTAGATTATTGTGAGAAAGATGTCCATGGATATTCAACTTGACAAGCTCCCTCTTGTCCTATCACTGGGCACCACCAAAAAGAGCCTGGCTCCATCCTCTTTGCACCCTCCCCTCATGTATTTATGTACATTAATAAGATCCCCCACAAGCCTTCTCTTCTCTAGGCTAAACACTCCCAGCTCTATCAGTCTTTCCTCATGGTAGAGATGCTCCAGTCCCTTAAGCATCTTCCTGGCTCTTCAGTGTAACAGCAGACAGTCATGCTCAAGATTAAACAGACCGTCTCATATTGTAAAAATCATAGAATTAAGAAGGGAATTTGGAGTACCTAAACTAGCATAGATCAAACTGTTAAAAAACTTGACAGGCCTTCTTCTAAATCTCTCTCAGTAATTCTTATTTGGTGAGATTATCTGCCTGCAGATTGAAAGAAGTGGAAGCCACCAATTCAAATTAATTTAGAAACATGAAATTCTTCCCCCAGTTCCTCAGGAATCTCAGCACTTCTTTAAATGTTTAGTGAAAAATAAGCAACCTCATGATTTAGGAACCCCAGAAAAATGTTCAGTTACATGTTGACTGCATGTATGCCCATTGTAGCAGAACAGACTTTAGCTGCTAAAAAACCAGACTGGCATTCAGAAATCACATTTCTATTTTGGGCTCTGCAGACTTGTTAAAGTCACTTAAACCTAATGTGAAATGAATTCCACTTTAGTGAACACCCAGTATGTCACGTAGCCTGGTGCAAACCACCAATATCTCCACAAAAAAGAAGTGTTACTGTCAGCATGGGGCTTCAACACAAATGCTGGTCCAACTGTAACTAGGAGACGAAGCTAAAAAAAACCCACAAGGTTATAGAAAAGACCCTCAGCATGCTAAATCAGGAAGGAACAGATCAATCAGCTTCTTTAAGCATTACAAAACAAAACAAACAAACATACAGGTAGATATGTCATGTTACATACCAAGGTTTCATTTTTTATCATGGCTTGAAGCCAGTTGAAATCAACACTTTTAAACAAAACAGCCACAAACAAGCTTGCAGGAGGATACTCGTGTTCAGAAAGGGGGGCTCCTTCGGGGTAAGTCATCCGTATTGTTGTTTTGTTACCAACGTGATCTGTGTAGCCTTGAACTGGTGCATCATTTAACCTAGGGGAAAAGAAGCCCACAATGGAGAGGTACTAAATAAACAGGTCACAATCGCATTAAAATATCAGACACTAAGCAAAAACTTGTTATTTGGCCCCCAGATTTTTAACAGAACAGACTATGGTGTTTTCTCACAACCCCCATGTTCCTTATCTCATGCACTCTTCCAGCCCTTATCTTTGGGAGGAAGCCAATTCTATTTCCTGATTAAATGGCACAAGTGCAGAACTTCAGAAAGAAAAGCTTGAAGAGTAAAGTGACTTAAGACAGCATTGCAGAAATTCATATCTATTGCCTTGTGTCAACTCAGAGAGGCATAAAAGTGGGAGGGGAAGAAAACACACAAAGTTGCCTGTGTTATCCTTATCATATATATATATTTATATATACACACACACACTCAAGTATTCCACACAAAAAATCATTCAAATTATCCCTACAATGCAATGTAATGCATCCTGTGGGTTTATATCACTCCAGCTCACCAAAAACTTCAGATGCTGGCACACTGCTGACAAGAATGTCATCATCTTGATGCCATGAGTTCTGCAGAACAGCTCAAGCCCTGCAAACTTTTCTATATCGACAAAAAAATCACCTTCATCCTGCCAGCCCTAATTTCAGAGGACAGCTAATGCAAGTTCTCTGCCCCTCCACTTGCTAACAGGTTTCTTTCCCTTTGAATAAGGGCTAGAAACTCAATGAATTATTCCCTTTACAGGAGGAGCAAGCCTTAGTTTCCAAAAAAAAAAAATTGGGAAAATGCTTGTATTAAATTTATTTGTAACTTTACATGATTCAAAACAAGAAGGAGAGGTCAAACTGTAATGTTCAGAAGGCACAAATACAGAGCATGTAATTCAGATGTCAGAAATCACGGGCAATCAGAAAAAGCAGTCACTGACCTCATAAAGATAAGGGTAGATAAGTGTGCTATAAAGTGTGTAAGCAAACTGTGTACTGAAACATCAATTAATTTTTATTGTGTTCGAAATAGCTGTTATAAAATAATCTTTCAAATAAGCACCCAAACTGGCCACAGGGAAAAAAAGCAGAGGTGAGTCCTTATCCTGAAAGTTAAGATTTGAAAGCTTTAAAATGTGAAAGAATAAATCCAGTACTGTCTACTTGTCCATGATGTCACTAGTTTATATCTAGTTTCTGCCCATGTGATTTTTGTACCTGGAGTCCTTCCTTGTAAACATGACAATTTATTTTGCTCCTAAGACTTCAAATTCCACCAAGTCACAATTAAATTTCTCAAAAGCACTTTTACAAGCAGTCTTTTAAGTTGCATAAATGTTGGAGATATTTTCCCCTTAAAAAACAATTCTGGCTCATAAAATAATGATGAAGTAGTTGGACTCCTTAAATGGGAAATACATACCTTATAACAATATCAAACTGATTCAGTAAGTGACCCAGCTCTGATCCATGAAGAATTCCACCACTGCCAACAACAACACAACGCTTACAATGTTTTGACTTCAAATCTTCTGGTAAATCATGCTCAGGTAAGAGTTCAAGGAGATCTTTAAGTTTATCAAAGAACTTGTGAAATCCAAATGGAGGTTCATATTTAAATAAAGCTTCATCTTCATTTATATTTTTCCTTACAAAGGGAGATATGTCCACGCTGTATTTCTCTGCAAACAACTTCCCCATTTCCTTCTTCACATAAGAAGGTCGGCACTGCTCCTGCAATGCGGCGCTGGCAAATTGCTGTGCCCTCTGAAACAAAACACACGGGGTTTCAGCCAGGAAAGCCAGCTGCAGGAATGCACAAAGCCCTTGGAATGTAGCCCACCAGCTGACCACCAGCAGTTTAGCAAACACAGGGGTTACAAAGAAAGCTTCATTGTGGAAGTACAACACATTTTAAAGCATTTCCTCAAACGCAGATACAAACGAGCGCAAAGTGAAAACCTGCAGAGGAATTCCTCTCCACTCAACCCCTTAAATCTAGGTAAGAGGTTTTCTAAAGAATATATTAGGCTAAAAGAAGTGCTAAGTGAAAATGAGCCATTAGTACTATCATTTGCAACACCAAATAAAAAAAATCTAGACATACTTCTACCCATCCAATTTAGCAGCAAGTGGAATTCTACTCCACTGCTCAACTGCATGATCTGAGTTCTGCCTGTGGTAGGATTCTACCAGAGACACAACCATAGGGTAAAAGTTCTGTGCAACAGCAGCTGGACTCGCTTACCAGAATGAAGCAACACTTCTTCCATAAATATTGCTAAAGTGCTAAAGACTAAAACATGACTTTAAAAGGAATTACAAGTGGGGGTGTTTGGGGTCTTCTGTCAAAGACTAGTCACCTAAATAAGAGACTACAACTCCATACTGCATAAAAAGATTAAAGTGACAGACAAAACCACACATTGATCCATCTTGTAATAAAACCAAAACACTATTAATGTACATTTTTAGAAATTTGTAGTGGCAAGCTGGTATCTGATGTAGAAAGAGAAACAGCAAAGGTATTACTTTTATCAGTTAAAATAAAATCTTGTTTGCATCATAACTTTCCCAATAAACTCTGCTGGTTTTTCCTCCACTGTATTTAAAAATAACCCATGAGCAAACATAGCAGTCAGAGACACATGATTCAAATCTACTGCTAATTTAGCTCTCCTCTACTGTTAAGGAACAGTAGTGTGTATCTGTGGGCACAAGAAGGGAAGTTTTGCTGCTGGTTTTCCGGGGGTTTTTTTAACTGAGATTGATGTACAGAACTTCCTCTGCCACCATTGTGAAGGTTTCTGCAAGTTTGGGCATAAACACCACACTGGGCAAAGCATGACTGAGCAACTTCACGCTGTACTGTGTTGGCAAGAGTTACTGCATCTTTGGAAGAGCCTCATTTTAAGGCTGATATTTGCACACCCTATCAGTAAAAATTAATGCAAATCACTTGACAATTGCCTCAAACACTTTGTAACTATCTACTACCTAACCAGTCCAGAGAGATGCTCTTTGTTCATCCTGCATCTAACACAAACAAAACAAATAATGAAACAGCATTAAACACAGTTCATGAAGTCTTTAGGTTTGCTTGATTTAAAGTGTTTGTTCTTCAAAATCAAGAATCTGTTGTTGAAAAAATAAATAAGTCAAATGAGAAAAAAGGGGAGGCAAAGAGGGTCAGAAGGGGAAAGATAGGCACTGAAGATGATGGGAGGTGGGGCAGGATGCACATGCAGTAATGCTAAAATGAGACTGTCTTAAGCCAGGGCTTCTGCTGTAGGTTGCCTTTTAGCATTGAGACATTCAAAGACAGAAATGTAACAGCTCTAAGCCAGGTAAGTCCTGTTATAAAGTGCAAATAGGATAAGTAGCAAAGGCTTTAGCCTGTTACACCTGTTGAAAAGCCACATGCAAAACTGTAGCTAAAGTAAGTAACTGCTACCTTAAATGAACAAATTAAACAATAGCTGCACCCTCCTGGACATTTGCCCTGTGATTCCAAAAACATCTGTGCAACTACAAGGCAAAGCAGACTGGGAAACTGGCTTTGGTGAAAAAAAAACCCCTTTTGTTTAACATGTTAGGTTTGGGTTGTTTCAGGTTTTTTAATATGTTACTTTTCATTTGCATCAATCCTCTGATCACCTATCAGTGATATCAATGTCATCTGCACTGATACAACGATATGATGACACATCCATTTCAAATGTTAAAGTCACAGTTATCTAATTTTACCCCTAAAAACCCAGTTTCTCTGCGTGCTTCTGTTGTAACTTTACAAGAACAAAAACCAGAATGTCTATGACATGAAATGAAGCAAAATATACTTCTGCTCAACAGATAATTTCAGCATTCTAGTTCTTTGTACAGAACCTTATAACTCTTGTATTGTCAATTAATAACTTTTTTTTTAAGCTAAGTGAAAAATAAAGAAAGTCAAAAGATACCAACCCTTACACGATCAAGGTCCACAAACGGCATTTTTGTTCTGTCACATTCCTCAGGGCCAAAATGTAATTTGAGGATATAAAGGAAGCACCCTCCAACCACAAACAGTGCAAGAATTCTAAAAACAAACAGGACAGTGAGGGGTAGGAGAGAGAAACAACAACAACAACAAAAAAATCTTTTTTCCCATGTTCAATCAACTATTAAATCAATATTTTTAAGCAAATTTAAGACAGTTGAACTTCACGTGAATACTTGCATTTGAATCAAACAAAAAAACCCCTATTGGCTTGTTCACTTCAAGTCTCTCATAACTCTTCAAAGTTATCTGCAGGAGAGCATGAACATAGATGCTTGGATAAAGAAAATGCCTGCATTATATACTTTAAATGCATCTCTGATGAGTCAAACAGTTCTCTTCACATAATGAAACCAAGAGTGACTTTTTTTTCTTCTTTGAAGGTCAACTCTGTCTTGGAATACATACTTCCATGCAAGCTAAAAAAAATGCTGGAACTTCAAATTGCATGATTTTGGGCCAATGGCCACCAGTGAAACAAAACTTCCAACTCACTGGCAGGCCAGAATGCAGAACTTAGATGCTCAGGTTTATATTAAGAAGCCTTAGTTACTTACACCCCCAAAACAAGCAGAAGAAAAAGTCCAACCAACTTTAAAATTGAAGAACATAGACTATTTATATTTTTGATCTACTAATTTCTCATTCCTAAGGAATACCACTGTTGATGTCCAAACAGTCACTTAGCTCATTTCATGTTTAAGCCCATCTGCAGAATACTTACATCATTATTTGGTTAAAGTTGTGGTTGTTGCTCAAGTATGTAGTTTAAGCTTTATTACTGATTTTCATTTCCTTTTGTTTCCTAAGAACTGGACATTTGTTTAAATGTCTTGAAATAATATAGAAGTTATTAAGTGCCCAATGCTTCTTGAAACCCTTTCAGATGAAGTTAATACAGATTTCCAATGTTTTTTTTTTAAAGTTTGTACTATATGAACTAAGAGATGCAATCCTGGCACTCAGTGTGCAGTACAGGCTGCAAACAAGGTGACCACTGGAAAAGCAGCACTGTTCTCACATCTCACGTAATTAAATTACCTTTTCCACTGATAGGTGATCTAAGAGCTTCATTAGCATGTTAGGCTGCAATCCCTGGAGATCAGCCAACAGGCAGAAAGCAGGGGATTCACAGCTGACAAATGAAGCTGGTTTTCCTCCAGAAGTTTATCAAGTATCCCCAGGTTCAGCTGGGGCTGCTACATTCAGGTTATATCCACCTGTGGATATAACAGTTTGTCTTTGGGTTTTTTAAGCTTTAAGACCTAAAAATTCATGTGGCATCACAGTAGTGAGCTTTCTAGGTATAAAATATGGTCCTGGATCTACATGTGTACACAGCCTTTAATTCTAATTTGATGTCAAGCTATAAACAACGGAGTAAGGTTTTTGATGTAGCATTCCAGAAGTCTTCATAGCAAAATAACTATAAAAACACCTCCCCAGGATACTCACTCAACATCCACTGGCCTTTCATTCCCTCAGTTATCAGGCTGTACAAAAGTCTCAGCATTGTTATTTATCTGCATACAAAAAATGATTGGAAATACTTGTGAGTGAAGTACTACGATCTCACTTTGGCTTGGGAAAACAGGTACTACAACAAGTTAACCTGAGCTCCAGAAAGTGTTTTCAGTGTCCTACAGAAAGCTGTGTGCCTAACTCCCTGTTCAAAGCCCATGGTAATCCCATGCCTTGATTTCTGCATCCTTTTTGTAACTGCCCAGACTGGGGGGAGAACAACTGTCCTCTGTGTAGCTGTGACAATGACACTTACTTGCGAGTACCTTTTAAAAACCAGCTTGGTCTTCTCATCTTCATGTGCAGCCACCTTACACCATTGCACAGGAGGTGAACGATCACTCTTTAGCTTCACAGAGTTACTGTCACTCAGCACTGCTGTAAAAAACAAAGAAAAAGTTATCATAACTTTTGCTGAATTGAAGAAAAGTTCACAGGACGTACATGGAGTGACAACTTTATTTCCCAGAGAAGACTGTGATTCTCAGTTATGGTGGCAGGAATACTGAATTGCTCCTGACCCCCTTGTGATCAAGAACTCACTCATTTTAGCTGCATCACCAAAAAACGATTCTAAAAATGTTGCCAGGTATTGGTCTTTGCATTCTTCATAAGCCAGAAGTAGAAATTGTGGGAGCAGCAAGACTGCAATTATTATATCAGCACACTCCAATACTGGTTTTGGGAAGAAAAATGCAGGCTGGCACATCATCTCACAGGCTGCTGCCAGCAACCAAAGATGGAAGATGGAATCCCCATGAAGAGCCTACCCATATGAGTCTGCTGGTTTTCCCAAGGAGAAGGAACACAGGCAAGGGTTTTTCCTGTCCTACCCACCCAAAGCAGCACTCCCTTTGATCAGCCAACCATGGAAAGGTGCAGCTTGCTCCTCCACAGTGGAGGATTTCAGCCCTACTCCTTCCTTTGATCTCAGCGCTTGACACTCTCTGCTCTCCACTGCAAAGGCGTTCTGTTCTCCTGCCAAGAGTTCTGTCACAAGAACTTCTAAAAAAGAGCAAGGCTAAGGGAAGACTTTTATCTATGGATGATCTTTCTCATTCTCTTTTCCACCCCTTGTTATTGTATATGGTGATATGTCCCATTTGAACCAGCCTGTAGTGCTACTTGAAAACACTGTTTGATTTGACAAACAACTGAAGTTCTTGAACACCAGGATGAAGGAGCTGAGGAGACAGAAGTACCCCCTCTTGATCTCAAACCCAGTCCACTGAAATTTCAAGGGTATCTAATTCGGAAGATGACTCAGTCTCTTTGCACAATCATCATTTCTCAGTAACAAATTTGATAATCACAATACAAGGTCAAATGCCAAAAAACACTGTGAGGGTGGGACAAGGAGAGATGAAGACCAACAACAGCATCTGAAGTCCTCTGAAGAGCAGACAACAGTCAAGTCATCCTTTCAGGGTCACGTGCAGATGATCACAACCCACAAAACAGAGCAAGGCAGAAAAAGCTGAATGGCTTTTGCCCACAGGAAACTTCACCAGTTACCTCAAACACAGATAACTTGGTTATTGTGACATCACTAAGAACATCAAATTCCCCACCTGGCTGTATTTACTAATTGCACAGACTCTCTGAGCTGTCACACCTGTTTGCAGGCCTTTATAGCAGCCCCTTTTAGCAGCTCTGAAAACACTAAAATCTGAAGTCAGTACCATCATGGTAGTCTTGGAACAGGGTAAACTGAAATTTAAGGGGTAAGTGACATCCCCCAGAATTCTAGCAGTTAAGCTGGAAATCAAATCCAGCTCTTGTCTACAACACAACCTGTCAGGACACAAGGACACAGGACAGCAGGTCACAGGGAACCTATCAAGCCTTAAAAGCTCCTCATTTTCTCAGAGCAACACCTCGTCTTTATGGGCTGCATCTATACCACTGAATAAAAGCAGCACTGGAGTGCAAATCTGGGTGTTGACATCACCACCCCCGTCATCCACATCAGTTTGCTCTCAGCTAAAATTTGCAGCAAATCATTCAAGTTCACATGAGTGAAGATGTCAAAAAATTTGTTACAAGGACCATATCCCAGGGTCAGTTATGGATCACCAAGTTAAACTGCTCTGCCTTGAGATGTTCCGTGCCATCCCAGCACGACTGGTACAATCACCTTTTATGATACACTTCCTTCCTGCCACACTACAAAGACAAATCAACTCAGCAGCTCTCATCCAGCACCTTCCCACTAACACATCTTGGAGATGACAGGGATCCACAGAGATCACACTGTCAGGATGCACAGGGAGCAATCGCAGTTCACAGAGCAAGATCACACCAGCACACAACAGCAGCAGGGATCAGAGGATGCTGCAGAGAGTGAACATGGCCTGCAGACCACGTGGAAGCTCCAGGACAGCTGCACAAAGAACAGAGAGGACATTCCATCAGATCACCTCAGAGGAGACAGCCTCACACCAGTACAAACAAGTGGCACTCAGCACTGTTTCGGAAAGGGAAGAGATCACTCACTGACACCGATGGCTCACGGCACGGACATGACCACTGAACACTGCTACAGCACAAAACAAGGCAGTAATTACATCTGTCAGCCCCACAGATCTCCACAAACACATATGGGGAGAAGTATAAAATGGGACTTTTCTTTTTTAAAAATAAAAAGGCAGGAAACAAGCTTCACCTATTTTCACTAGAGAACAACGCAGGTAATAATTCTCGGGTAAACATAAAGAGGTAACTTGGTCAAAGACCATAGGAACCTAGGTCAGAATGGATTCTGCACAAAATAATGAGTTAGACTTGGTACCTGGCTGCAAGAGATCTGAAAGACGAGAAGGCACTGAAGAGGTGGAGAGTGATGAAAACAGAAGGGAATTAAACAGGAATGCAAGACTGCAGTAAGCAAGTACTATCAGCCAGTCTTCCCAGCCTCTGAGCAAAAAAAATTCCAGTTGTTCCCTGCTTCACTCATCCTGGATGTGTAAAAAGAAACAAGGAAACAGAATTTAATTAAGCACCTCAGCACATCCTTTCCAAGTCCAACTCTAAGTACTCACAATGCTTTTTTTTGTTACATAAACAAGTAACTCACAAAATTTTCATTTCCTTTGCAACAGTTTACTTCAGTTTGACCTTTGTCATTTATGAACACGACAGATGATTCCTTCCTCAAATAAGTTTATATATATATACAGACTGATACATAAATGCATCAAAATGCATCTGTCCTGCACAGCATTTTTTTACTCAGGTTGGATCCTGCATTCTTATTCCAGTCAATAAGGCCTTCCAGTGGCTACAATGGTGTAAGAGTGCTCAAAAGAGCAAGATGGCAGTAAAAAGCACTTTAGAGTGCACCCTTCCCACAGTCTTCCTGAATCTAAAAAAAAAAAAAAAAAAAAAAATTCTCCAAGTTTGCAGAGAGAACCAAGATCCCAAGAGGACCAAAGAGATATTGCATACAAACACCATTACATTCTTGCAGGAAGGGGCCCTGCTACAGTTACTTTGAGAGCCATAAATGCAAACGTCTCGACTTGCATACAAAACAGCTCAGTAGCACTGTGGTATTGCAGCCACATTTTGCAGTGACGTTTCTATAGCTACTCATTGTGGTGTAATTAGTGAGCACTTGGAGGATTTAAATTTGTTTCATCTACTGAACTTAAGTGATCTGTGCAAAGCTGCTTCTAAGGCTAAATTGTCCATTAATATAATATACTCCAAAGCTTTTTGTGGTGTTATTCTTTTCACCATGATTTACTTTTGTCTCATTGTTATTCTTAAGTAGACAACATTTCCACACTTGGAGTATTTCAGAAGCAATTTATTTAAGCCTTCAGGAAGTCTTTTCATGTGGGAATGCTAAAAGCTAAAAAGCAGCATGTATCAAGTTGTACATAACCACTGCCACACCCTGGAAAACGCATTTGGTTACATACAGCACCTGGATTCACCCAAAGACAAAGCCAAGGTCTCTCAGCAGGCACGGGAACAGGAGGAGGCAGCCTGCACATGAGTGCAGAACAATGCACACACCTGCATTCCTCACCAGGCTCCCATCAAGCCCCCAGAACCACAACCCCACACTTTCACTTAAACTTTCCCCTCTCACAGTACCACCAGAAGCAGTGGAAACACCCAGCTTTACAAGGCAGTCAATACCAAGGCCTTGCTGCACAGTGCAGCCTTTGAAGTTCATGTAACAAGACCAAGAAGCTTTCAGGGCAAAGCCCACAGCAAATGGAACCTGAAAGTCACATTCATGTAAAGGAATTACTAATCACGAACAGTGGGGCTCCAGAAGGCATTGAAGCAGAAGCTAAAACTAATGCAAAAATACCCCAAACCCACCTGCTCACTTCATGCCTCTTCCCAGAAATCAGATGCACGTAAATTACTTGAACATACTTCCAAAATCAGTAAAGGGTAAGATGAAAGCTACTTGGTTTTGAGTAACATTTGTTTCAAAAAAGAAAGGCAAAGTTGAAAAGCAGAGAAGGTGTTTTCACACAAGGAACTTGAGCAAGACACTCTTTATTGAGATGTGGTCATTATTCAGTAATGCATTCTGCATGGATTTCCTGTTCTGTGGCTTTTAAACAAAAAAAAAAAAAAATCCCACAGATATACTGCAAAACTTTATGCTAAAAGTTAGAAAAGAATAATTAAGAAAACTTAAACCAACTACACATTGGTTTTGGACACATTTGGAGAAAACAGATGACAAAAAACGGACAACTACAACCTTAACGTCTGTGATTACTTGCAAGAGTTGGGCCCATGAAAAGGTTACACATTTCAATCTATCCTCATTCTTGACCAAATAGATAAGATATTAATTTTCATTAAGGTTTTCAAAATTGATACAATATTTTAAGAGAATGTTATTAATTTATGTCAAAACACAAAAATTAGATTGGTGAAATTTACAGTTAGGATTGATTTTGTTTGCTTCTGCAGTACTGAAATCCTCAGGGATCAAAACATAAGGGCTGAGAAATTAAAAAAGGGAATGGTGGTAGTTTTTCTGGTTTATGCTTCAAAGTCAGTCACTAAGCAGAGCCTCTCAGATGACACCTAAGAATATGAAAAATTTAAACTTCTTCCTCTTCTGTTCTACTTTAAGACAATCATTACAAAACTGATTCAAAAATAAGTATAAAACTCTCCCAATTCCTTCCTATATCCATCCCACAATCTGTTCAATTCTCTTTAATGGACAAACCAGTCTTGATTCAGGGAATTTATAAGTAATAGGATTTTGTCAATGAATACAACTGCTAATCATCGATTCTAATATTGGAAAAAACAAAATAACCCATGAGTAAACACTGTATCTTACCATTTTACCTACTGTGGCATAGGAGGCCCACAAGTCCCCCAGGGTGTCCCTACTTGGGGACTCTTCCTTCCAAGTCTCCTTATTCAAAGCATGATACCTTCAATCCTTCCCATGCTTTCAAATGGCATCATCTCTTCATTAGAAACAATAAACCATAAAAAATAAAATTTTTTAAATAACTTCTATCTGTTTACATAAAACATGATAAACAAATCTTTTTAAGCCAATAACAATTAGGGGGGGAAATGGTAATGCAAAGAATAAAAATGCTGACGCTAAGGAGAGTTAGTTGTGCACCCCATTATACACAAAGGACTCCACAGTTACAGGTGTTGTACAGTCAAACTGCTGCCTTACAACTGCAATCCAAGGTATTTTTATCCATCCAAAACACAGAGTATTTCTTAATACAAAAACAATTTGGAAACATATTCTCTTGTGACATGAAGAATTTGTTATTAAAAAACAATCAATCCAGAAAAGGGATGAACATCCTCTAGCAAGAGGCACTCCAGAAACTGCAGTGTAGTGAAGGACTGCCTCACTTTCAGAGAATCACAGGATCATCCAGTTCCAACCTCCTGCCATGGGCAGGGACACCTTCCACTATCCCAGGTTGCTCCAAGCCCCATCCCAACCTGGCCTTAAGAAGTTCCACGGATGGGGCAGCCACAGCTTCTCTGGGCAACCTGTGCCAGGGCCTCACCACCCTCACAGTAAAGAATTTCTTCCTAATATCCAATCCAACCCTGCCCTCTGCCAGTTTGAACCCATTCCCACTTGTCCTGTCAGTCTGTGCCCTTTTCAAAAGACCAAGTCATGTCCAGCCTCTCATCCGCCAGCACGCCCAAGTCCCTCTCCTTGGGGCTAATCTCAATCCATTCTCTACTCAGCCTTGGAGTTGTGCAGGGATTGCCTGACACAGGTGCAGGACTTTGATGAACTTAATGAAGATAACTTTCCAAAGACTTCCGCAGAAATGAATCCGAATTTTTCAGCTGAATTTTAAACATAGGTTTAACAGATCAGGAAAGCTAACAACCTGCCCAGATGTTGGAATTGGATTTAAAATCTATACAAGGAAAGTAAAAAGCCTTTTATCTGGATGGCCCCCATCTGCCCGTATTGACAAAATACTCAGGAAAAGTGGGGAAAGAAGAACAACAGACAAGTTATCCCAAAGGAACTGTTTCTGATTGGAAAAACCTCCTTATATGACAAAATTAACATTGAAATACCTTCTTAAAGGATTTTTGTTCAATGGTACATGACAAAAATCCTCTAAAACCACAAGCATGAGGAAAAATTCCAGTGATATTAATGATCTGAGGGAGACTTAGCAGGAACGTGCTAAAGCATGAGAGACTCTTGTGTTATAATTTGTAGCAATGTATTCACTCTTGGATGTTTATCTTGAAATAATTTCCTGATCACCATCCTACCACACCCTATCACAAGACATAATGAGACAGCGCCCAGGGAGATGTTGCAGATTAGGGACTGACATCTTTTCACCAGAGGAAAAACGCAAAGCTAAATTTAAAAATTAAGTGACATCTGCCAATTATTTCTTCATCTACCACTATATAAATGCTGCAGTAAAGTTGGCACTTTAACATATTCAGATACTTGATAAACTTTCTTAGAATATTTTCTCCTTAGTGCCTATTACTATTGAATGAAAAAAGCATTTGACACCTGTTTTAATGAACAGAGTCAGTTGTTTTGATTAATTGCACAATACATCTGTGATGGCAGAAAAAAGTTTCACCTATAATACGGTTATAAACACCTACAACAGGATATTGATTACATTAGTGTATAATACATCTTACAAAATGAACTTTAGCTGGAAAAGCTTTTTAATCAGACAATAAAAATTAAAAAACAATGCTGTCTGTACAATCTGGAGTTCATTTGGTCAAGATCTGTCTCCTTAGAAAATGAGAACTTATTACTGAACACTATTCCTGTAGACACAATTGGTAAAAAGTGAAACAAGGAGCAAATGAGAATTTCAGAGCTATTGACAGAAACTCTCAAAGGCACCAACAGGATGACAGGTGAAAATTATTTGTTCTGGAGCCAAGAATACCACCAAGCAACAATAGTGTCCTAGAGGCATCATTATTTTTCTTTCCTTGCCTTGTGACACTCTACTTGTGTTTTCTTCCAATTGTTTAACGGGTAACTCCTACACGCTCATTGCAACATCAACTTTGCAACCAAGTCATGAGATCGTTAACAACACTACATAATTGTGTCTACTTGAGCAACCTTTTCCTTTATGAAGGATACACAGAGGCTACAACTTCCTCTTAGCCTTGAGTCATCCAGATAGAACATCAAAAAAAATGGTTCCAATTATCAACTTAACTACAGACACTCAGAGTGTAACACCATCACTTCCTCTCTGCAGCATTCACGGGAAGCTTTTTGGACATTAATAGTGCCTGCTAAAATAATATTATAGAGAAAGAACTCTTACTGAGGTTCTAAATGACAGTTCAGTGTTCAAAACAGGGATACTCTCTTAATTTCACATCTGCCTTAGCACCCTTTTCCCTAGTCAAACTTTCCAGGCTTTTCTGTAAAACCTCTTTCAGGTGCTCTCAAGTGAGTAACAGCAAGAAAACATAACTAAAACACAAAAACAAGAAACATCAACAAGATGTGCTTCAACACTTAAGTGAGCTGTTGATGCTTTGAGACAGATGAAAGCAGTACCTGGATTTGGAATTTTTCTGATTCACAAATGAGCCACAGAAAGTCTGTGTCCCAGCCAAGCAGCAAGAAATGGGCGAGTTAAAATACTGCTGTTGTGAACAGTGTGGTATTAAAAAGTTAAGTTTATTTCTTACAAGGGAAGCTTTTTAGACCCCCTCATCCCTAAGACTTCAGGACCTCACAGTGCTGATGGGACGGGTGAAGGAAGAGCTTCTCCCAAGGAGATCACAGAGCTTGCTTTGTCCAGCTTTGCAAAACAAGATTTGAGAGTTTGTCCTTAGATACACCAAACATGTAAACACCAAAGCCAAAACCAAACCTTGCAAACAAAAGCACAATGTTAGCACACAGGAAAAGTGGACATAAACAAAGAGGGACTACAGACAAAAGATTCCTGAGCAGCAAAGGAATAGCCTTCCCATAGGAATAATGGAAAATAACAGACTATGCAAGTTTTAAGGAAGTCCTTAATAATTTATGAATAACATTATCAGTGAGAGCTGCTTGTGACACAGAAGTCCTCCATGATCCTGAAGTCCTATGTCCAGTTACAGTTGTGTGATTTCGAAGCACTGGACGTGCCTGCTGGAGATGCTTTAACGTGTTCTGTTTGAGCAAGTTTCATTCAGACTCACACGTAATTTGAAAACTACATCATGACAAGTTGGAAGCATTGTCTGGGTCTTTTTCAGTTACTTAGCCTTTATTATAACTCAAGAACTACTTAAGTCTTCCAGGGTCTCTTAATCTAAACAAACAACCTGCCCACCAAATACTCTAACTCTCCAGCAGTCTTAGCGCATTTCGCATCTGATGTACGCAGAGCAAACAAAATTGAATATTTTTAGCCCATTCTCCCCAGTAAAAGGAAGTTTCTGCTACCATACTCTGTCTTCTACATCCTGCCCCTAACTGCCTGTCAATCATTTGGTCAATTTGATGGAACTCTACAGAAGGAAGGACCCTAAACCCCAAGAAGTTGCAGGAAACTAGAGGAAGGATGAGCTCATTTCTCATCAATCCCACGGAAGCAGATAATGCATCAAAATGCTTTCATGCGCTAACTCTCCAGCTGCATTTTGACCTCTTAAAAGAAATCCCCCGAGTTTGGCTAGCAGAGGGCTTGGGAGATAGCTCAAGGTTTCCTGCTGCATGATCCAAAAGGGAGACAGTAACCTCACTGCAGCGTAACAGATGGAATAACACAGTCCACATGGAAAACACCCCCTCTGAAATGAATCGTAAGCTGCAGCTTAAAAACATGTATCCAGTTTAGAAGCATAAAAGAGCACTTATCTCAACGAGTTTTCTTTAGAAAAATAATGAATACACATCTTCATCTACCCTCTTCCCCAGAATGAGACAAAGCCAGTCATTTTCCACTGCAGAGACCTTTACATCCAGAAATTTTAAGAACATTTCCTAATCATTTCCGTAACTAAAGAGAGCTGCAAAATAAACATCTCTCCTCCAGCAGCCTTCTATTTTGATCTTACTTAGTGAAATAGAAAAAATAAATACAAAACAAATCTCAGCACAAAGGGGAAAAAAGGAAACATTTTAGTGAGTAGTGCTGAAGGAAACCGAAAGGCTTTGGCAGCAACAGCAGACGCCGTATCTGGTTTGCATTCACATCACTCCAAGCATGAAAAGACAGAAACCCCCACCAAACGCCTATCGGAACCCGCAGAGAAGCAGAAGCCTATAAATTTTATTCCAGAGGAACAACTCAAGACAGCCGCAGCTACATCCTCTCCCTCCAGCCCAAAGCAAACACCGACTCCCACCGCCCATCTGCTCCAGCACTCGCAGCCCCCACCTCCCCATCCCCGGTGCTCCCTGCCTGGAAGGGAGGGAGAGACCTGGAAGCGCTGGCGGTGGGGCACATCCTGCCGACTGCTCCAGCCCAAGCCCGCAGGCCCCGCGCCGCCGCATCGGCCTCGCCCGGCGCTGGCCCCGGCGCTGGCCCCGGCGCTGGCCCCGCTGCTGTGCCCGCGGTGTCCCCGGCGCGGTGCCCGCGGCGCAGCCGGGCCAGC